>NC_053205.1:5070637-5406274 GCF_905163445.1 Pararge aegeria | reverse complement strand
ATGAAGATTGTATTATGTCAAAATGGCCACTGTTTCGATACCGCAGCCGTCAAATTCATATTTGGAATATTGATACTCTTCTAATAGCAAAGGTCTACCTCTATGTATATATAAATTAATTAAATTAAATCCTCTTTGCTTCCGCTCACGTAGGCGCCATTTTATACTAAATAGCTTTTAAGTTAAGATAAATTTTAGTTTGCGCAAACGTAAACACTTTTGTTTCTTAACTAATTAATAAAATGTTGTTTATTTAATGGTGCAAGCAACGATCCCTATACATTCACTTGCGTTATGAACAGTTCGGTGCAGTGAATAAAGTTCAATTTTGCTTAAACGATTGCCAATTCTGTGGTGCACAATTGTGTTAAAGAAACTAAATTTACACATCGAAAACTAGTGTTTTTCATTAAAATAATGACAGCACTACTTTTCGGCCTGTTAACTAAGTTCAGTTTGCATAAAACATCATCAGCGCCACTGTCTCGATTGCCAAAAGTGTTTAGGGTTGCGCAACCCGTTAACAATCACTATAACAACAAATTATAGTTATTAATTCGCCTAGGTGTTCGCTAGCCTTTATTGATTACGCTAGAGGTGTGCTGGGAATAAAACTGACCCCCTAACGGTGATTTGATTACCCCTAAATACGCTAGTCTAACCCCCTAATACAAACCTTACTCCTATTTAATATATTCTTGCCTCACGTCCCTTTTGTATATTCAATTGATTGGTAATGAATGGATTGATTATTTAGAAATGTTTTTATTTTCAATAGAATACTTATATAATATAATCTTTAACTATTGGATAGATATTCTTAACAATTATTCATTTTTAAGTCAACATCTCTCAGTTTCGGAGCGAAACGTGCGTAGAGGGTACATTGCCGAAGATCTGTTTGGTGTGGAGTATAAGAATTGAAGAAATTATAAATTACACCATACAGATTCTCCTGCTTTTCGCCGAGTGTAGCAAATTAAGCTTAATTTTCATAATTCTTTAATAAATAATAAAGTTTCTAACTTACTTATCGATATATTACATAAAGTTGAATATAAAAGACGGTCGTTAGTGAACTTCTAAATAAGCTAGTAAAACACTGTATCTAATAAAAATGTAATTTGTAGTTTTGTTAAAAACTACATTTAATATTTGTCACTTAACTATGTTGCTCGATAACTTATCGACAGATTAAAGATATATAGATAGATAGAAAAAGAGTCGATAGCGAACCCCCCAAATAACATAAAACTGGCATTAGTGTGTGTGCACTCGTAAATATGCTAGTGAAATCTCCCAATTCAAAGACCCCTATAACACATTTTTGCATTAGTAAAATCGTAAATATGCTATGGTGTAGTTTTTAAGGGCCGTGCAAATTTTGATTTAGGATTGTGTCAGAAATGACAACCGTTCGGTTTGTCTAATTTCGTCTGTCTATCGATATTCTAAGCAAGATATATTTCGGAGAGTGCGCTCAGGCGTTATATATTTTTCGACCTTCTTAGCGCAGTGTTGAGAGCTGTGAGCTTAAAGTGAGAGGCTCCGTGTTCTATCCCCGGCAAAAGCGATTTTCTAATTTACAACGTGTAACCGAATTACGATAAACTCTTGAAGTGTGCATAAGTATACTTCATAAGGAATCGGTCTGTAAAAATATTAAATCATAACGAGCAAATTTGAAACAATTCAAAACATTCTAAGTGTTTACTTCACGCAATTTTGAGAGCTGTTAGCTTAATGTGGGAGGTTCCGTGTTCTATCCCAAGAGGTGATTTTCAAATTAACAACCTGTAACCGAATTACGGAAAACTGTTGAAGGAGGTGCATAAGTACAATTCATAAGCAGTCACACTGTAAAAATACAAAATCAAAAGAAGCCTATTTATTTTTCCATACAAACAAATTCGAAACATTCTAAGTGTTCAGCTGTTACAACCCTATTGATGATAAAAGACCGACGCGTGCATAGTACCTACTTTACGAGACACATACCTAATAAAGTGACCATAGTAACTTGATTTTAATTTTGCATTTGATGTTAGGGATTTATTTGTTTCAATAGAAACTATAGCAGTGGTTAACTCAAAAACTATGAGCGTTTTGGTTATGAAGTCTCAGAGAAAGTAAATAATGTACCTCTTTTACGTTGAATAATTTCTGAATTTTCTCCGGTCTGGTCTGTTGGGAAGTGTTTACAAATTACAACCCTATTGATGATAAAAGACCGACGCGCGCATAGCACCTACTACGTTACGCTACACGTACCTAATAAAGTGACCATAGTAACTTGATTTTTAATTTTGCGCTCCGTTGTAATAGATTAGATGTTTGGGATTGCCCTAACTGCCCAATAACCCATCTTCACTAGGTTAAATTGCATACAATCGCTTACTTGTAATGGCATAAAAGAAACCCCGCAGTTCTCTACCATCCCGCAAGGTATTAAAAGAGTCCCCTTACGAAATTGATATCACATAGACACGCGTACGAAGCGTTTTGCTACGTTTATAATACGCACTGCAGACATTAACAACGCCGTTCCAAGACGTTTGCTACTTATGATATTTAGGTTTTTTTTATCTCGATGGACTAGGTATCTTCTAGACAAGCGCGCTCCACCTCAGGCTTCATCATCACTTAATATTAGGTGACCTAGTTTGAGATATCTACCAACGTTTACTTATTCGTTCGCCGGAACGTTACCTACGAGTTATATGGAATCCAAAGACTTAAGAATGTCATGTAGTCACAATACCGCTAAACAGATTGTATTGTCAATAGATGGCGTTCTTTAGAGTCACAGATCTAAAAATGTTATTTATTTATTTATATTCTTATTTTAAATGTCGTTGTTGTTTTTTTAAACACAAAATGCTTTTTAAAAGAGGTAGTAAGCCAAAGAGGGGTATAACTGATAATAATAATATAATAAACTTTGTTCCATTACTTTTTCTTGACTTTAAATACTTATAGTGTTAAAAATTACGCAGTGACAACCATAACATTAGCTGTGTTAACATTTAAGGCGACACATAGGTCCTAGATAATATTACAATACTAATTTACATATATGTGTGTACTCACACGCGTACACGTGTGAATTCGATTTTACGTCATTAAAATTAAATTAGCTCGTATATTTTCTTTGCTGGCAATACATAAAAATTTGAAATATAATTTGAAATTGGAATAATTATTCAAAATCGAATACATGTTAATACTCGTTATTGAGTGGTGTCCCGATACGTACTTCTTTGTTTATTAAAAAAAAAACAATTTTAAACATAAAAAGTAACTCTGTGAGGTCTTTGGAATAAATGGATGCCTATATCATAATAAAGCTTAAACGCTAAGGGAGGTAACTTTGGAATCTAACGTTATTATTAATGCTGCCAACTTTTAAAAAAACAAATAGAGTATAAAAACTATTGGCCCATAATAGCGCCAGCATTTTGTATACCATGCCAATAAGTGAACAGTTAGACGGCTTATATTTTCTGTAAATATTTATTTTTAGTTCGTAATTATTATTATTTTTGTCAAATTATTATTCATTGAAGGATTAAAATTAAGGAATGAAAATGCTTTTAAAGACATTTACCATTTTTAACATAGGCATTTTTTTTTTGTGTGAAGGCACAATAATATTTTTTTATAATTTTAATAAGAATATTATTACTTTAAACTTTGTATATCTACATTTTGATGTGACTGAAGATAGCTGCATTCAGAAATACCGAGTTTAGCTTGGGGATACATAACATATATGAATATACTAAAACTTGTGCAACATAATTTAATAACTTACTTTCCTTTTCGGAACATAATATGGCAGTTTTTTAACATTGCCATCATGTCTATAAGTCTCTCGATATCGTTACCGATAATTTCAGCCAATTAAACACCGATTTCCTAGCCTATATACTCCTTTAATATAATTGCAATAAAATTAACACAAAAGTTATATATGAATTAGAAAAAGGGGTCTTTCAAAATTATTCCCAGCGCACCGAACCTAAAAGAATATCTGTGGCTTTGGTACAAGATTTGCACGCACGCAATCGACGAGTCGTTCTCGCATATCAAAATCTGTATCTTCAAAGTAAAATGGACCTAATGCCACTAGTTTTGAAATCGCAAATCTTGTACATCTTATTCAAAAGCCTGCTCTAAAGAATTGCAGGCAAATCTGAGCTCTAATTCAATACTAATAAGATCCATTTTAGTCTTGCGGTCGATACTGAATGCGACTCGTGCCAGCAAATCTTGTATGAAGAGTACCGTCGAGTACTGTTACTAATTTGTACTCTTTTCCTTTTTTTTTTTCTCTGCTGCTTCGGACGCTGTTGGATTATCTGGCCGACATGTAAATATAGGTATATTGCGTTACAAGGTGGATTTCCAATCGCTCCAGCTAGATGAACCGTTGGACGATGTCGACCTCGATGATTATTGAAGCTGTTAAATCGATTTACGTTGATCGGTGGTTGGCAAACTGGGGCTTATGGACCTTTATGTTTGTTCTAGCCAGCACTGCGAGAAACGCTCGCGCGATTTCTACTCTCGCGATTTGTATGCGCGAGTTTTTGCTTCGCCCGTGACTAGTTATCGACAAAGACGTGCTGCGAAACGATTACCGTTTCGTTACGAAGTCGCGTAGAAACCGATTAGGGGTATTTAATATAACTGACATACCGTTATTAGTTAACGTTTTGTTACGTAACGTAGCGTTAGCGTCTTATACTAAACATTTAATGGTGAGATTGCAGTCAAGGGCTAGGCTAGTAATGGAATTTAAAATTTGTGCAGTATGACGTTTTATGTCGCTTAGTACAATATTTACAAAAAATCGCGATTAATTTTTTTTAAGAGTGCGTTTTAAGTTAAATTCCGTTCGCGGAATATAAATGGTGAGGATAAATGTCGCGTGGAAGATTTTCGCAGTGCCGAATATCTCTTACGTAGCGTAGGGTTAATTACCTGTAATTTTGCATATTTTAGCCGAAAAATAGTCTTATAGAAATGTTTTTAAAAGCTTCATCACATAACCGTTCGAATTCGAAGTAAGAACTGCGAGTGCCACGTGTGACACGTTTCTACCTATGTTTAAATATTCGATCGCGTGGACGTTAAATACGAAGTGTATGGTATGCAAGAAGCGCCATCTAGTTACAATACAGGGAAACCGTATTGTCAGCGTAAAACAATACGGTTTCCCTGTATTGCTTTACAAACTTTCACGCAATCGCATAATTAAACGTATATTAGGGTTCAAACTTGGAAATCTGTCCCTTTTCAAATGAAATCAAATCAAAGACACTATATTGTACACCAAAGACATTTTTGACAAAATAATAATTATTAAGTTCCAGTTATATCTCCTCATCAATCAAGGGCAATGATCCGACAAACAAATAATTTTCAAGTTCCTATTCAATATAGCGTGCATTATTCTACTAGTACAGCCCCTTTGATATCCATATTGATGGAGTTGAGAAAAAAATACATATACAACGTGTATGTAACCGAATTACCAAATACTGTTGAAACGTGCATAAGTATATTTCATAAGAAATCACCCTGTAAAAATATTAAATAAAAAGAAGCATATTTACTTTACCATACAAACTAATTCTAAACATGCTAAGTGTTTCCTTGTGACAACCCTATTGAAGACAAAAGACCGACACGCGCATAGTACCTACGCTACCTAATAAAGTGACAGGAGTCACATGATTTTAATTTTGCATGTGATGTTATTTATCTGACTTCTTTCAGTAAAAACTATTGCAGTAGTTTACTCAAAAACTAACAATGTAGCTCTAAAACATGTAAAGTGATATTTCGGTTTTCATTTACGTATAATATGCTTTACTGTCCTTCTCTCTCTCACGCGAACAACTTCATAGTTTGTTAAAGATCGATTACCAGGTTTTGTTGTCAAAGATTTGATTCGAGCGTCATCGATTCTAGAAAATTGATATGTATTACTGAACGAACAGCGAGGTTATTTGCATCCGTCAAAAAGCTAGTTTGCCGACCACTGACTTATACCCGATCTTAATAATCAATGTAATCCAAAAGATTCAGAAAACAGATACAATTTAGTATTGCTATCTAAAGAGAAAGGAATTGGGGTTTGAAATCTTTGTGATTCATAAGTGAATTTTGGACCTACCAATGCATGAGTTAAAACAATGTGCTTAAACACATTTATTACAGCGAGCTTACTATACAATTGACGATTTATAGCCCAGAAAAGAAACGTACGCGGGTTCCTATTAAATTTCAAGAATAATAGAAGTACAGAAAATTAAAGTCATACAAAAAACACAGTATTCAATGATCAAAAATTGGGTTTCTTGCTATAATTTTTTCATTTAAGCTTTGTTATTCATAAGTTAATTTTGGACCTAACAATTCATAAGTTATAACAATGTGTTTAAACACGTTTATTAAAGGGAGGTTACTATGCATTGATGCATTACTCAATGACAAGATAAGTTTGAAAGCACACCGCTCAACTCTCGCAACGGAGAATTGTAAAAATGCTGATGTCACAAAAGAGCATTTGCTGAGCTTCCTGCCTACTTCTCGGTAGAAGCTGCCTGAATAAATGCACACTTGAACATATTCAATCTCCCGGCCAGATTTATTTAAATCCGCACGAAATATACATCGAGACGTGATATTTTTAGATATGGAAACAATGCTCCCTTGAAGCCTAACAATAATTTAGAGGGGGCTGAAAAAAACACTGATATCAATTTTCACTGGTTTGTCGTTGAAGTTAGATTTGGATTGAATTATGCCTTCCGCACCGGTAGAGCCACTGCAAACAGACAGACTTAGCGTTTCAAAAGAGTATATAAGGTCTACTTGATATAAACAATTTTTGAATTACGCACGTAAATAAACTAATAAATTCTATCTGTCATCTGAAACTTTTGGATTATATTGATTTATTAGTTTCGGAAGATTGGACAGTCAAAAAAACTTTCACCGATGAATTCGAACTTGGCTTGCATGCTTTATCATTTGAATTTTACATAGGGCGAGTGAGGTTGCGGTTTTATACAAAATAAACTACCCTAAAAGGGTCAAAATTGGTTTGAAAAAAAAAAGTATTGTGCATGATGAACTGAATGACAGATGATTCCAATTTTTAAAAATGTTTTGTTTAGTTGGTAAATGCCATAAATATAAGCGTTAAAAACCTTCCCGTGACTTCGATAAAACATATTTGAATGTTGTTTAAACCCGTCCCATTTCTTCCTTAACCAACCCATATATTGCTTCTCGTTTATATCTTAAATCATTTCAATAAATATGCTTAAATTGCTTTTAAACGGGTTACAATAATTGCACTTTTCTGTCACGGGTGTCCCTTTAAAAATCATTCATAATTGAGTACTGAAAATTAAAGTAATATATAAACATATTGGTTTTCTTGCTATAATTTTTTCATAGCTATTGCTAAGTTGTTATAACGCTGGTGAAATTATGATATCCCTATACCTTGAGCTGTGTGATTTAGTCCGTAGTTTTTCGTCTACACAAATTGCATATAGATATTCTTAATAAAACAGTCCGTGAGCGACTCTTTTTATAGCATTAGAGGGAAATGGTAGCCTATAGCCATAAAGCCTTGAGAAAATAACTGCAAAGAATAGAAATGTAATAATATTTGCCTTATTGTCATAACAGTTGCCTTAATCTGTACGACAAAATAAGATAATGTAGCTAATCCCCTCTCACTCCCATATATCCCTATTGAACCCTTATGGCCCCTGCTCCTTAATCTCCCATTTCCAGTTTCAACTCCATACCACCATTTATACCGATGTAGCTTAAAGCAAATATCGAGCACTTGAACGTATAAGGTCGATTTGTGATTTGTACATGTTACTGTGAGGTCTTTGCTTAGCACGCGCGCGCACACACTCGCACACAAACACACACACTCGCACACAAACACACACACTCGCACACCCACACTCGCACACAAACACACACACTCGCACACAAACACACACACTCGCACACAAACACACACACTCACACGCACACACAGACTCACACGCACACAGACACGCACACACGCACACAGCGCGCGTGCTTTTTTGCCCCCTGATTGAAACAAAAACAAAATATACTATTTTGGTCCATTGGTCTTTTTACAATAACAATCCAAAGCGTGAACGTAAGAAACCCAAATTAAAAAAAATCACACGTGAGATTGGGGGATCGGGAGGGGGGAAAAAAATTTTAAAACCTCACGTAATTTATGGACGCCCCCTAATTTAATTATGGGCTTATGAGATGCTGGTTTTAATGTCAAGAATGTGTATTTGTCAATATCTCTCCTCTCTAAAGAAATATCGCAATAAAACGCAATACAGGTTACATTGTCCTTCCGTCAAACCAAGCAGAAGACCTCGTAGAAGACTGTCTGTCTCATTCTAACGTACTTTCATTGGCTTGAATATGTATACATGGTGTTAGTACCACAGTATAAAAAAATAAAAAAAAAGATTATATAATTGGCCTGGAAATATTGATATTTACGCTACTATTGTACCGAGTAACGTGTCGGCTTTATTTACATTAAAATTATATAAAACATATTATAATAAGGAGTTTTTTATATTCTTACTTAAATCGATCAAGTCATCAAGACAAAAACGCCCTGAAAGCAATAATAGCATAGGAAAATACATATTTATATATATTTAACATTTTAAATATTCTATATATTTAAAGATTATTTAATAAAATTTATATGTTCTCAATGTTTGGAATACGCTTGGAATATAGCTCTCGTACATAAGTTATAACAAAAAAATAGAGATGCAAAAAATGTTACAGTGCTATACAATGTGTAACCGAATTACGAAATACTTTTGAAGAGTGCATAAGTATATTTCATAACGAATCACCCTGTAAAAATATTAAATGAATAGAGCATATATATATTTTTCGATACAAACTAATTAAAAACATTGAGTGTTTGCTTATGATTGAAGGTTAAAGACCGACACGTGCATAGTACCTACGCTACGCGACGCGTACCTAATAAAGTGAAGTAACCAGGTGTCACTTGATTTTAATTTAGCATGTGATGTTAGGGCTGTATCTGATTTATTTTAAACTAAAACTATTGCTTTTCAAAAACCTTTTCGTGTCACAGATAAGTCCCAGAGAAAGTAAATAATGTACATCAAAAGCCCATGAAGTAATATTTCGCTTATCACTTACACGTTGTATAATGTTATACTTAATATAACAAAAAACGTAAATATAGTAAAATGTTACACCGGTGTGGAATATGTGTTTGCGTTTGCTATGTTCTTATATAAATGTTTTGTGTTATCACCATTAATTATACTGTAGTTGCAATAATTGTATGTAATTTTAAAGCTTACCACAAATTTACGCAGCATTCGTTAAAACTGAGAATTTGCATTATAAATTAATTTCCACGAAACGATGTTAAATAAATTGTCGTAATACCAATAAGCCTGGCAATTAATAGGATGAGAAAAAATATTAAAATACGAGTTACCTACGGCCTGTTCATCAAATAATATATGTATAAGAGTTAGAATTAATAAAAAGTTTTAACATATATTTATTTGGTATCCGCCAGATAAAATAAATCGTACTACTGTAAAATAATGTGAGTAAACCTGAACAAACGTGAGTTTTGCAGCCATTCTGGGCTCTTAGTCATTGCTAATAAAACCGTGAGGGTGCGAAACCAGTCGGGCAATCTCCGACGAAAATTCAAGTAGTAAAAAAAAGCGGGTATAAAACTGTAAAAATTAACTTTTCTCATCATATCAACGCATTACCGGTCAACTATAGGGCACGGGTGAGAAGGGGTTAAGATCTTAGTTCACAAGGCTGGTCCAGTGTATTTTTTTTTAATAAATAAATATACTAAGCCAATACACACATCGCCACCTAGCCCCAAAGTAAGCGTGTGTTATGGGCACTAAGATAGCCGAGAATATTTTTATGAATATAATACACATTAGGACGGCCAATTGGCGCAGTGGGCAGCGACCCTGCTTTCTGTGTCTAAGGCCGTGGGTTCGATTCCCACAACTGAAAAAATGTTTGTGTAATGAACATGAATGTTTTTCTGTCTGGATGTTTATATGTTATATTATAAGTATTCATGTATATTATTCATTAAAATATTGATCAGTCATCTTAGTACCCATAACACAAGCTACTTTGGGACTAGATGGCGATGTGTGTATTGTCGTAGTATATTTATTATTTATCATTCAAATTTACCAGCTTCACATTGCAATGCAGATATATATTTCTCAAACCTTCCTGGCGCGGTGTTGGAAAATAATATTAATTTGGGTATTTATAATATCTGAATATCCCTGATCGGGTCTTAGGGGAGGCTTCGGCCGTGGCTGGCAACCAAATACGACAAATACGGGTGACCAAGCGATTTATTCGTTTCGGTACGATGCCGCATGGAAACTGATCGCGTATAATATGGCTGCCTAACTATAATTTATCGGAGTTATGGGTCGGAGTTTCTCCCAAAGGAACCGAGCTTAATCGACATTAAGCTCGGTTCCTTTGGGAGAGGGGATGAAAGTGTTTGACGATTTTACACCATAACTCCGACAAATTATAACCGATTTAAATAATTATTTTTGTACGATAGAGGTTATAATATGTGTTTAATTTTGCCCAAACTGTGGTTGGAGATAGAGGACAAAACTCCACAGCGGGCAGCAGCAAACCCCTCATTTAAGGCTTAACGATAAAAAGTATTCTATATTACTTCTAACACTTCCAAGAATATGTGTATATAGTTTCATGAGGATCGGTTAAGTAGTTTTTGCGTGAAAGCGTAACAAACAAACTTACATTGACATTTATAATATTAGTAGGGATTTCATAACAGGACTTCACCCAACTCAATAGGTACTGACAGAATACCAGCGTTGTGGTTACATTAGTGTCCGGGACATTGAGCTGAGTCAGAACCTTTTTATTGGCACGACACATCATAGACTTAAACTATTCATAATTAAGTATAAAATTTTAAGTCACTCCGTATGTTAGTCTGTTTGTGATGTTCTGGTGAATAAACAAATTCTATTCTATTCTATTCTACATGCGCATAAGCACTGCATACCCTAATTATTTTATTAACTGGCATATGAAGGGGGATTTTTACATTTTATGCTATCTTACTATCTAGGCTACTTAAAAACCCTGTGTACGCCACTAACTTACTTATATAATAGATTTCCTACAATTTCTTAATGGCCGGTGTCATGACTGATACATGTCTGTCTGTTGGAACGACCCCTTAGCGTTCTTTATAAACGGATGGGTTTAATAAATTGACATATATTCTATGGGAGCCATAATATATGACGATTTAAATATCTCAATGTAATGTATCTAACAGTGTAGCTTAAGTTTGTGGTACCGTAAATTTTTCCAGGTTAAATATATAATTAAAATAACGCAATAAAAAAAATTGAGGCATACATCTCACTGCGGAGTGTTTTCGATGACAAATATATGTACAATATGAAATTATTTACTTATAAAATTAAAATTATTAATATTATACTCATTATGTAACGTTCCTCAGCGTGATAACCCGTAGTTCAGTACATGGAATTGTCAAGATAAATAAAATTGAAACCTGTGTGATAAAAAGTTTCTCATCCGAAAGAACAGGGTAGGTTTCACATATTATTTTATTATGATAAATGAAGTGATTGTCTAATTTTTGATGAGTTGGCTATTGTTACCACGCTAATAATTCTAATTTATGTGTTGTAACATTCAATAATTTTTTTTTTTTTTTTTTTTTTTTTTTTTTTTTTTTTTAATTTGTTGTTACGTTTCGAGTGTATTAATTTTATTATTAAAGTGATTTATTAAATTTATTATTTATCTTGATAATTTTCAGTTTCTGCACAACAATATTATATTGAAGCAATTAGATTAACGTAGTTTATATTTTGAATGCAATTATATTTAGTGATTTAATTTTTAATATGAAAAAAAAAAAAAACTTTTTTCTTAGTATTAGTATTAGTGGTATAAGTTTGAAACGAAATTAAAGTGAGGACTAAAAAACTTAATTTTAAAAGAAATCTTTGGAATTTAAGTAATTTATTGATTGAAAATGTATGCTTTTCTGATATAAGTATAAGTAAAAATACGTTTGCACTTGTCACCTTGAGTTAACTTATTTCTCCTTCTTTGATATGTATTTGCGCACAAGCGGACCTGCTTGCGACTGAAACAAATGAACCTATTAAAACGATGAAACGAAATGAAATGAAAATACACTTTATTGTACACCTAACATATATGAAATTATAAACAAAAGCAACACTAAATAATACACAGGTACAATGGGCGCCTTATCGCTAAAAAGCGATCGCTGCCAGGCAACCCGACATAGGAAAGGGGAAATAACAGTTAGACTTTAGGTTTAGGTCTATGCATTTGATTTTTCCGCTTGATTTTCTTACTCGCCGATGATTGCTAAAATATGGTTATACAAAACTTTAATTGACATGGCTAAAAAACGAGCCGTATTTCACCGCACGATATATTATGAACATATTTACATTTTTACATATTTACATATTTACGTTTAGTTTTTGATGCAGTGGATTTATCTATTTTTTATATATATATATATATATATATATATACATATATATATATACATATATATATATATATATATACATATAATTTTTTTTATCTTTCGCCTTATTCTACGTTTGTAGAAAAAACGACACTAAAAATATTCTTTAAATTATTGAAACCTTTTTTAGAAAAACTAAAATGTTGACTATAGCTAACTTCATGGTGTCGGTTTTTTGAGACGGTGTGCGCGCGCATTGTAAAAATTTACTCTCCATTTTTCCCTAACGCGCCAAAAAAAGTATAACTTCAAAACAAAAGTAGAACGTTTTGATTGAAATGTAACAAATAGTAAAAGAAGGTTGGCAATCATAATTTTTTTTTCTGAGTATAATTCACTGAAAAACTTTACTGCGAGCGAAAACTATACACAACTTTAACAAAGGAAATTTAATTTATAGTAAAAGTGATTACTGTTACTAAAAGTTTTTTTGCATTATTTTTTTTTTTATTTCATTGATTGACCACTGACAGACATTCGTCTGTTTGTCGTCAGCAGAACATAGTAAATTAAGTTCTATAAATGCTTCAAATAATTTGTTTGCTACACGATATCGGTGTAGTAGTCGAAACACACCTTAAGCGTCACCGACCGTCACTCATATACTACCTTTAACATGGTCAAAATATGTCCTATACTGTCCTATAGAATAGGTATTTTCTTACATTTTCTCTCAAGCCTAACCTGGATATATAAGGTAAATAAATAACACTGACTCTTTCTGCTTTGCATGGTCCTTTTTTGTTTTTTTTTTTTTTCTCTTCTTTCTAGGCAATAGTTAAAGCTTTCACGTAGGTATACTGCTTTTTTTTTTATATTTCATTTCATAGGTTAAGTTTTCTAATGCTTACTCGTAGGTGCGTACGTTTGGTTTTTGATGTTACCTTTTTTTTTTTTTTTTTAAAATGCGATGTAAACTAGTTAGAAGTTGCCAATTGTGTTTTTGTGAAAATTTCTAGTTTGATATTTTTTCTTTTTTTTTGTCGTGTGTACAACAAATGAGGTGTCTGATAGAGATTTCAGTATGATCGTTTTTTTTTACAGTTGTGTGCCGTAGTTAGTAATTTAGAGATTTTATAAAAAATATATACATCTTGATTATCTTAATCTTTATTTGAAATCACATTATGAAAATCATACTCATTTAAAAATAAAATGTTAAAATGTAAAATGTAAAGCGTCGATCTTGAAAAATACCAACTGCTGAGTTTCTTGCCGGCTTCTCGGTAGAATCTGCCTTCCGAACCGGTGGTAGAGTCACTACACACAGATAGACTTGACGTATCAAAAGTGCTTTTGGCCTACTTTTAATAAATGAATTTTGAATACGTTCTTCTGTCCTTTGAAAATATTATGTAGCCACACACATTGTGATAATAATTCTCTGGAAATGCAACAAAAAATATTTGGATTCTTGCAGAAAACAACTTTGAATGAAGTCTCAAGTTGTTTTTTGATTTAATACTTTCTTGACGCAAATAAAAATATTATGATGCTATACCATCATCATGATATGAGCCAAATACCGGCTCACTACGGGGCACGGGTCTCCTCCCTGAAAAACGAGGGGTTAAGGACGTAGTCCACCACGCTGGCCCAGTGCTGATCTGTGGACTGTTGCTAGAAATGTGTGCCGAGGGAAACGTTGTCTGATGCGTGGCCTTGCCAGGGTTATTTTTTTTGTACACAAATGAAATGTAATTTTATTAAACACTAGCTGTACCCTGCCACGCTTCTCTGAGGCACATTGTGATTGAATGATTGAATGGTTGAGAAAAATAGATAAAACTTTTTGAGTTTTAGAAGCGTACACAAACCAACATAACATTTTTATTTGACGGCCGATTGGTCAACCCTTCTTTCTGAGCCCAGGGCCGTGGGTTCGATTCCCACAACTGGAAAATGTTTGTGTGATGAGCATGAATGTTTGTCAGTATTTGGGTGTTTATAGGTATATTCTAAGTATTTATGTATATTATTCATAAAAATATTTATCAGTCGTCTTAGTACCCATAACACAAGCTACGCTTACTTTGGGGCTAGATGGCGGTGTGTGCATTGTCGTAGTACATTTATTTATTTATATATATAGATTGCAAACATAGTTGCATAAAATTTATTTATTTATCTATTTATATTGTATTATTTATTCTATTATCTATTATTTATTTATTATTATTATAAGAATATAAATAAATAAACATGGTAACATTTCCTAACATACATGTTACATTTTATTAGGCGTCTTCACATTTCTTGGTTTATAACACAGTAACATTTTATATATATATATATATATATATATATATATATTTTTTAAATTATTTTAGTTAAATGTTTTATAACAGTCGCGTGGTAAGCAACCAATATTTAATTATTATGTTTATAAAAAAAAATAACTATGTTTAATTATTACAGGTCTCCTACGCTACAAGGTAGACTTCCAATCGATGCAACTGGATGACGAAGAAATTGACAACTTATACGACATCGACGATTATTAAACCTATGGCATAAGTTAAAATTGTATATTAAATTTTAGCGGAAGTCTCAGATACATAACGAAAATGAAGAGAAATTTACAACACCCCTAAAGCCTTACTTTATAAAAGGGTGAAATCACATTACGATTTCCATTTCATCTTTATACAGATCGCTTTTTTTTTTACGAAGATGCGTACGCAATTCATTCCCGATTTCTTGCATTTACTATAGCTTTCGCATTTTTGTATTTAAAATCATCCGAAGTCAACTTGTAAGAAGTTATGCTGGCGCGTCTTAACATCCGTGGCATTTAAATATATCTTGCAGTGACTTATAGTATTCGACAGCATAATAGATGGTGAAATAATCTGGGTGCCTGGTCTAAGATTTCTTGTCGTTTCCGTCATAGTTAACTGCGGTTTGCATGGAATCGATAGAGCGCCACCTAGTTATAATAGCGGGAAACAATATTGGATAGAAGCAGGGCGTTACTTTGCAGAAATCCACGATATATTATGAAAATTAAGCTTAATTTGCTATTGCTCCGCAAAAAGCAGGAGAATCTGTATTATAATTTATAATTTCTTCAATCTTCAGACTTTACAATGAACAATTTTAAATTCATTGTAAAGTCAACATCGCCTGAGGATGCTCCGATTTCGGAGCCAAACGTGCACAGAGGGTACATTGCCGAAGATCTGTTCTCCTGCTTTACGCGGAATGCAGCAAATTAAGCTTCATTTTTATAATATAAGAGGGAAACAATATTTTCACTAGATGGTGCTCTTTTGATCCCGTACAAATCTTAAATTTTTAAGATACAATACAAATCTTAAGTTTTCGTAAACAAAAATACAACTAGGAGCGCATAGCAAAATCAGCCGAAACTCGTATAAGTGTTACCGAATCCATCTAAATACAAAAAAACGATGCTCAGTAATGTGATTACACCCTTGTGAGTTTGACGTCCGATTTTAATTTATATTATCTCTAAGTACTGAGAAAACCTTTATTTTACCAGCAGTGTCTTTTTTGTGGTTATATAAAATAAATATATATATATTTGTTCCCTAAACTCGATAGCCAAAATGTTATTACATTTACACGAATTTTAGTACGATTTAACAACATTATATGAATTGTTTTGTCGAGATAGTATTGTTAAATACTCAAGATGGCATCCAAAACAGCGGAGATTAAACGTTTATTAGATAATTTTGATATAAATATTAATTATGTTACCTGTTAATATTGTACGTTATTAACATGTGATAGTAATCGTTGAAGCTCACCAACCCACGATGGAGCGGCGTGGCGGGTCTATGTACTAAATCCCTTTTAACTATCTGAGAGGAGACCGTTGCCCAGCAGTGGGATTTTATAGTCTAAAGAAGATGCTGATGACCTAGCATCGTTGTCCAGTTAGTGCTGAAGTAGAATTACATTTAAATCGTATTTATTTACTAGTGATGGAGCGGCTATTGATTTCATTAAAGTTCGATGGAGCGAACATTGATTTCATTGAAATTCGATGAAGCGAATATTTATTTCATTGAAATGCGATGAACTTTATTGCACTGCAGTATGGAACGGATTTTGAAAGATGTTTAAGATTACATTTGAAGAATATTTTTGTACATTTTTATGTAAATCAATAATATATTCGATATGGCACTAGTAAATAAACTTTTCATAGTACACATTATATTTTTGTATCCTTTGAATGCGGTCACAATATAAAACAATAAAAAAATATGATTTTCATTTGAAAGTCCTAGAATTGTCACCTCGGAAAACTACACCATTGTGTTTTAAATCTGGTAGATTTAAAACACACTAAAATGTTACAAATGTGATAGTTTGAAGATGGGTGGATTATGGATGTTTAAAAACATATAAAAATCCTCTTCGAAATATAGATATAAAATATGGCATTTGAAAGTATATGGTAACTTTGAGGTTCCCAATTTTACTTGTTGACTGTGTGTAATTTACTTTGGCTACGATAAAAATGCGGGTTCCAGTTGCTATTTAGGCTATGTATTTAAAATTGAGACATTTGCTTGAAATGTTAGTAAAATATAAATTAAGACTGTTTGTGTGTATGTTTGTTACTCAATCACGCATAAATGGCTGAATGAGTTTGACTGTAGCAAAATATAACGTCGTGAGAAGAAGAAAATAAGAGTGATGTATGATTCTTATAAAAAAAAAATCAACTGACGGCCATATTGAACTACGTCCATTGAATGCAACTTCCAAAACGTCGCTTTTAAAATTCCACATTTGTCATTACAAGTATTTGCTTTTTTATTTTGATGAAACTGTTTGTAATTTTATTTGGGAGCACGCGTAATAAGTGGATGTTTAAGATACGCGGATTTGTTATTAATGTCAATAAAATGGCCATACGTTGCAAAGCAATTGCTAAAGAGGTATTTTTTTTTAAATTAAAATGGCGACACGTGTGTGTAACTATTATTTCTTAAAAAAATAAATAAACAAAGACCATTTTAGTATAAAGTATTTGAGGTCCTTTTTTATTTTGATGCATTAAGAGACATGCTGTGCCACGTGAAACGATGCGGCACGGCACAATTCCGTGCAGTTCAAAATGGAAAATGAGTGTTTATATCAGTTTTTCGGTATCCTAGTGATGCTTTATAGTTTACAATAGCTCACATTAGAGTTTTTTTTTAATCTATTAAATTACTATATTTTAAAATTATAATTTCAGGTGTCGCTAACCCTTTAGAAGTCTGTTGAAACACACAACAAACGTTGTAATAAATTATAATGCGATCGTATAAAAAAACAAGCAACATAAAAAATGCATATTTTTGCGTTCGACCACACTGATGTTGCTTGAGTAATAAAATAATCCTGCAAAATTACGAAATAAAAGTCGTGCCTTAATATTACTGATTCGCGATAAGAACAATAACCGATGTTATTTCGTGTAAATCAGTCGTATAGATAATGTTGGAATTTTACGTATCACTTATATTAGTCAATTAATTCGATTCCTCTCATAATAGTCCAAGAGACGGTGGTAAATTTTGGAGGTGCACTTTAAAAGTCTGTTGAGGACTGTTTTGCGTTTGCCAAGATTTGTTAACGAAAATGGCGTACGATTATGATGAGATTTCTTAGTTACTTTATAAATTTCTTACTAACATTGTTAACAATCGTTAAGTTGATTTGTGCTGCTACCTACCTCGTTGGGTTATTATTCATCATTTTGGACTATGGATCGTTTAGTTAGATACATAGATCGCGTCGGTCTAAGTTTTTAGGTATTGGGTTTTTTGTTAATTAATAATCAGTACGTACCAGCCTGTAGTTAGAATCTGTCGTAGTTTCATGACATTAGAAAACTTTAAGTTTTAGTCCAGTGAACAAACTTTTATACGTGTCGGTTAAAATTTGTTGATATCAAATACCAATAAAGTGCTTCAATTAAATACAAAATAATATGATGCCATTTTATAGGTCTCTTTTCAGGTACGGTACATACTATTTTAGGCATATCAGAGATTTCATGAAAATAATTTTAGTCACATTCAAAATTTACCACCCGTTCTCCGGCTATAAGTGCCTTATAAAGCTAAAAATAGTTTTAATTGTGAGGGAAAGGTTTAAAATATAATTTATAGCGTATCTAATTAAACGACTAGTTATTTGTACGTTGTATAATTAAGAAAGTTTCGATTTATTAAGAGACATGAAACGATTTGTTCGAAGTGTTTATGCTAATTTTGTGTAATGGACTAGCGAAAAGATCATTTAGTATGTAACATTGCTGTACTGCTCTTGAAACTTACTTTAAATTTAACCTGCAATACTGAGACTGTTGACTAGCATACATCGCTATGTGTTACATGAAAATAATATGTTAGTCTTTGGCAGTGGCGTGCATAGAGGGTATGCACAGGGTATGCAGATGATGTAAAATAAAGAAAATCTCCAATATGAGTTATAAAAAACTTAAGGATAGGCATTGTAAGAGTTATAAAAAGCCTACCCTCAAGTATTTATAGCTCATACTGAAGATTTTCTTCATCCTATACCATCTGCATACCCTGTGCATACCTTCTTCTTAGAGGATTTTTATTGAAGTAATACATAATTTTAGAAACATGAGTCGAGTTTCCAGAACAGTACAACAACCGTAATACGCCGTGCGACAATGGGTGTTTGTTGCGTTTCTGGGCATACAAATTAATTTAGTTTTGTTTTGACTCAACATATATCGCTTGCAGATGTCAATACTTTTCTAAAATACTACAAGCGCAAACTCGCAGGTAGAGTATGCTATGTTATATGGATCAATTACAACATTTTCTCGTTATCAACTTTAGAATTTGTTAAAACGCTTTTAACAAATCGTTCACTGGCTCTTGAACTAAGATTATTTCGGATGATTAAAGTTTTAGTAGTTGTAACTTGTAATGTAAAGAGCGAGGAAGATAAAAAAAAAGTATATTAATACGAGATCGTTATCGCTATTTATATAGCTATTTAACAGCGCTTTTTATGTATTCAACATGTGTAAATTGTAAAAAAAAATACGCCAATTATATGTTATATGTCCAAGGAATCAACAAAGATTGCAATTGTAGATATTGTGCCCTTACACCGAGCAGAGTAACACGGTTTTAATATCGTCTTATAGTCCATTTCTTGCTATGTATAATTGAAACGATCCTTTTAATACTTTTTCGTCTAGAGTATGTTTTAAAATATTTTTACAAAAAAAAAACAGTTGATGTTCATTTTCTTTAGTATTATCAAAACGTTACTGACAGAATAATGTGAAAACAGTCAAAATGGTTGTTGACATTCTGGGATGTGTTATAGTGTTTATCACGTTTTTGATACATTATCTTAATTAAAGCGATATATTGTAGTGAGTTAATTTAATTCGACGGTTGACATATTTTGCCAGTGTGACAGTAAGGTAAGGGCTTATCTAAGAATTTTAATCTTTGGGTATTTTTAATGTAAGCGTACTTACGCCGGGACCGTGTCACATTAGTTTTTAGGGATGCGCAATTGTCGATACTTATCGTAGCTCCTACCTATTGTTGTACCTATAAAATTTACTCTCGGGAGCAAAATAATCTACTACGATCAAAATAAATGAATGCAACCTTGTGTAAAAGTATCGAATGCAAATTCACTCTTTAATTGATTGAACACTCTTTTATCGATAGTAAGCAAATGCATACTGCTAATCATTAAATGCGTGTAAACGTATCAAATGCAAATCTACTGCATTGATAATAAATAACTGCATTTTAAATATCCTTAATTGTGCAAAAAACTAAAGAATGTCCACTCGCAAATTGATAAAACTCTTTTATCGATTACGAATTATTGCATTTTGTGTATCCGTAAATGCGTAAACGTATGAAATGCAAATACGTACACAGCATCGATAAGAAATTAATGAATCTTGCTTATCCCTGAATGTGTATAAAACGAATGCTTGCTTAAATAACAGATATAACACTTTTATCGATACTGAATTATTGCATTTTGTTTTATCCTTAAATGTGTAAACTTGTCAAATGCAAATAGGTACACAGCATCGATAAGAAATTAACGCATCTTGCTTATCCCTAAATGTGTATAAAACGAATGCTTGTTCAGTAACTGATATCACACTTTTATCGATAGTAATATATTGCATTTTGTTAATCCCTAAAACCCGTGTTGAACGCAAACACAATGTGTAAGTAAAATACACGTTTATCCATAGTCTTTTAACATCCTGTTACAACAAACAAACGTTGTTTTTAAGTTTTATTATATATTTGTTTATAAATGTTTCCTTTGACACGGTTCTATGCGTTGTACTTTCCTTTTTAACTCTAATGCGTACGCAATTATTGTATCTCTTCGTTTTCCCGTCAATTGAAGTATCTATCTAGTTGATGTCACGAGTTTTAAACTTTTTTTTTTTTTATTATTACCTGTATTATAATGTCGGTTGAAGGCTGTGTGTTGTGTTTCATTTACATATCCTTTTATCTATTACCTCCTAGTACCTAAGCGCGGCAAAATTTTTTTTTATGGTTGACTGGTGATAAACGGCGTACCTAGATACAATCCAACCACAGGTCATGCGATGAACTCGTTCTGCAACATGCCCGTGTTCATGCACCTGAGGCGTAGGTGTAAGCCTTCGTCATCATCATCACCATATCAACCGATAGACGTCCACAGCTGGGCATTGGCCTTTTGAAGGGAGTTCCAAATTCCACGGTTGGATCCAGCGACGCCCTTGATGTCTGACCACCTCGTGTTGGGCCGTATTTGCTTTTAATTACACTGGAAATCAAGCTCTCAAACACAGCATCGCAACAAAAGTACGTAAGTATAGGAAAGTACCCTTTCACGTACCCCCTATTTTCGTGACATTCACCGTCATGAAAAATTATGAAAGTTAAAAAAACAACCCCCCCCATAAGGTCACGGCCGCACAAGTGAAAAAAATAAAAAAAACTACCTACTAACCAATTCACATTTGCTATTATATCCACGTAGGCGCACGCGATTTACAAGATCTCTGCTTTGAAAGTAAATACACATTTTTTGTTTTCATCATATCATGCAGATGAGGGAAGGGGTTAAGGCCTCAGTCCACCACGCTGGCCTAGTGCGGATTGGTGGACTCACCATTGCGAACATTATATTGAACTCTCAGGCATGCAGGTTTCCTCACGATGTTTTCCTTCACTGGTGAAGCAAGTGATATTTCAAATTCCTTAAAACGCTCATAACTTAGAAAAGTTAGAGGTGAGTGCTTAGAGCTATGCTGGGATTCGAAATCGGTTCTCCGAAAGTGAACTCTAGCTTCTACCCACTGCGCTATCACCGCTCCAATTTTTGCTTCCTTTCGTGGGAAATCCTTATTGGATACTCCATCGCCATGGGAAAGGCGCACAGGTAATGTCACAAAGTCAAATGCAAAAATGTCTTTATTCAAGTAGGCCCATAGGTAGCACTTTTGATGCGTACATTTACCAATAAGCCTTATGCTGGTCCTAACTGTTTGAAGAAAAATCCACGGGACGCTTTCGCACACAACCGCGACTCCGCCAACGCCAAAGCAAACTCGCCTTGGTCACGATGTGCCCAGTTTTGTCAATCCAGAGCCTTGCAAACCAACGCCAGCCGAGTACTCCGAAGGAACGCGTCCGGCACCCACATCTAGCTTATCGGAGTTACGTGCGTTTTAAAAACAATCACTCCTCTTTAACGGTAAAGATAAACATCGTGTTGAAAGAAGAAAGAAAGAAAGAACAGAAGTGTTACAAACAGTACATCTTATAATAATATAGTAACAATGTCTGTGTGTAACACCAGACAGAAAGGGTGTGCAGCTCAGCATTTGCCGTGCATTTTAGGTACATGCATGCCGCTGATTTTTCAGCTGAGACCCGAGTGAACTAAATAGATAAATAAAAATAATGAAATAAACAAATTGATTGAAGCACAGTTTATTCCCATTCAGTGGCGTGCACTTCATGCATGCACAAAAGCTCTGCATACCCTAAGATTTTTGTATAACTCATAAATGCGAAGGATTTTTCCGTTTTCTGGCATCTTCCTTCTATATGCATACCCTGGTCAGAAACCCTGTGCACGCCACTGCTCCCATCAAAGTAATAAAAGTGATAAAAGCAGCAAAATTATTATTATATTAAAAAAAAAAAAACAGAAATACTGGTAATTACATCTTCTATATATATAAAAGAGAAAGTATGTGGGTATGTTACGTATAGGCTCCGAAACGGCTGGACCGATTTCAATGAAACTTTCAGGGAATCTCCGGATTGATTGAATAATCCTGTAAAGTTTGGCGACGATCGGAGCACTCTTATTTTTGAACTGTCAAATACAGCTTTTATTTGCTATGATGATATTCTATTGTTGGGTGTACATGGGTGTATAAGTAATATAGGATACTTTTTATCCCGACATAGACTTCTTGTCACACGCGCTGAAACTAAAATGGCAATGGGCCGGCCATAGCCATAGGCTGACTGACGACAGGTGGACCAAGAAAGTTACAACATGGACTGGCCCTAAAGGAAAAAGAAAACGAGGCAGACCCAAATCTAAATGGGCAGACGACATTAGCAGGATAGCCGGGACAGACTGGTCAAGAAGACTTATCTGTATATTTTGTATACAATAGAATTTAAAATCAATGTAAATTTTATATATTTGCGATGAGAAATAAATGGCATTTTTATTTATCCCGACATTAAGCTCGTTTCCTTTCGGGAGAAGGGATGAGTGTTTGACGATTTAAAACCATAACTCCGACAAATTATAATCGATTTAAATAATTATTTTTGTACTATAGAGGTACTATATGTGTTTAATTTTACCCAAACTACGGTTGGAGGACAGAACTCCTCAGCGGACAGCAGCAGCGAAACTGAATACTTTAATTTTTTTTTTTCTACAACTTAATTTAATGCCACATCAAAAAAAAAAATCAAACGCAGACAAAGTCGCGGGCAACAGCTAGTTAAGTTATTTATCTACGAGGTAGGTTGATATATGACCGGGCAATTTTTCAATCTACTCTAACATAGGTACAACAAATGTAGACATAATTCGACGACCTCCGTGGCGCTGTGGTCTTACAAGCGGAGGTCCTGGGATCGTATTCCGGGAGTGGAAATTTAGAAATGTACGATTTCTGAATTGCCTATGGTCTGGTCTTGAGGCTTGCCGCCAAGATTTTGCGTTCCATTAAGATGATGTACCAAAAAGGCGATGGCTATAATACTTATAACTCCAGGACTAGTAACAGGTTAGCCCGCTGCCATCTTGGACTACATCATCACTTCATCACAAGCTGAAACTGCGGTCAAAGGCTAACTTGTACCTAATGGAATAAAGAAATAAAATAAAAAGATTAGCTCCAATTTTTCGAGTAAGTACCTAGTAAATAAACAAACAATAAATCTAACACAAAAAGGCACGGCCCTGAATCGAAAAAAAAAAACTCCCGAAGCCACTTTCAAATCTAAACGTTGCGTCATTCTTACATTTTTTCTATGACCTTTTGGATTTTTTGCCACTTCACGATACGGAAAAATTTTGACACCTCATTGTTGTTTGCTGAAGTTTGGCTGACGTAAGTATATAATGGTATTTTGAGTCGGTAATTTTACTTCCTGGGCTAGCGTGGCCAGGAGACATTTTTCTCCACGGGGAAAGGATAAAAATTTATCATCTCTTTCAGCTTTATCAACTCTCCAAGCGCACAAGAAAAAATAACATCCACATAATATAACTACGCGTAATAATCACATATGTACACATTCTACGCATATCAATTACCAAATAATACGTCAGGTGAGAAGCGGTGATAGCCGAGTGGGTAGGACTTCGACTTCATTTTCGTGTGGGCGAGTTCGAATCCCAGCTCCCATCTGTAACTTTTCTATGAACGTTGTAAGAAAATATAATATCACTTGCTTCAATGGTGAAGGAAACCTAAACCCTTGGCATTGTGGGACATTGGAGACGGTACCAGATTGATATGATGATGATAAACGAGGGGGTAAACTACTCTGATTCCCTGTTGCATTGCTTTGGCAGGAAGACAGGTTAATTTTATCCCTTGTCACAGGATATAATCGATGGACATAATTTTGTCTCCTACCTTTAAGAGCCTAGGTACTGACCAGTGGCGTGCACTGGGTCCGGGCTATATTTCAATTTTAGGGTATGCAGTGCTTTCGTGGATATATGAAGTGCACGCCACTGGTACTGACATAGTATTACTAGCTCAAGCCGTAGAAACAAAATCCATTCTCACCATCTCGATTGCTTGTATACTTCTACTTCACAATACCATATCATTTCACTTGCAAATTGATGGACAATGTTCCATTTGCATATTTTTTTTTTTACACTACAGATTGGTTCTTGACTGCAATCTCACCTTCCTAAGATAGTAACGGGCTAACCTGTTACGGCTATGGCAGTTATACTGAACCGATACCTATCTAAGATACTACACGATATCGCACCGGAACGTCCGAACGTGAAGACGTGCCGCTAAGTGGACACGTCTTTGTCGGTATGGTGGTAACTAGCCACGGCAGAAGACTCCCACAAGACCAGACCAGAGAAAATTCGCCGACCGCTTGAATCCACAGCGCTCATCGCTGCACCAGGGACGTCAAAACGTGACGTCATCGTCGTCGTCGACGTCCTTGGCGTGACGTACATGACGTGTAGTCATGTATCGATTGCCACTTTAAAGATAATCTCGTTTCTCGAAGGAATCACGGTTTTAGGGCATAGACCCACCACGCTGCTTCAATGCAGGTTGGTGGGCTTTATCGATTATTACCGCAATTGTGTGATCATAAGCGGGACCGAAAACTTTACATGCTCTCCGAGGCGTGGGGGCTGACACTGCCGGCGTCCAAACTCCGTGCTGGTGCCAAAGATTATTTTATAGAGAACTAGCGTACCCAGCCCGCTTCGCCGGGCTAGATTTTGCTTAATTTTATTTACACAATAAACTTACATCATTTAATTTTTAATATAAGTCTCATAATATATTAAAATCATTTATTTCTCTCCGTATTCATTCTCTTCTATTCTCTACTCGAGAGGGCGAAGATCATTATCTACACCAATGTACACCCAACAATAGAATATCATCATAGTAAATAAAAGCTGTATTTGACAGTTTGACAGTTCAAAAACAGGAGTGTTCCGATCGTCACCAAACTTTACAGGATTACTCGCCAGGTCAATCCGAAGATTCCCTGAAAGTTTCATTGAAATCGGTCCAGCCATTTCGGAGCCTATACGGAACATACCCACACACTTTTTATATACTCGTATATAGATAGATAGATAGATACACAGCACCTTATATAATTTGGCCTGACCCGGCATTCTAACCCAGGACCTTGTGACCCGTAGTCGAACCTACTAACCACTAGACTAAAGCGGCAGATAAAAACTATATGGGCTAATAAATTATTTATAACATTCGCGATGCAGTAAAGTAAATTTGAGACGGTCAATAAATTAAATAAACTCACTTAATTTATGTATTCAAATAATTAATCGATAGATTTAGATTAAAAGATTTAAGACTGGATTTAAATTGGGAGGTCGATGGACTGAATCCATTAGGGCGCAATGAAACGCTTAAATAAAATATTAATTACTTATCATATACACTACATATATACAACGTGTAAATAAAAAAATAAAAAAAATTCACAGGCTTTAGGGGTAAATTATGTACTGTCTCTGAGACTTTTCTGTGAAACCGAAAACCTAATAGTTTTTGAGTAAACGACTGCCATCTATCATCTAATAAATATGAAATAAATAAATACACTACGACAATACACACATCGCCATCTAGCCCCAAAGTAAGCGTAGCTTGTGTTATGGGCACTAAGATGACTGATGAATATTTTTATGAATAATTAATAATTAATATTTATGCACCATCCATTTTCCACTCTTTTATCGGCTTCGTACGCTCGACACTAAGTCCTATTACTGTTTTCCTTGTATTTTCCTTTTTTTTGTTGTGTTGCAATAAAGTTTTTCTATTCTATTCTATTCAGTAAATAATTAGAATATACATGTTCATCACACAAAACATTTTCCAGTAGTGGGAATCGAACCCACGGCCTTGGACTCAGAAAGCAGGGTCGCTGTAAACTGCGCCAATCGGTCGTCAAATTGGACGTTAACTACGCCAATTCAATGTTAGTGAAAACGGCCATAATTCTACTGTGCAAATATTAAGTTTTTTCTACTGTGCAAATATTAAGTTTTTGCCCCACTCTGAAAAATCGTAGATCCGGTACAATTCATCTAAAATTCATCAATAAATAAAACCAGTGTAATTGCGCCCTAATACAAGAGGAAACGTTAATTTTATATATATCGCGATAACAAACTTTAATGTGAATTATTTTGATTGCTTCGTTTTTTGACCACCCGTTATACAAGAGCGTTACTGTCTATGATCGCACTTGTGACGTAAAATTGACAGTTATTTAATAAGGTTTCATATTTTTGTGTGGTTGCTTGCATGGTTTTGGTTTGGACATAGATATTGGCTTTGCAATGGTTTGCTTTAAAATATTAGATTTTTAAGCTTTGCCAAATTAGTTATAACTATTGATTAATATAATCGGCTGATTGGCGCAGTAGGCAGTGACCCTGCTTTCTTGAGACCAAAGGCGATTCGATTCCCACAACTGGAAAATGTTTGTGTGATGAAAATGATTTTCAGTGACTCTATAAGTATTTATGTTATCTTAGTACCTGTAACACAAACTACGCTTACTTTGGGACTAGATGGCTGTGTGTCGTAATATATTTATTTTATTTGACTTAACAATTATTCGTTGTAAAGTTAACATCTCCTGAGGATGCTCCGGTTTCGGAGCGAAACGTGCGTAGAGGGTACATTCCCGAGGATCTGTTTGGTGTGGAGTATACGGATTGAAGAAATTATAAAATATACCATACAGATTCTCCTGCTGTTCGCGGAGGATAGCAAATTAAGCTTAATTTTCATAATATATGATGGATTTCCGCAAAGTACCGCCTGCTTCTATCCAATATTTATTTTATTTGTTTTTTAATATGGTATTATTGTAAGCTAAATGGTTGTTACCGTGGAAATCTAACGAGACAACATAAATGTTGTGTACGCGTCACCTTGTAGCCGCGTAAGAGACACTATGCACTCGAATTTTAATAGAATATTGGTAACAGTTGGCGCCTTTATTGTAATTTTTAAACTACATTGACTATGAAAGCAGGGACGCGCTTTTGAAAGACTAGCACTGTTACCGTTAAACCATTTTTTAAAAGAAAAAATAATAAAAAATCTACATAACTTGGAAGCCATCATGATTGTGGAAGCAATTTAAAATTTAATTTATTTATAATCAACGTAATAACTAAGTATATCATAAAGGATCTCGGTTTTAATCAAACTAATAAGTAGATATTACATATTTATTCATGGTTGCGTTTTTAATATTAAAACTCTGAATAACTACATAATGTTCTAGAGGATTTTTTTTATAAATATATTATACAGGTATATAATCTTTTCTCAATTATTTCCATGATCACTAACTAGCTGTATTTCCCCGGGTTACGCGGGAGGTATTCTAAATGAGGTTTCAAGAAATTATACCGTTATTAATATAATCAACGCTTTTCACAGCGAAAAAAAGGTGTGTTATTCTTGACTTTATTTCTGATTGGTAACCTATTCGGTAAAATCATTTCGTTGGATAAAAATTACATGTAACAAAAATTTTAAGGACTTTTATCTAAGTTATTTATTAACAAATTGGGATAAAAAAAATACTATTTGGTTATGTAAACATAATTTAGTATTTTCGCAATTGTTTTTTTGTAATTCATGATTCCATTGTAACATTGGATTAACCTTTTAAGTTCCAACGATGTTTTAAACTAAATCGTGGTTACTACACTATTGATAAATTTAAGTACAAGCCTTTATTATACAACAAGTCAGAAAATGTAAACTGATGTTGGCCAGTACAGTAATGTCGATTTATCTTGATGAAGGTTGTCAGGATAATACTCAAATTTCCAAGCATGTTTGAGAAAAACCCTAAGACAAATTATTGAATTAACCCTGGAATCGATTCCAGGACTTCGCGTTATATTAACAACGCCACATATTAATTAATAGCAACTAGCGAATAAATAATGACAATTAAATAAACATATAAAAGCGGTTTCAAATTAAATAAACATATAAAGCGGTGATCGCGCAGTGGGTAGGACTTCGTCTTCACTTTCTGGGAGGCGAGTTCGAATCCCAGCACGCAGCTCTAACTTTTCTAAGTAATGTGCGCTTTAAGTAATCAAAATATCACTTGCTTCAACGTAGAAAGAAAACATCGCGAGGAAACCCTGTATACCTTTTTCTTTTTTTTTTTTTTTTATTCAGAGAAAATGCCGAAAACGGAGTAGCTATGTGGGACTTACCCACTAAAAACTCTGTGTGTCCCTCGATAGAGCTATACGTGAGAGCGCGGGATTCACTTGCGTATTCACCGCACTCTCGCCAAGGTTTGACCCCCCAATGCACGGTCCCATTGTCAATGGCCTGATCGCTGCCAAATCCTCCAGAGAGGCGTACACTACACGGCACACCTTCTTGGGCCTGTCATTATAAACCCTGTATAAATGAGAGTTCTCCATAATGTTCCAAAAAGTGTGTGAAGTTCACCGATCCGCACTGGGCCAGAGTGGTGGACTACGGCCTTAGTCCCTTCTCATTGTTGGAGGAGACCCGTGCCCGATGATGAAAATGATGAAACGCAGTGGTGTGTTCTTATAAGTTGTAAAACTTGGAGTTTGACCCCTTTTGACATTTGATCTTCTGAAGGGAGTAGTTTGGGAGAGTTATAGATTCGGGAAATGCTCATGTATATAATGGAAACATGGTAAAGGCAGGCAACGAACTATCATGGCTGGCAACATCAATGGTGGTACCGGAACTGGTGGATGCAACTTTTCTGAACTTGATGGTGTGCAAAAGTTCACGCCGTCGCGTTGATTGATGCGTCGCAGAACTTCCTCATTGGATATGAGGAACACTAATTTATGAACATTTCTTGTAAGTCGACTGTTTATGTCCACTTTTTGTTTATATAGACTAATATGTTGTCTTACAAATACTATATTATTACAAATGTACACTGTAAACTTCTCACGGAGGGATTCGCGTGATTTAAGTTTATATATTGATCGTGCAGCTGTTTTCATTTGACATCATTTTGACCATCCGCTTGGGCCGCCGATTATTACTTCACTTTACGAGAAAAAGTTCGGTTTAGTTAATTTAATCTCTTACCAACATTTAAAAGGCTACAGAAAGTACGTTTACGTATGTTTAGCCCCGCAAGCTGAGAAGCGGATGCTTTTTTTGTTGTTTTTATTTCAATAATTTAACATTATTGAGAATTAAAAAGAAAATTAAAATCTATATATGACAAAAAATAACGAGCGTAAACTTCTCGTATTCCATGTTCCTGTGCTCTAGCAGGTGGACACCTTAATTTTATCCCCTGTCCAGGGGATATAAATGGGGGATATAATTTTTGGTCCCCTGTCTGTGCTAGCCCTGGAGATGTTGCAGTCTAAGATGGCTACCATCAGTTTAAAGATTTATCCCAAACCCCTAGTCTGCTTTTCCACGGCATCGTTGTAGATTACATCGCTTGGCAACACGTCTTTGTCGGTAACACCAAGTTTTCTTACAGACTTTTAATAAAGGTCGTTTCCTTTATTGACACTGATTTATTCTTCAGCTTGGCACTTCCGTTTCATTGAGTTAATTTTTTTATTATTCGCTAATATCGCTAATATCGCTTCGCTCCCGTAGAAAGCACTTTTAAAACATACTTACACAGGTACTTGTAGAATTGATAATTAACTTTTTTTACAGCACTAGGATGTTTTAATTGACCGATATTACGACTTCTCTGGCGCAACGGTGAATTTAAGGCAGAGGTCCCGAGATCGAATCCTCGCAATTTAGGAATTTATAATTTCTGAATTTTCTCTGGTCCGGTCTGGTGGGAGGCTTTGGCGCTAGTTACTATCCTAAAGAAAAATACGTGCCGCTAAGCGATTTAGTGTTCCGGTGCGATATCGCGTCGATCGTTATTAAGGGTATGATTACCATACTCCGTAACAGCTTAGCTCGCTTCCATCTTAGACTGCATCATCACCAGGTGAGATTGCATTGAAGGGCTAACTGATAGTTTTGGCTCGGTATGTTAAATATCTATGTAAATTTATTAAATTAACAAATTAAAACTATGATTTTTATATTTTGGATAAAAATATTTAATTTTATTTCATCTTCAAATTATTGTTAAATTCATGCGTACTTAGTTAATTTCACTAACGACTACTATTGCAGGAGGAAGTTATGAAATAGACATTTCTTTTTCTTCACTAATCACTCTAGTTCGTGCCTTTTCCAAGCTACTTGACACTGGCAAAGTACATTGTGCTGTTTTGGCACTACAAAACGCCAGAAATCAAAAGAAGAAGAAGATAGTTTTGGCTATGTCATCGACTTTGGTTCTCCTGCGGATATCTTCATTTCTAATTCTACCCTTCTGGGCTACGTAGCCCTCGAGAGAACTTAAATGTGTGCATCCACGTTTCCAGCGCCATAAGTGAGGATGCAAGGACAGACTGGTTGAAAACTTTACTTTTCAGGCAATGCGGTATCGGCGATGAGAAAAATCGACTAAGTTTCCCAAATGCTGCTTTTTGAAGTTTTTAATTAGGACAATAAAAATATCATTTGCTTTAACGGCAAGGAAAAAATAGTGAGGGAACCGTCGTTCCTGAAAATTCTTCATAAGGATTTGGAGGCGGCGTGGAGTGAAGGCGTGTGGAGTCTATTGTCAATTCGCACTTGGCCAGCGTGGTGAACTACGGCCTAAACCCATCTCATTATGAGAAGACACGGTATCCGGAATTGGGTTGATTATTGAAGTTATACTTCTTTTGGCGCGTTAGGGAAAAATTATGAGGGTAAATTTTTACAATGCGCGCGCACACCGTCACCATGAAGTTAGCTATTAGGTTTGACAGTGTACACTTTCAATTGTCTGCGGGTTCATTCCGGTAATTTTTCAATTGATAAAAATCTCAAATTTTAATGTTGAGTGAAACTTGGTTGTCCGATAATGAGGATATTATTATTCCAAATTTATTTACGTTTATTATGTCCATTTCTTTAATTATTTAGTTTTATGTGATATTTAAATAAACTTTATTTAACTAGAAAATGCGTTATATTAAAACTTTTAATGTATTAAATACCATTTTTCTATTTTTAGTGTCGTTTTTTGTACAAAAGAATAAGGCGAAACTGTTTTTTTTTTTAAAGATTTTTATTTTTTTACGCCAAAGAAGTATAACTTCTAAAGCGAAAGCAAATTTTTTTTTAAAACATTTTGTGTTTTTTTTTTTTTACGGTCATGGAATCAAGTCCTTTAAAGCATTTAATAAATATATTACATTTTAGCTTAATGAAAAGTTTTTTTATCTTGTAACGCCAAAGAAGTATAACTTCTATCGTGTGTACAGTACACACACGTTTTTTTTTATTTTATTTTTTGGGGTTCTAATTTCTTTATTTATTTAGAGTAGGTCTGTCTATGAGAAATATTTTGACTAAAATAAAAATTATTGTTTTTCAGTGTCTGGGTGTTTATATATATTTTCTAAGTATTTATGTGCATATTTCACAAAAATATTCATCATGCATCTTGGTACCCATAACATAAGCTACGGTTACTTTGGGGCTAGATGGCGATGTGTGTATTGTCGTAGTACCTATATTTATTTATTTATTTATGAAAAGAAAATTAATTACAAACTTACATTAATATTTACAAAAAATAGAAGCTGTCTAATTTACCGATCGACTTGAGTTTTGGCATAGAGTTAGTAGAAAGGGCTGAGAGTAACATAGGCAACTTTTCATTCCATGAAAACAAACTTTTCCCGCATGATTTGTGAAAACCCGTAATAAACGCGAACGGAGAACGCGGTCTACAGCTAGTGTGTTGGTAATTATGATGATGCTGCACGGCTAGCATGGGCATGAACAGTGGCGTGCATTTCATACATGCGCAAAAGCACTGCATACCCTAAAATTGATATACTTGTTACTCGTATAGGAGGAGGACTTTTGCCATTATATGCAATTGAGACAAGTATATCCACGGGGAAAGGATATAAATTTATCTTCTCCCACAGCTTTATCAACTCTCAGAGCACTGTGCACAAGTGGACATTATATCCATATAACATATGTGTATTAATTTAAAAGGGGGTAAACTTCTTCTATTCCATGTTCCAGTGATTTAGCAGGTGGGCACGTTCATTATGTCTGGGGATATAATCGGGGGTTATAATGTTTATCTCCCGCCCGTGCTAGCCCTGCAGATGATATTTTTATTCCCCTTTGGTCTTTTTAGACATAAAAATTGCGTATTTATTTTGAGCCTACCGAAAAATAGAATCGAGGTGCCAAAATATATTTAATAATTCACGCCTGTAATTATTTTCTTTTCCGTTCTCTTATCTTGTGACGTGAGAAAGAAAACACGTTTTAAAACCGTCCAAAAATTTTTGGATAGACATCAAGGTCAGTTTACAGACCCGTGCAGAGCTGTTTTTAATATAGCCAAAGAACTTGTGGGAAATACATCTCAAACTTTTTATTTCCTTAAAATGTAAAGCAAGAAAACAACTACATGTATCCGGGCCACCTGGTGATAAGTGATCACCATCACCCATAAGCATTTACAGCATCAGAGGATCTGCATCTGAGGAATAATCTAATGGCAGCAGATTGAAGTTGATTCCAGAATTTGAAAAGTAAAATGTTTTTTTCTTGGGCTACAAACTCTCAACGATCTTTCAGGTGCAGTGATAAGCGTGATATTACGAGTGAGAGGTCCGGGGCCCGATACCGAGCAGGGCCTTTTTTAATTTTTTTTTTTTTTTTTAAATATACTACGACAATACACACGTCGCTATCTAGCCCCAAAGTAAGCGTAGCTTGTGTTATGGATACTAAGATAACTGATGAATAAGTATTTTAATGAATAATATACATAAATACTTAGATTATACATATAAACACCAAGACACTGAAAAACATTCCTACTCATCAACAAACATTTTCCAGTATTGGGAATCGAACCCACGGCCTTGGACTCAGAAAGCAGGGTCGCTGCCACTGCGCCAGTCGGCCGTAAAACTGGCATATCATTTTCTTTATAACTGGCATTTGGCAGTTAAAAAGACCCTGCCTAAAGGCATGCTAGGGGTACCCTAACATGTTAGTCCGCTATCATCTTGCTTGGTATTACTGCTTATAGTAATAATTTACCGACCAGGCAATCCCCCTGATGATAAGTGGAAAATCATCGCCTATAAACAGGGCTAAAAAGAACCGCCCTGTATTCATCTATCTCAGGCGTAGGCAGTGCCGGATTAACCACGAAGCAAGAGTAGCAATTACTACGGGCCCCGCGCGAATGATGGCCCCGCATAGTTAATACCACTCATCTCTGACTGACAGACACGCACACGCGCACGCACACAGACATCGCCTATAGTAATTGATTACACTTTTAATTATCCATAAAATTGTAACCTATAGATAGCAAATACCTATTGTATTTAAGATACGTATTGAGTATTGAATTGTATTTTTACTATTTTATACTTAAGAACCCATAGCAGATCAAGGGTTCTTTAAAAGAATTTGCTACGGGCCCCGCGCGTGCTTAATCAGGCACTGGGCATAGGTCTTAAGCGGCCGGCAGGTGCCTGTAATTAGACAGGCAACAACGCTTTTCAGACTGGAACACAGATGCTGCTTGGCAGCAGAAATATTCAAAATTCATAATTCAAAATTCATTTATTTCAAGTAGGCCTAATATAAGCACTTTTGAAACGTCAAGTCTGTCTGTTTGTAGTGATTCTACCACCGGTTCGGAAGGCAGATTCTACCGAGAAGAAGCCGGCAAGAAACTCAGCAGTTGCTCTTTTCCAACATCAACAATTTACATTTTGCATTTTAACATTCATGATCATTTAATAAACAAGACAGTAGTACTTCCCTGGCGTGTCTGTCATGAAAAGCTCAACTGTAACTAAAACTATTATCATCTATTAGTAATTGACATGTCAAGGGCGCTGACACCGGACAAAATCCATTATTAAGCTCGAGGAAAAAGGCGGTTGCCATGGCAACTTGTCCTCGTGTCAAATACCTCTTCAAAATAAACCACTGGCTCTTAGCGCGGATACATTTTTTACGCGTTTAATAATTGTTTTTCGGCATTTCGTATTATATCCATTTTCGTACGTAACATTGAGCCAAATTTAGAAAGCCAAATCTCAATGCTATTTTTAAACGAGATAACAGTGTTGTGTTCGGTGATTATTGTTATATTTAATTATTTTAATTTTTATCTTTAAAATATCCAATATTAATCTATATTAGTTATGTATGCAACTGTTTTATATTAAGGGGTATTAAAACACGAATGTGGGTTCATCGAATGTGGTGAATCCGAATGTGATAATCGCATTGCCTGGGTTCACACCCATAGACAATATAAAAAGTTTAAGTGGTAAATACGAGAATTAATACTCTGCCGAGAACATATTCAAGTAATTATTAATAGTTTCACTGTTCAAAATGTTCATTACTTCTACAGTAAAAAAATCAAACAATTAGATTTCTGCTTATATATTCAGTAACGGATGATATCAGGTTACTAAAAATGGCAAACGATTTCAGCGGAAAAGGTATTAATTATATCGTGCGAAATGTCCTTTAACTTTAAAAATACCCTTCTTTCGAAGGTTTCCAATCTATATATAGAAAAGATATAAATACATAGTCGTTTTTAAATATTAATATTTATTATTATACTTGATCCAAGGATTTAATGCACGGAAGTCTCAGGCCTTATGAGGTTTTAAAAAAAAAGAACGTATATTACGTAATATGTTTATAAATTACTGTTTTGATTTCGAGGAAAGGAATCGAATTTTGAAATACATTTCTTTTTAATTTAAATTCAAATTCAAACTTGATTTATTTCAAGTCGGCCTAATATAAGCATTTTTGATACGTCAAGTAGGTATGTTTGTTTCCAGTGAATCTACCACGTGTTCCGAAGGCAGGTAATTCCGAGAAGAAGCCGGCAAGAAACTCAGCAGTTGCTCTTTTCCAACATCATTTTACAATATAAAATTTTTCTTTTCTTTTTTCATTTAATATTATTTGGTATCGACTTTAACTTGACGATCTCCGTGGCGCAGTGTAGAGCGCTGTGACTTTAAAAGTGAGGTCCCACGTTCGATCCCCAGTAGGGATAGTTAACGAATTTCCTCGGTGAAACTGACACCTGACAGATGAAAAAAATATAAATTCGTTTCTTTTTTCATAATTCTTTTTTATAACCTTAAATCCAAAAGAAAGAAAAAAATGATAATACAGACACAAATTACCACACCTTGTGGCAAGAACCATAGACAAGTTAGGTTTTATTGTCAGTAGGGCAATAAGTCGACTTTTTCATCATATTACGGCCGGTTGGCGCAGTTTGCACCGACCCTGCTTTCTGAATATAATAGGTTCGATTCCCACTTCTGAAAATTTTTGTGTGATGAACATGACTGTCTTTCCGTGCGTGTTTATTTGTATATTACCAGTATTTTAATTTTAATTATGTAATTTAATTATTTCGCACCTGTAACTTTTGTTAGTTATTTGCGTGCTGAGATTCGAAATATTTAATCAGTGTTTTTTTTAATTTTTTATTCTATATTAATCTGAGTATCTTTGCATTGGTTTTTTTTTTCATTATTTTGTTAAGTGGGTAGGCAATTATTTACTGTCCCAAATACATTAAAATGATATAAAAATTTAATTTTATTTTAAAATTACGATATACTCTGCGTCTTTAGCTATATTATACTATAAGCAAGATACAGCCTAGTGCGAGTTGGATTCGCGCACTGGGGGTTCAGTATATTTTAGTGAAACTAAAAGGATAATCTATCGCGTGCGTCATTGACCCTTAACTGCCAGCTCTAGGTACAACAGACAGTCTCTACTCCAAAAGGCACCAAAATGCACCCCCATTAAAATTTAAGATTTTTGTACCATTGAATCAATTAAATCATTGAAATGAGCCCGCAGACTTTGACAATTGAAAGTGTACTGTCAAACCTTTTTTTGATAAACTAAAATGATGTATAGCTAACTTCAGGGTGTCGGTATTTTGAGACGGTGCGCGCGCATCGTAAAAATTTACGTTGATCAGTTTTCCCTTACGCGACAAAAGAAGTATAACTTCAAAAATTTTTAAGGAGTCTCTATTTCGGTGTTCAACAACTTCTTCTTATGTAGTACTACACTTACCTATCCTATTCACAATTCAAAGTTTTTAGGCACAATGAATCGATTAAGACTCTGACCGTAGTAGTTCACCACTTTTGGTACGGGAAATCTTGGTCCAAGAACTCTTTGACTGCGGAACCCTAAAAAACCATAGCGGACGTATTAAATTATACAATAATCGCACCAATTGACTCCGTATCAACTTTTTGTTGGAGATAAGAAAGCTTATCACAGAAAGATAAAACTCTTGGAGTCATTATTTTTATATTTGAGATAAGAGGCGCATTCTAAAACCGGCCTGCTTCTTATGTCATTGTACTGATATCCACACTTAAGAATTTTTGTTCTGCACAAATCATTATTTTTTTTTTTAACCCGACGAAATAACGACGGTTATGTGTGTGTTTTCGTAGAGCCCAAACGGATGAACCGATTTTGATATTGTTTTCTCTTTTGTTTGAAAGGTTAATTATTCGGGAGTGTTTTCATTAAACATAGCTAACTGTTTAATGAAAATCGGTTCAAAATGGCCGACGCCACAAACAGGCGGTGCACACGATGTTGAGAGTCAGGGGTTTTTTTTAATTTTAAGTTTATTGTAATATTGTACATATCATTGTGTTTTTTTTATAGTCGATCATGGAGTCAACGTAGAAATAAAACGCTTTTTTTATTTCCCTAACTTTGTAGTGACACGTGATGGTAAGTTGAAATCTATTAAAATGCATTTTTTCAAATATGCCTATTTAACAAGCACTTTTGAAAGCACTTTCGCCTATAAAAGGAGCAAAACAGCGAATTTTTTTATTACACCACAAGTTAGCCCTTCAATGCAATCTCACCAAGTGGTAAGTAATGATGCAGTCTAATGTGGTTGCGGGCTAGCCTGTTAGTTTATATTTAATAAATTCGATATCAATATCGTTATTATAATCGATACTTATTATAATCAATTACTATAATTGATACAATTATCGATATCATAAACGAGTTTTATATCGATTTCATTTATTGATTCTGCCATCACAATCGATTACAGACGTAGTATTGGCGAACACAATCTGAATCGCAATTGAAATCGCAATCGCAATCCTAATCGATCTTGTCCTTAATCGATAACTTGAGTCTTATTTTTAATCGATAACTGCAAATGATATCATAATCGGAATTGGAATTGATATGGTTATCGATGTCATAATCGATTATTATAATCGATATCATAATCGATTACTATAATCGATATAAAAATCGATATCATAATCGATAACATAATCGATAACTGTAATCGATATCGTATTGCCAAACGCAATCTGAATCGCAATTGAAATGGCAATCGCAATCCTAATCGAAATTATATTTTAATCGAGAAATGTAATCGATATCACAATCACAATTTTAATTTTAATCGATAAATGTTACCGCAATCGCAATCCTAATCGAAGTCTTATTTTTAATTGATAACTGTAATCGATATCGTAATCGGAATTGAAATCGATATGGTAATCGATGTCATTTACTACAAAATGACCGATATTAACGCTACAAACTATAATAAAAATACGAAAAGTTATACAAAACTAATATTACAATAAGAAAAATAACAAAAGAATATAATTATAATCATATCGATCAGTTATCGATTATGTTATCGATTATGATATCAGAATCGATAAATGAAGTCGATATCAAAATCAATTATGATATCGTTTATGATATCGATTATAGTAACCGATTATGATATCAAAATCGATAAATGAAGTCGATATCAAAATCAATTATGATATCGTTTATGATATCGATTATAGTAACCGATTATGATATCAATTATAATAATAGATTATGATTTCAGAATCGATAAATGATATCGATATGAAAATCGATTATGTTATCGATTATGACATCGATTACCGTATCAATTCCGATTCTGATTGTAATATCGATATCGTAATCATAATCGATTTTCATATCGATTACAGTTATCGATTATGATACCAAAATCAATACCTGTAATCGATATCAAAATCGATTATGATATCGATTATAGTTATCAATTCTGTTATCGATTTTGACATCATAATCGATTATTAAAATCGATATCATAATCCATTTATATATTGATTACAATTATCGATTATAGTAATCGATTATTATTTCAGAATCGATAAATGAAATTGATATCAAAATCGATTATGATATCGTTTATGATATCGATTATAGTAATCGGTTATGATATCGATTATAATAATCGATTATGACATCGATTACCGTATCAATTCCGATTCCGATTGTGATATCGTTTACAGTTATCGATTAATATCAGAATCGATAACATAATCGATAACTGTAATCGATATCGTATTGTTAATCGCAATCTGAATCGCAATCCTAATCGATATCTTAATTTTAATCGATAACTGTAATATACTCGTTTACGTATACTCATTACTCAGGTCTCACAAATTACTTCTGTATTCACAGACGATATGCAGATCTCCATAATATGTCAATTTCAAGGCTTTGTGAGACATTTTGCTTATAAAGAATATATATAATGTTTTGTATTAAAAATACTATACTGTTTTAAAAGAATTGCTGGCCGTTTGTATTGTCACGACGCTATCAATGATATCAATTTTTATCAATTTTGACGGCCGATTGGCGCAGTTTGCAGCGATCCTGCTTTCTGAGTCCAAGGCCGTGGGTTCGATTCCCACAACTGGAAAATGTTCGTGTGATGAGCATGAATATTTTTCAGTGTCTGGGTGTGTCTGGGTATGTATATTCTAAGTATTTATGTATTTTATTTATAAAAATATTCAACAGTCATCTTAGTGCCCATACCACAAGCTACGCTTACTTTGGGCCTAGATGGCGACGTGTGTATTGTCGTAATATATTTTTTTATTTTTTTTATTTTTTTTTTATTTGTTCAGGAATGATGGCAAGAGACCAGACGGTATGACTATAGTACCGTGGTGGATGGGGCGTTCGCTGGTGTGGGATGCGACCTGCGTTGATACGTTGGCAGCTTCTCACTTGCAGTACGTCCTTAAAAGCGGCAGCAGCTATCGAATCTGCTCAAATGCTTAAATGCCATAAATAATCCGTTATTTGTAATGACGGCCGATTGGCGCAGTTTGCAGCGACCCTGCTTTCTCAGTCCAAGGCCGTGGGTCGATTCCCACAACTGGAAAATGTTTGTGTGATGAGCATGAATGTTTTCAGTGTCTGGGTGTTTATATGTATTATATTCATAACAATATTCAACAGCTATCTTAGTACCCATAACACAAGCTACGCTTACTTTGGGGCTAGGTGGCGATGTGTGTATTGTCGTAGTATATTTATTTTATTTATTATTTAATGACTATTGACTACGTTTTTGTGGCGCTTGCGTTTGAGTCCCATGGTCTTGGACACGAAAAATGTTATTAACATCGTGTGACGTGTCCTAAAAATTGGTCCTTACGTCAGGTGACCCAAGAGCTGGCGCTTATTTAATAAATAAATAATAATTAATAATAAATAAATATACTACGACAATACACACATCGCCATCTCGCCCCAAAGTAAGCGTAGCTTGTGTTATGGCTACTAAGTTAGCAGATAAATATTTTTTTTATGAATACAATACACATAAATACTTATAATATACAGATAAACACCCAGACATTGAAAAACACTCATGTTCATCACACAAACATTTTCCAGTTGTGGGAATCGAACCCACCACCTTGGACTTAGAAAGCAGGGTCGCTGCCCACTGCGCCACTAGGCCGTCTATTTTAGCCCAACGGCTAAGTCAAGCAATTCAAATGAGCAACATCGCCTGCGTTTTGGGTTACATGCCCATATTCCATAAGTGAACAGTTAGACGGCTTATATTTATTGTAAATATTAATTTTAGTTTGTTATTATTATAACTTATAACTTAAAATCTGATTTTGAATAAAGAAATGTTTTCTAACAACCAACTTTAATAAAATTAACATTTATATATTGATTGCACAGCACTTTTCTGTAATATAGTTAGGTATATATATCGTTTTGAGTATATATAACAGGAAAAAAAATATTCTACGTTCAGTCGTTATGCCTTAAAAAAGTCTTAATAAGCAAATCTTATGACATTGTTAACACATATGTTTTTCTTTAAACCTTTACTTAAAAATTCCTTGGCTTGCCGCCGACGGGCCCTAGGGAGGGGTCGATAGGGCGGTAAAGGGGGGAGGTGGTTATAAAAAATTTTATATCTCCGCGTCTGCGTGGAAAGACGAAAAATTTTTTTGAATCGATAATACTTCGGACGATTTTGAACGTATGTACCAAAACTACTAACTTTACTTAAACTTTTTGTATAACAGTTATACGAGTAGATACGTAAAAGCTTAGGATACTTTATTATGAATCACTCGGTTCTGAGTTCGATTCCCGGGTGTAGTTTTAAGTTGTGGGTTTTCTTTTATGGAGCTTTGCGCGCGTTCGCCATCCGCGTTTATGTCGGTTCATTTACAAATTCCGTGGGTACTGTCGGTTTTTGTCGGATAAAAATTAGTTCGTAACAAACCAAAAAAAGTTGATTATTTGCTTAGTTAGAGCGTAAAACACACACAAACATACAGACAGGCTTCCACATTTATAATATTAGTTTCTAAGTATTAGTGGAAAAATGTTTGTGTGGAATGAGGAATTCGGACCAGGGTAAGCAAAGATCATTAAAATGGCATAAAATGACAAAATCCACTTCTGCCAGTTATATGAAAATTGTAAGGTAGTGTAGGTATACATGTTTAGTCATAATATATGACATGCAAATCTTAATTTAAACAAATTCATTTATGTAATCACTAAAAAAACATCAAAATAAACAAAATGAAAATAACCAATATATGTTGGCTAAATATAATAAAAATGTCATATCCTCATATGGAAGAAGAATAAACGAACAGATCTTGCAGCGGAGTAAACGAATTTAATTAAAATTTTGGTATTCAAACATTTGATCATAAACAATATAGAATAATAGTAATAACAGTCGCAGTTGCAGGGAAACATTGATGAGTTTTAATTTAAATAGTTTAAAAAAATAAGAAAAGGAAAAATAAAACGCTCGAGTCAAACATACGTAAACAAACAAACAAAAAGACATACTTTTGCCTTTATAACACAATGAATATTGTGACCATCGGCTTAGTACACCATTTTTAACCATTCGATAGTTTAAAGTTACCGAACGACTTTTTAGTATGCAGCAACGTCAATATTTAACTACGACATGAACTGTAAAGTTAAAAATAACCAGACATTGCCCTTCCGCCGTGTTGCCGAGCGTTATCGACGGTTTATTAACCGACCTCGATAATAAAAGAATTTTGAAAAAAGCCTAGACGGCTTTATATTTCTTCAAAATTATTGTGACCTTTTTTCATATTATTTATAATTGACGGTCCAAGAAATCACCAATAGTCGTTGTACAAGATTTGCTTGCTCGCAAAGGAGTAATTTCGTCAGTGTTAAAAAAAAAATTAAATAAGATACCCGTCTTTCAATATAGTTTACATTATTCTGCTATCCAAGTCCTTTCATTTGATACCCGTACTAAGAGAGTTTTGAAAAGAGTTTAATAATTTGTCATTTCTGATAAAATATGTAGGTAAACCGCCATTTTGTGGCGGCCATATTGTACCGATTTTCTTTCATTCATCAAACATAGCTTATTCACACCCGACTAATTCACGTTTCAAACAAAATACAAAACCGGTTCAGACACAACACATAGACTCAGACAAACACACAGACACGTCACACTTTTAACACCACGTCGTTATCGCGTCGGGGGTTAAAAATTCAGTGTCGTAAATCCCGTACTGCTGATTTTTGTATTACAAACGTTCTGGCAAAAGGCAATTTGAACTTTGCAAAAAGATCCATTTTACTCCGATGTCAAAGTATTTCGATACTCGAAAACGACTCCTCGAATGCGAGCTTGGAATTCTTTTACCTACTAAGGCTGATAGAAAACCACCGCCTATGTGCGTCCATGTGACCTCATGTACCCGTAATTGCACCGCAATTTCCTCCAGACCGGAACACAGCATTGCAACAATAAGCGTGGTTATAGTACTTCCCTGGAGGAGCTGTGACAAAAAGCTCATGTCATGTCAAAAAAAAGAATACGGAGGAATATGAACAAAATGGCTATTATTATTAACGAAAGAGAACTTTTAGATTAACGCCAAATATTTATCAGTCAAGCAGGATAATAGTTGATGAGAAATACGATTTAAAATGACATTGTGAGATGGTGACAACAAAAAAAAAACACCCGGCTAAGTTTGTTGTGGGCTTCTTCTTAGACCAGGACGCGTTTTGGAACCCTCGTAGCTTTAGTTTTAAGTTTACGAATGTGGTTATCGCCATCATCTCACTACCGTGTAATTCTTATGTACGCATCAAAAGTGCCACCTATGGGCCTACTTGAATAAAGATATTTTTGACTTTGACTTTGACTTTGTAATAAATTATGATTAAAATAAAAAGGCCTAATTATAATTCTTTTTTTTCTGAACAAAAAATTTTTACAGTTTATCAAACATAGAGTGATAACATTCTACTGAGTAAAAATGCATTTACAATCGTAGTCGCATTCTTGAGACGAAGTAAAAGAAGTAGGTATCTATCAATCCAACAACGAAAGTGTGATAATCACAAAAAATAGTAGGTTCGAAAGTGATTCGCAAAAATCGCATTTAAATCATCCTCAATCGTTACAATGATATAACCTATCTAGACGGACAGAAAACAAACAAGATTCATTATAATATAACCCACACCATTTTGTTCCGGGGACTGAAAATAATAAGGCAAAAGTAAGAGGCAAGTATCAAGAAGTATATCCGTCCAGAAATTGCAAACTGTAAAAAAAAACGCAATCTCTATAAAATAAAAGTCTATATTTTACGATGCTTTTATAATTTTTTTATAGAGTAGTATCCCCAATGGAAGTACACACACATAGGAAAAATTAAAAACGCAAGCAAATTGCCACCTTATGACTCTCAAACTAAAACTTAAAATCGATTACACTTAGTTAATGTTTTTTGAATACTCACCCATAAACATAAAAGTTAAAAACCGAGCAAAATCCTATCTTATACGAAGTAAATAAAACTCAAAATCTATTGTAGTTGGGGTCATGTTTTTGGATATAAAAAGTTTCTTTCAAGCAATATTGAACTTTAAATTCCGAAAATAAAGTCCTGAATGGCATGTGTTTCAATATTATTATGATTTTATAGATAGAACTTCGAAATTCAAAACCATCCACACACGCGCCGCGTAATCGATTTTTGAAATGGCGTTGGAAGAAGTGATGTGGTTTGATGGGCAACTTTAGGTAATACCGAAGTGTATCGATATTTAAGTAGTTCCATTTTATTTGTTAATACGGGACTCGAACCTGCATCTCTTTAGCGATTTGGTTAATTAATGCTGCACTAGTGGGAACGGGTTGTGCGGTTTTTGTTTTTTTATTCCTCTTCAAGTTAGGACTCGACTGCGATGTTTTCACTTGGTGACCAGTGGCGGTGGTGACCTTTAAGGGGTATTGCAGTTTATAATGTAATAACCTCCCGGAAATTTAACCTCCACTAAGCAGACCCCAGCGCTCGCCACTGTGCCAGGGAGGTTTGATTACCTTTGGGTGTAGTGGCATACCCACCATACTCTTTTTTCATACCATAATTTGAGTTTGGGAATTTATAATCACTACATGTATTTTTAAGCACATGTACAAAATAATATAGACAATCGCCTGCCTTCTTCAAATCCTGTCGGATCCCATTTTTTAACATGTGCGTCTCCTGTTGAAATGCCTCGTTAAACCTAGTTATAAGCATGTATGTATGCTCACGGTATCTTTGATAATTAATTTAATGCATAAACTGCCCAACTGCATACCATATCTAAGTCTTATAAGCTATAAAATGGCTTACAGTTTGCAATTACAGGCGTGCAATATTATTCTTTTTTTTTTTTTTATTTATCAAAAAAAACAATTACAATAAAATTGTTATAAAAGCACCGAAAAAACCGCAGAGGTTTGTCCTCGGTGCCTATCTGCAACGATTACCTAAGGTGTTAATTAGAAGAACCTACCTAAGGTGTCAAGCTACAATGCATTAAATATCTTGTTGTAAACCGATAAGCAGGAACAATCGATAGCCCAGCACATCACTAGCAAGAAGTAGGTCCCCTCCCACCCCTGTACCCGCCGGGGCCTTAACCTTTTTTTTTTTATAGAACGCTGAGGCGAGCGTCTTGGCACTTTTTATTTTATCTATGGACTACGGCCCATACATTTTCAGCTTAGTTTTTATTTTAGAGAAAATATTGTATGAAATTTTGTTTTAGTAGGTACTATTTTGTTTTTTATATCTATCGTATACAGATATATGTATAAAAAATTATTCGACGGAGAAACTCAGAGATATTTTTTTTCGCTCGCCTTAATTCTAGGGTGCATTATAAAAAAAAGAAATTACCTACTTAGTGAAAACCTACAGCTGAAATCGGGAATTTACATTTCTTTCAAGTGATAGAAATCCCAATGTTCACTAATCAATAATTTATGGCATATTAATATAAAAACTGTCTTACAATTAATAAAATTATAATTTATTATTTAAAAAGTATGTAAAATGTGTTTGAAAAATAATAAAAATACACGACAACCAACGAAAAGTTATTTTCATTTTATTTCTTTCTATTGTTTATATTTTTAAATCTTAATTTAAAAGTAATTATAAGATTGTTAACAAAAAAACGTGTAAGGAAATAATGGAGTATAGATAACCAGGTTTCAAAATAAAAATGACAGGGTATTTGACCTCAACCTCAGGCGTTTCCGCTGCCGAAAATAGAATCCAAAAATAGAATGGCTTCCATTCCATTTCGAAATAAAGTATTCAAAAAAGCTTTTGAAGGTCAAAAAAGTAGGTAGCTATTGTGTTTTGAAATATTCATGCTCATTTTGGGTTATCAACCTTACTGTATGTTTTTGTAACAATACCTCAAGGGCCTTGTAAATAAAAGTGGAATAAAGTTGAAATAGTTCTCCAGTGTTTCTCACACTTCAACCGAGAGCACCTCTCGCATGACAGACGTGACAAAAAACTGATAAAGTATTCAAATGTTATGCCAAACTTATATGCGAAAACGTAAGGTTTAAACCCCATTATGGTAAAGTGAAGAAATGGTTATTTATGTATACTTAATCATCAGATCAACCAACCATAGACAAGACCATAGAACATAGGTCTTTTTAGGGAGTTCCGAATACATCGGTCTTGTGCCGTTTGGTTTCAGAAGCTTCCTAGACTCGTTTGATGTCCACCTCGTCTGGGGTCTACCAATGCTGCGTTTACCGGTGCGAGATCGCCATTCCAGCACCTTAGGACCCCAACGTCCATCGGTTCTTAGAGCTATGTGCCCCGCCCATTACATGACCACTTCAGCTTCGCGACTCGTTGAGCTATATCCGTAACTGGTTCATCTACGGATTTCCTCACTCCTGATTTGATCACGTAGGGATACTTCGAGCGTAGCTCTCTCCAACACCCGCTGTGTGTCTCTGAGTCTTCTTATGAGACCTATAGATCCGAACAGATTTTATTTATTTCAAACAAACACAAAAAAAGTAAGCCAAAGAATACGATAAAGTCTGTGATTTCCACACTAGGATTCCCTGTGTCGTGGAAATCACAACTTATAATGTAAGTACCTGAAATACTTACTTAGTGCTTTAGGTACTTTAAATCTGTAGTTTAAAACATTTCGGGACTTATCAAGCGGTGATTGCCCAGTGGAGGAGTATTATTTCAAAAACTTCAATTCAATGGCCTGTACGTCTTGAGAGAGGGTTCAAACAGTGTCTAAGCGACACTTCTTTGTATGGCCGATGCGCGAGCGACATTCACTGCCGCAAATATGACAACCCTTCCGTGCAACCTGAAGATCCCGTGGGATGCCTTCGTATCCTTTTTTGAGCAAGAACACCAAGCCAAGCTTCGTAATAGATATGGCATCCCTCATTAATGCTCTTGCGCCATTCATCTCTTCTTTCCGCAAGCTTCTCCCAACGGATTAAAGAGGCACGAAGAGGGAGGAGGAAGAAAAAAATTAATAATATCGTCCAACTTCTGATTTGGAGATATATAAAGTGCAACAATCAAAATATTCATCCTATTTTCCATTTGGCATTGAGCCATACATAAGTCAGGAGAAAGAACAGAAAAATCTATCGATGAAGTTACAATGTTAACAACATCATTAGTATTATGATATATGCTTACGTCTTCAGCCGTTTAAATTTTGCAATGCATTTGAAGTTCGAATAAACTCGAATCAACCGTGGTTGGGACAAGAAAAAGACGGCGCGTAACGAAAAAATGTGACGCGTAACTGAAAAATGTTACTCTAAATTTTTTACTAGCAGTGCAACGAGACTACATAAAATAAGTAATTCATTTAAAGGATTTTGTTTAAAATTTATTACAATAAATTACCGGTTGATATCTTGGCGATGACTCTTGAAAAGTTCAATGAAAGGTTATAGAAAAGTCCTATTATAGTATTAGGGATTAAGTAAACGGTAAAAAAGCTTGGGTGTTAATTATTGCTCTAAACAGGTTGCATCTTAAATATATTCATATAATGCGAGATGGTGATAAAAAAAGCACCCGGCTAAGTTTGTTGTGCGATCGCGTTTGGAACCTTCGTAGTGGCAACCTATTCACTGCCGGTCGTCCTTTAAGGAAACACGATACTCGATTTCTTACTTTACTTTATTACACACTTGTACATATCTGGTTTTGAACTGACTTTACAGAAATCGACATGGGTACTTATGTTCTGGGAATAGCACAAAGATAGCGCGATCCCAGAGGGTGATCACGCCATCTGTCGACAGAGAAGGTAAACTGCGCGAACACGTAACTTTAATTATAAGTTTACGAATGTAGTTATCGCCATCACTAATCTCTACTTTGTACTATATTTGTCTATTTGAATAAAACAGTGTTTAACTATGACTTTAAAGAAATAAACAAACAATAAGACAAACATTATATACTATATTATATTTGAAGTCGTCTTTTGTTTCGCTCAGTATAATTTTCTTTTGAATTAGTGAATAAATTTATTCGTGCCTAATTATCGCCAAAGAATTATTCACATATGAAGTAATATTTCTATTTCTTACGCGCTCGCATTTTTAGGTACACACAGTCAGTTTTTTTTTTTAATAGTAGTTGGTAAGTAATAAGTAGGTATATTATTGAAACAGAAGATCTATAAATAGAATCTAGCTGAATTGAAGTATTCAAAAAGACGAGAAGGTCAAAAACTAAATAATTTATGTTAATTGTACAGTCAACGATAATATTGTGATCTATTTCTGCTTAACAAACTAAAATTAATATTTACAATAAATATAAACCGTCTAACTGTTCACTTATGGGCATGGTACCCAAAATGCTGGCGCTATTGCCCCTTTTAATTGCTAGACTTAGCCGTTGGGGTAAACAAGCGCCAGCTCTTGGGTCACCAGACGTAAGGGCCAATTTTTGGGAGACGATGTTAATATTTTTTTTCGTGTACGAAGACCATGGGCCCATAGTCTCAAACGCAAGCGCAAAAACGTAGTCATTACAAATAACGCAGTAAATATATATCCACCACGGATATATATGTACTTCATACATCTTTATTATTATATCACTTTAAATAAGTGCAACAAAAAAAGGAACATGTAGAAAGAAGTAGAATGCAAAAGGCGGCCTTATCGCTTAGTAGTGATCTCTTCCAGGCAACCTTAGAAATAGTAAGCGGGAGAACAGACTGCAGGTGGTACAAAAATGTTAAAATACAAACATGCGAATAAGTAAATACATACTAAAACATAAACTAACTTTCACAAAACATCATACATATGATTAATAAATATAAAATAAACTAATATGTATATTATATACTTTAACATGCAATAAATACAAATACACTTTAAAAATAAATACTATTTACTATCAAAAGCTGTCTTTGGAGAATTATGGAGAACTCTCAGGCATGAAGGTTTCCTCACGATGTTTTCCTACGAAACAAAATATTTCATAACTTCCAATAAATAGTTATTGATATTATTATTAGCCTACCAACGCAAAGGTTCTGGAGCATAGACCCACCACGCTGTTCCAATGCTGGTTGGTGGGCTGAATAGTTAAAATCAATTCTATTTGAGTTTGTAAAAAAACAAACTATTAATCAAAAACATTCATTAATAAGCGTAGCTGACTGTACATGAATTCCATTTTTATGAAATCTCGTAATTTTGATTTTGAGAAACCAGTTTTGCGAGCGCTTTTAGAACATCTGAATAATTTTTTAAAATAAAAATAGATTAAGAATGTATTAAAATAAATTAAACCAGGGTTTTTGTGTTTAATTAAAATTCATACAAATAAACTCGAGGATTTAGGAATACAAAAAAAAATAAGTGTATCATAAAAGATAAAATAAATTAATTGAGTATAAATTTAATTTTATATCTCATCTTTATCTATTTTTTGACCCCCATAGCAAAAAGTTATGTTACATCTATACATAAAAAACTAGAAACGTACTCTCATAAAAATTCGGACATATGTTTATGTGTGCTAAACGCAAAAGGTAGTTCATATATGGATTCGAAACTTCTATGCCACGTTTTATTTCTTTTTAAGAGTGTTTATATAAGGGGTTTTTTTTAATAACAGCGTTTAGAAATTTGGACATGACTTTTTCGAAGTTATGTGTGAAATAGGAAATCATCCTGAGGGTTTTCCACAATGTTCTCAAAGGCGTGAGATCCACACTTTGCCAGCGTGGTGGGCTACGGCCCGAATCAATAAAATAAATCAAAAATACTCTTTTGCACACAAGAACAAAACAGAAGTAAATAAAAAAGAACGGAGGTACAAGTAATATAAATTTGTGTAACAAAGGTAGCCATTTTTATAACTTTTTATTAGTGTTTTGTACCTACTCTTGGAGGAATTATCAATTTATAAAAGTTAAAAAATTATAAAAATATAAAAATGCAATGTGTCATCTCTTGTTTCAAACGTGTCTCATTGTAATATGGACCTTTGAAAAAGTAGATCGAAACTGCAACGTTTCCTACTAGATGACGCTACAGTCGCTATAAGACTGATGTGAAAGGCATATACTAATTTTTGGCAGCGAAGGTAGGAGAGCCGTAGCTTAATTGGTGAAAGCGTTCAGGCCGCGATTGCCAGAGTCGCAGGTTCAAATCCTGTCGGTTCCGAAAATTTTTATATGCATTTTAAATTTATAAAAAGGTAGCCTTATCACTTATAGTGATTTCTTCTAGGCAACCATTATGGGGATTCACATATGAATCCTTATAGCGCTGCACAATGCTCTAAAAATATACTTACATATTAATAATAACAAAAAAGGTACATATATAAAATAAATAATATAAACTAAAACATATATCACTACGGTAAAATAAACTATTACATAATGTTTGACAGCCGATTGGCGCAGTGGGCAGCGACCCTGCTTTCCGAGTCCAAGGCCGTGGGTTCGATTCCCACGAAATGCTTGTGTGATGAACATGAATTTTTGTCTGTTTGTGGGTGTTTATATGTATATTATAAGTATTTATGTAAATCTATATATATAAAAGAGAAAGTGTGTGGGTATGTTCCGTATAGGCTCCGAAACGGCTGGACCGATTTCAATGAAACTTTCAGGGAAGCTCCGGATTGACCTGGCGAGTAATCCTGTAAATTTTGGTGACATAGTCTCGTATGATCGTAGCACTCCTATTTTTGAACTGTCAAACTGTCAAATACAGCTTTTATTTACTATGATGATACTCTATTGTTGGGTGTACATGGGTGTAGATCTTCACCCGCTCGAGAAGAGAATAGAGGAGAATGAATACGGAGAGAAATAAATGATTTAATATATAATGAGACTTAAATTAAAAATTTAATAATGTCAGTTTATTGTTTAAATAAAATAAAGCACAATCTAGCCCGGCGAAGCGGGCTGGGTACGCTAGTTATTCATAAAAATATACTAACGCAATCTACGCTTACTTCGGGGCTACATGGCGATGTGTGAATTGTCGTTGTAAATTTTTTTATTTAATCACCGCCTTGAGCAGACGGTTTGGTGATCGCAGTAGATGGTATTCGTAGCAGAGAGGACCTGTCCATCCAAGGGAAGAAGAGGGGTACATCTGTACTTTGCACACACATTTAAAAAGTAAAATATGTATGCAACTATCCGACGTTACGTTTGTGTACCTAAAGATCTGCCGGTACTTGCGCGGACTTTTAAAATAAATGTTGGGGCCCTAGTAGTAGTTTTTTATTAGTAGTATAGCTTCTAAAGTTTCTAGAGTTTATAATAACTAGAGCTAGTTCAAATTGAAAAATGTTTCATTCATGTAGACCTTATCACAGGCACTTGTGAAGCGTTCATACATTGAACATGTTACACTAATGTTAGTTATGGTGAAAACTGCATTCGTTAACTTGAAACTAAAGCTAGGAGGGTTCCAAAAGCGGCCTAGACTAAGAAAAAACAAATAGTTTATGGTATCAATATATCGCTGAAGCCTTCTTTTAAGAGTAGTACTACACCTGTGTCAGAAGACTCCGCTCTTCCATTACAATTAAAATAAACTTAACAAAATACATTAAAATGAAGGTAGGCAAACAAACAAAACAAGAGATACAATGATATACAAAAGGACATACATGTCATAAAGAAATTTTGATGATAATAATAAATTACAATTAATATACAAAATAGGTATGCAAGTAAGAAGAGCCCACTACATACTTAGCCAGGTTTTTTTTTTGTTATCACCAAATGTTGCCCTTTTTGTGAAAGGGCTCGTTCGGGAAGTACTATGGCTCTGCTTATTTCTGTCGCCAAGCAACATTGCTGGGTTCCGGTCTGAACATCTGTATGCTAGTGTTCCGTCACCACACGGCATTGTAGAAGTCCGTTACTGGAAATAAATGAATTTGTACATTAAATAAAACCGTCATAGTACTTTCTTACATTGTAAATGATGAAAGTTGTGGAGATCTCCTAGTATCAAAATACCCGTCTCAGGAGACCTCATTCTTCCATAGCAAGAAAAGACAATTAAAAAAAAGAAAACATTTAGTAGTTTGTCTTTGTGTGCATAGTGTGTTTATGTGTGTGTGTACATGTTTTTAGTGTACATTTTTTGGAATAGAAATAACCAGGCTGTTAAAGTTTTGTTACATTGAATAATTCACGTCAATATTAATATTAGCTTATAAGAACAGGTAGCGAGTATAAACTGAGTACATGTTTGTAGGCCTACCGAAGTAATACAAGTTTTTACTGTCTTTTTTCCCGAGGCCGATTTCAAAACCGATCTTGAGAACTAGGCTTCTAACACAGTCTAGTATTTTTCCTAGTTCCCACCTAAACCTTTCTCTATTAAGAAGCTAAATACTTTCGAAACTAAACCCTAGTTTTATAGTGATAAAGTGCAAATTGCCTTTCGTTACAGTACCGTTGTTAAATAAACTTTTTTCATTTTGCCTTCTATTGGATTTTTGAAGTTATTTCGAGAATATAAAATTCTATTACAAAAATCCGACTTCCTAAGTTCTTAACTACAAAGTAGGTGACGTCATTAAAAAATTGGTTGCCTGTAAAGTCGGTATACGGACGAAAGTTTTACGTGACAACGACTTTGAGTGGTAAAATAATTTTAATGTGAATATTCATTCGTATAGTAGGAAGAAGGATGAAATAATAGTAACAATTTAAAACATTTATTTATACAAAGAATTATATTTAAAACATTAATTTATACAAAGAATCTCGCTCTGAATTTCATATTAACAAAATTTTATTTTTACCTTTACACATACATACGTATTTATATACAAATATACATACAATAACTTGCAATACATTTGCGTACAATGAAACAGCGTTTACTACAAAGGGACGCGTGCCTTTCACTTTTTATGTCTGTCTCTCTCGCTCTTAGGCGGGCGCGTGCCTCTCACTCGCTCTCATTGTGAGCGCATAACGTGAGCGGAGCGTAACGCAGTTTCTTGAAGTGTCACCCGGCAAACCAATTTATAAGACGTTGTCACGTCAAAAGGTTTTAAAATGCCCATATATGGCTTTCAATTGTCAACGTCATCTGTTATTATGTTCTACTGTACAGCATAAGTCGATAGGAGTTAAGACCCACCACGCTGCTCCAATGCGAGTTGGCGGGTTTCGACAATTTTCAACAATGGTTTTTTTCAAAATTACCATTTATGATAAATGAGATCGAAAACCTAACTTGCTCTCCTGAGCACGGGGATGGGCAACGCCAATTTCCTGAGTTGAGGCGTATTCAAACTTTTCGACCTGCCTTCATAGACGGCGAAAACAGATTTACTTGTCGTTTTAAAAATGATAAAATACTAAGTAAGTACTACTTGAAATACCTAGATGAATATTCAATTTTTTAAACACTTGGCAGATAACCCCAATTCTTTATCATTGTTAACCCTAATCGGAAATCGAACTTGTACCTCGTGTCCCGTAAGTGAACTAAGTAACCATTGGACTAATGGACTATTTCCATTTTGTAGAAACTGATTAAAGTTAGTTCGCAACTAAGAAGTTGGTTTTTATTTTCACAGTTTTTGCTATTTTCGGATTTTATGCACATTTTTTTTGTACCAATTTATACTGATTTCGTAACAATTAATTTTATCGATTTCGTTAAATACGCTCAAATTTATCTTATTGTTCAAGTTTACTAAAGAAAAAGTTTACGAAATTTAAATGGCGCTTCGAGGTCATTCCCTAAAGAAAAAAAAAATCACGCAAATCGCCCGAGTAACGGTGGAGAAATCAATGTAAATACGTAAATAAAAAATAAAACCGGCTAAGTGCGAGTCACACAGCAAAGGAGGGTTCCGTCACTTGGAATCAACCTGTGTCACCTTATTTTAAGGGTTCCGTACCTAAAAGGAATAAAAGGAACCCTTATCGTCACACTCGATTTTTATCAGTAGCTATTAAAGCTATCACCATGGTATTTGGAATATCAATACTTATATACAACGTGTAACGGAATAACGAAATACTGCTGAAGGGTGCGTAAGTATATTCCATAAGGAATCGCCCTGTAAAAATATTAAATCAAAATGAGCATATTTATTTTTCCATACAAAGTAATTCAAAAAATTCTGAGTGTTACTTGTGACAGCCCTATTGAAGACATAAGAGCGACACGTGCATAGTACCTACGCTGCGCGACGCGGTACGCGATTTTACTGTTTATAAGGGGTGTATCTGATTTATTTCAGTAGAAACATTGGCAATGGTTTACTGAAAACCTATTAGCGTTTCGGTTTCACAGATAAGTCTCAGAGACATTAAATAATGTACCTCTAAAGCCTCTGAAGTTTTATTTCGGTTTCTATTTACACGTTTTATAATCGTGGTCTATAGCCGCTAAAATTAAAAAAATCAAGTTATTTTTTAGTTCAATTAAACAACTAAGAAAATCGAGAGTTCAAAATTCCAAAGCAAGTTAAATACAGTGAGTGCACAGAATTAAGAGCAAACAGAAACCGCGTACACGACTAATATTGAAGCATCAAAAACCACACCACTTTAGTAGTGTTTCTCAACAAGGCTGTCACTTCATACCATTTAGCAGTAGACAGTAATTATTTTACCTCTAATGTTCTGAATGTTTACCATAAAGTGGGAAAATGGGAAGAAGTTTGTGAGCTAGCAAGATTCCGCGGGTGTGAAGTGAGACGTGAAGTGTTTGCACTACTTATAGACAATGCACTGAAAAAATGGCTGTGTTTTGTGGAGTGGGATGTATTATATTGGCTTTAACTCTATATTCTAAGACAGTTATTTATTTTTATGCTGTATATTACGCGTTTTCTTTTTCTGTAATATTTAAGTCAATTTAAATTTATTTTGATTTGACAACTTCGGAGAGAATAAATAAATCTGCTCCCGTAATATTTGAATGGCTTAGGGGCCATTCAAATATTACGGGTTCCTGCTACGGATCCCTAAATAAGGCATCAAATTGAGAAACCTCGTAGTTTTGTTGACTGGTATGATTTCTTAGCCAAGTCTCAGGTTTTTCGGAGCCATGGAGTGCCATAGCTCCGTAAAATCAGAAAAGACTATTTTAAATTCCTTTTTTCATATTTTAAGTAGCAGTAGATAGGTAGGATTCTTTGAGATGTCTCTCAATAAGTTCAAAGTTTATATAAAACGTAAGCTTATAGAAAAATCCTAATATAATATTAAGGATTACTTAAACGATAAAAGAGCTTGGGTGTGATTTGCTCTAGCTTCATAGCTTAATATTAATAACCCGTGAGATGGTGACAACAAAAAAAAAAAATTACCCGGCTAAGTTTGCTGTGGGCTCTTCTTAGATCAGGGCGCGTTTGGAACCCTCGTAGCTTTAAGTTTAAGTTGGCGAACGAAGTTAACAGCATCCCCTTACAATTATGTAAACATATTGGACGGCCGATTGGCGCAGTTTGCAGCGACCCTGCTTTCTGAGTCCAAGGCCGTGGGTTCGATTCCCACAACTGGAAAATGTTTGTGAGATGAGCATGAATGTTTTTCAGTGCCTGGGTGTTTATATGTTTATTCTAAGTATTTATGTATATTATTCATAAAAATATTCATCAGTCATCTTAGTACACATAACTCAAGCTACGCTTACTTTGGGGCTAGATGGCGATGTGTGCCATGTCGTTATACATTTATACATTTATACATATATGTATGAACGCTTCATAAGTGCCTGTGGTAGGCCTACATGAATAAAGAAGTTTTGAATTTGAATTTAGGTGCAAAAACATTTTAATCGTAGGCAGTTATGGGAATACTGAAGTCGTCCGCGCTGGCGTAGTGATGATGACAGTTATCTCATAAATAAGAGGTCGTTATTACGATCTTCGTCACGGGCAATTTGGGAATTTATTGGATAGAAGCAGGCGTTACTTTGCGGAAATCCAAGATTCATATATTACTTTTAGCACTCGAAACAAAGACAGATTAATCCCTATACTTACTAATATTATAAATGTAAATGTAAGTTTGTTTGTTACGCTTTCACGCAAAAACTACTTAAACGATCCTCATGAAACGTTGTACACATATTCTTGGAAGTGTTAGAAGTAATAAAGGATACTTTTTATCCCGAAATTAAGCTCGGTTCCCTTGGGAGAGGGGATGAAAGTGTTTAACGATTTATAGCATAACTCCGACAAATTATAACCGATTGAAATAATAATTTTTGTACTATAGAGGTTATAATATGTGTTTAATTTTGTCCAAACTGTGGTTGGAGATAGAGGACAGAACTCCTTAGCGGACAGCAGTAAACCCCTCATTCAAGGCTTAGTGATACTGAGTACTTTAATTTTTTTTAGAACTACTACTAAATTTAATGCCAAATCAAAAAACAAAATCAAACGCAGACGAAGTCGCGGGCAACAGCTAGTATTCAATAAGTGCCCTAGGACAGCCATGTATTTGAAAAACTGTAGTGTCATATGTATATATTTATTTATTTATTTATTTATTCCCATCTTACATTTTTGTCATTACAGGAAAAAGTTATCCTAATACGACAATGCAGCATGTTATGTAAATTTTAATAATACATATATATAACTATAGTGTATATGATAAAATCCAAATCAATAAAAATACATAATGCACTTCCAAAATCTATAGCCGTATTAGCGCATCAAAAATGTAGGAATACATTGAAAAAGTGGCTATTGAGCAAATGTATTTTATTCAATTGATGAATTTCTACAATTTAAGCCTCAAAACTATTTTTTATACATAACTAGCTATCCCCGCGAATTTCATTTCGCCTTTGTATATTTTACATCTCAATGTCTTTATAAAGTACAATACATAAAACTCATCTTACTCCGGAACCTCTCTATAGGTCACATCAACAGTTTTACGATTAGGTATAGACAACTTGACGTGCGTTATCAATTGTGTTTTGTTACTAATGAACGGCTAGATAATTGTTTTGATTTTAAATTTAAAAAAAATATTGTATTTTAATACTTATTCTCCTATTCCGGATTAACAGGAATCAAAGAAATCAAAAATAATGAAAATCGGTCCATCCGTTATCTATAAATGGTGTAACTAACACGACTTTGTTTTATAGATGTAGAATATAGATATATATATAAGGACTGTCGAACGGGATAAACAGTATCCTATGTCCGTCTCCTGGCTCTAAACTACCCATCTACCAATTTTCAGCCATATCGGTACAGCCGTTCTTGAGTTATAAGTAGTGTAACTAACACGACTTTCTTTTATATATATAGATTGACCGAATTTTTTATTTTGGGGTTGCCTGAACGGATATGTTGCGACTTTTTATTTTGTTGTATATCACATATTCATACAAATAAATACATTTGATTTCATTTCATTTCATTTTGAAAATTATGCTTAATTTGCTATACTCCGCGAAAAGCAGGAGACTGTATTGGGTAATTTACAATTTCCTCAATCCTTATAATCCACACCAAAAATGTCCTCGCACTGCACCCCCCACGCACGTCGTACTCCGAAACCGGAGCATCCTCAGGAGATGTTGATTTTACACCACAATTATTCAACTTCTTCATTGTCTCTGGTCGAATCTGGCCCTCAGCCTACGTACCTAAATACCTACTGATACAGACGTGCTAGCAAGCGTAACGTTCCGGTACGATGCAGCGTAGAAGCTAATTACGAGAAAGGGTTTACTATAACTTCCATCAAAAGGTTTCATGTGTACATATTTTTATTAAAGTGACAATTGACGGGCCAAGCAGATGGCCCATGGTAGGTGGAAACCCATGGTAAGATAAGCCTGATATGCCCGTAATTAAACCGGCAACCACACGCTTCGGACTAAAAGACAGAAATGCTTCTTGGCAGCAGTAATAGCAGCAGTGCTTCCCCAGACGCACTCGCCAGCACTGTCACAAAAACTCTACTACTAATAAATAATGTGTTATGGTTCTTTATACCACTATAACTTAATGCTGCGACTGATTTGTTTGTTTGGGGTATCGTAAGAATCCCTACGCTATCCCAAATCACACCGGCTTTTAATTCAAAATGGCGGATTTTCGACGCCATATTTGAATAGGATAATTGGTGCAGTGCACAGCAGACGTGCTTCTTGATTCCTTACGTCATTAAACTTAACATCTGGAAATCCTAACTGGTGTTATATATGCACAAGTGCGTTTGTTTTTCCTTACCTCACGCTCTAACTAAGCAATACGCTATCCCGAGTGACACCGGCTGCTGTAAATTCAAAATGGCGGATTTTCGACGCCTTTTGTGAACAAGATATTTAGTGCAGTGCACGGCAGTCGTGCTTCTTGATTCCTTACGTTATTAAAATTACGTCTTGTAATCCTGACTGGTATTATAAATGCCCTAGTTTGTTTTTGGTAAGTAGTAAATTGAACGGACGGGGAGTAGCATTGGCTACCTTTTTTTTTTTACGAAAAACATCAAATCTCCAAGTTACTTTTTTTTTTCAATTACGTGTACAGTTTTATTAACGTTCTTATCATTCCTCTGTATTATTTTTAATAAGAGCTGAAACAGCAGGAGAATCTGTATGGTGTAATTTATAATTTCTTCAATCCGTATACCTAGGTACTTCACACCAAACAGATCCTCGGCAATGTACCCTCTACGCACGTTTCGCTCCGAAACCGGAGCATCCTCAAGAGATGTTGACTTTACAATGAACTATTTATTAAGTCAAACCGAACGAAAGACGGAGATTTTTTTTTAATCAATTAAAACAAAAACATCACTAGCGGAGTACTAAAATAATAAACATAAATTAAAAAAAAATTATAAATAAAATATACTTACTTCATATACGTTCACATATTATATAAAAAATATAATAGAATATAATTATACAATATATAGGTACCTATATGTCATAAAGGAAAAGAAGAAAAAAAATTAGACTTTAAAAACAAACTGAAAAAGGGGGGAAAAAGGCAAATACAATAAAAAGGAAATGATAAATGTGTTTTTTTAGTAGTTTTTTTTTAAAACGGGTACCTAGGTACAGACTGCGCACGCCTGATATGAATAGGGAGAGAGGAATTGAGAGAGCTAGATTATAGATTGAAGTATTATGAGGAGGAATCTTTTATCTTTAAAATAAGATTAGGTATCTTTCGAACGGAGAGATGGATTTGGATGAGGGCACTACAACTCACATTCTTTGAAACTGTCCCAAACTTACCTACCTACCTATCGTCTGTATGACGTTCTTTTTCCTAAAGTTCCACAAAAATCTACACTAAGGACTGAACACAAAAATTAACAAACATTTAACACTTAACGTCCTTTTAACGTAGATTTTTATGTAAATGTGTAGAAAGTAATTAAAATAAAAGTTTAATGTAGGAATATAAAGTCCATATTATTCATATTTGTTTTGTCTGAGCTGTCTTAGGTTAAGAACTAACAAGCTAAACACAACTATTTATTTGTAGGTAGGTACATATTTAAAATTATCTTTTCATTAGTTTCACCGCTCAATCTCTTTCGTGACTTTTCCATTTACCTACAAGAACATTGGCGAAGTACCTTGTGCCCAGTTGACACAGATAAAAGCCATACACAAAAATTGAATTGCACAAACACTTCTAAATGGTTTTAAAACAAAAAAAACTGCAGAGTTTTGTCCTCGGTGCCAATCTGCAACGATTACATAGAGGAAATAAAAAATAAAAAACCAGCTGTGAAACATACTGCTACCTACCTATATTGCAGAACGATGTGAACTAAGTAAGCGTGTAACTTTTGATCGTTACAAGTATTAAAATAAATACCTAAATATAAAATTTACTAGACACATAAAGAGTCAGCCATCTACCTAACTAACAATTGAAATAGCTATTAATCAAAAACACAACATGTAATTGCATTCTAATATTTTAAGTATTAGACACATTTCAACAAAGTTATAAGGTAGGCTACATCACAAACCTAGATAGGTACCTACCTACCTACCTACATTTTAAATTAAAACATCAACTCAGTTATCGTTTAAAACACGGCGAGTTTAACTAACTGTACCTACATAGGTAGGTACCTACGTAGTTCAAGTTACGAAGCTATTTCGAAATACCAGTGCAGCCGTGACTTGCTCAAAAAATGTTAAAATGAAATTTTTATATTATTGATTCCACGAGCCAGTCACTGGCTATACAATTTTTATGTAATAGGTATCTAACCACAAATGCAATATCGAAAACGATATACTTCATATGGTACGTACAAGACACCCACACTAGCACATAATTACATAGAAAAACAAGCCCAGCCGTTCTCTCCTATAACTAGATACATTAATATGTAGTATAGAAAAAAACTTCGAAATAGTACGGCTTCACTTGATTTCTTCGCATCAAAGATAGGAAATTTAAACGTTCAAGTATGAACCACTAGAGCGTTTAAAGTCCAGTTTTCTTTGTCATAGACAGGCGGCTATCTCTTTCGCGCATCCGAACGGTTTCGAGTTTTCCCGTGCACGATCCAACTCAAAATACGCCAAAAATGACGTCGTTCCTCGTCGAACCAAATGGTTTCGAAAACAGTTTCACGACGCGTTTGCCCACGGGTGCTGCTTGCCCGCGCGCCTTACTTTTCGGAATTTTCCAATCCGTAATACTTCGTTAGTTACAACAAAAACAAAATATTTGTCCGTTTACATTTTTTTTGCGACTACGCCAAATATGAAAGTCGATATGGTCGTTTCTCCCCTGGCAGATGAGGCTAAACCGGCAGATTTTAGACGTCAACCTACCGAGCTAATCGTGTATCTAAACGAGTCAACACTAAAATAGGTCGGTTGTCGCATAGAAAATTCTGACAGAACATATCCGTCACGAGAAATAATGTCGTTTTTATTACATTTTTTGATAAATTATTATTCTAGTTTCGATCCGGCGGCGACGGCCTTATCGATTTTCCTATTAAACGCGCCACTGTATATTGTACATTTTCGAAAGACCAACGTCTCAGTGTCTAAGCGCTTTCGAAAAACGTTTTATAATAATTTTGTCGCTGCGAACGGACGTCAGTCGCGCAGTAAATTAGTGATAATTCCGTTCATTACAGTGTAATTTAAAGTTGGAATATGGGTTAGCACCCCCTAAGGCTAAATACGTGCTTGACAAGATGTTACGGTTTGATGTGTTTGCACAGTGTAACAATAGTGAAAGATCATATTTTGTTTTTCTATTAGTTGTGTCTAGTGCATTCTTTTTGTGAAAGTGTTCAGTAGAATTTTCTTTTTTTTTGTGCTGGATGCTGTTTGGTTTGTGTTTCGGATGTGTGAATGTGGATTTACATACGTTCCTATCATTCCTGTAAGTACTTTTCCATTTATTAGCGTAAAAAACATAAGTTTCTCGTATGAACTGTACCTATGATTTACATCAAGTAGGTATGTTTAAAACAAACATTTTTTTTCTAGGCTATGTTGCTGTCAAACAGGGTTCTAACAGATTAAATAACACACAAACTTTTTCTAATAAGAATCGTAGTCTAACCAAAATGACCTTTACACTTTACAGCTGTTCTGAAATCGTTTCTTGTTTGTTAGCTGTTATTTAAGCTGGTATTTAATTTTGTTTACAAAGAAATAATTTGTGCATAGGCAAAAATACCCATCTATACCTCTATTTCTGACATAAAATACTGCAAAAATTATTTGAAACCGTACTTATTTGGGAAAGTAAATATTGTTTAATTTGCTTTAATTTTCTGAAAGTTTACGGTTTTTCTCAAAGCTTATAATGAATTTGCTGTGTGAAATATGATATAATTTAATAAATGAATTGCTCCATAGCTAAAAACATAACATTTTGATTTTCTATTGAAGCAAAGATATATCATCTTACAGCCTAAGTTCCATATCAGCATACTTTACATAAGAATAGCAATGGGACCAAGTGTTTAGTTGGTTTAGTGGCTAGCTTGATTAACCCATGGCCCTGGGTTAAATTTATGGGTTGAGCCATGAATTGTTAGGTACTCGGACCTTCTGTTATAATTTCTCAGCCCCAAGGTTTGGAAATTGGCTGTGTAGAGCTTCTGCCTCAGAGAACAATTTAAGCTGTGCTGTCCAGTTTATTATCAATATGTGATACTAATCAATGAAGCCTACCAACCCACATTGCAGTTGAATGGTGGGTCTATACTCTAAACCCGGTGGTTTTGAGAGAGCTTCAATGAGACAAGGCATGTGTATCTTTCGGACTTTAATGGGAAAATAAGGTCAAGGTTATCCTTTCATATGACTGAATTGTCTCTGGTCTGGTGGGTGGCTTTGGCTGTGGCTAGTTACCATCCTACCCACAAAGATGGTCATTAAAGGATATAAGCGATCTGGTATGATATATGATGCTGCGTTCAAACCAATTAGGGTTTTAGTTTAGTATTACTGCTATAGCCCTAATCAATAACTCGGCAAATTAGCAGTGTGAAATAATGTTAAATGAATTAAATTGTTTATTAGCTTGAAATATATCATCATAATCATCCTTAGATTACTATCAAACTTCACAGGTCACCCTTATATATGAATAATTTAGTGAATAATATACATAAATATATATAAAATACAAATAAACACCCGGACAATAAAAAAACATTCATGTTCATCACAGAAACAGTTGTGGGAATAGCAAACCCACAGCCTTGGACTCAGAAAGCAGGGTCGCTGCCCACTGCACCAATCATAAGCTCCAGCTTATGACTGACTCAACTATTGGGGCAGAATCTATAAATACTGACCATAAAGATTTTCTATATTTCCATAACAAGCTCCTTAATGACAACGGCCGATTGGTGCAGTGGGCAGCGACCCTGCTTTCTGAGTCCAAGGCTGTGGATTTGCTATTCCCACAACTGTTTCTGTGATGAACATGAATGTTTTTTATGTATATCATTCACTATTCATCAGTCATCTTAGTACCCATAACACAAGCTACGCTTACTTTGGGGCTAGACGGTGATGTGTGTCATAGTATATTTATTTAATGAAGAAGAAAGAAAAGCTTACACTTGTCAAAAATCACACCTGCATATTAGCAAAGGCCGGAGATAAAGAATTTATCTCCCAATTTCCCCCCAACAAATTATCCACAATAAAATTAACTTCTCCAGCTGTCTGCAAGAGAAGAAAGGAGCTGGACATGATAAGTATATTATTTTGATATTATTTCAAACTGTGGCAGGGGATATACATTTTGTACTTTCTTTGTGGACAAAAGGTACCCATGCTAGCAATGCTGAAAGAAAGCAATCATTTATTCAAGGTTGCAGCACCCATCTCCAGTAGGTACTCAAGTTATATGACTACAATTCTGAAGTTAGAATTACGTTTCCATCTTGAAGTCCATTTAAAAAATTATGTATCTTAAAAAAATAAAACCTGTTAAAGTTTAAGACCAGAGGCACAGCTTTGTCTGAAATTATTTAATCAAAAAAAAAAAATAGATAATATGATAATTTTTCTTAACCGCCAATCTAATGAGCCAAATAAGCATATAAATTTAACTGTATAAAACCATAAAAAAATTCTAGCCAACGTTTTAAAGAACTTGTTGGATGCATAAATAATCAAGGTTGTATTCTGTTTATTAATGTAGATATATAATATCAGTTATGTTTTCAAGCTTTGATGCAAATATGTATAAAGGTTTTATGAGTTTTACCACTATCATTCAAATGAGGAATGTTAGCCTATTAATATCACAATGCTGAGCGCATCCCTACTGAAGAAGAGATTTTAGAGAATAGACCCACCACACTGCTCCAATGTGGCTTGGCGGGCTATAGCTATTAATATCACATGTGCTCTAAGCAGGAATTTTCTAACTCTGGACTGGTAAACTTGACAGAGACACTCAGTACCTAACAATAACTAGCAAAACATAGGTTTTTTTTTTCCTAGTTTTGTGACATGGTACATTCATCTGTGATTAAAGAATTTTATTATTTGTCCCAGGGTATCATCCATTCGTGAATTCATCCCAGTTCCTCTAAGATCTACTGATTTAAAAATGGAATACTTGTGAAATGTTTCTCTCCGGTCTAGATAATAAAAAACTGCCATCCATGCCTCCCAGTTTGCGGGGTTGTTGACATATGAGCAGCTAGTTGCACTTGGTACTTTATACTGTATGTTCTTATTTTCTCTCTGTTTTATATTTAAATCCTTTTGTATATCCTTTTTAGATGCATATTATGATGGGATATTAATCATGCTTCTCATGACCTTGTTTTGTAATCTAAGAATTTAACTTGAATCTTGGGATCTGTAGATGCACTGGATAATTTTTTGTTATTTACAGGCAAGTACTTTTGGTAGGTCTATGATAGACAGATTTGATTGCAACTTTCTATCCATAGGAGAGCAATTGCTTTAGTTCTTAGATGTGTTTAATGAACATTAGCGTATCGAAGATAATCATTCTTGAGAATCATCTATCAATCATCGACAGCCGAGTGGCGCAGTGGGCAGTGGGCAGTGACCCTGCTTTCCAAAGTCGTGGGTTCGATTCCCACAACTGGAAATTTTTTGTGTGATGATCATAAATGTTTTTAATGTCTGGGTGTTTATCTGTATATTATAAGTATTTATGTGTATTATCTACATATAAAAAATATCATCAGCTATCTTAGTACCCATAACACAAGTTACGCTTACTTTGGGGCTAGATGGCGATGTGCGTATTGTCGTAGTATATATATATGTTTTGTATGTATTTTTCTTTATACTGCACTCTCTCACTCTCTAGTATGCAGCAGCCATTTAATTGACTTTCACTTGTTATATCTGCTTGAAATTTAGTATGTACATTAAATCATTTTTAATGAACTCTCTAAGGTCTTACATATAACTGTGAAATTGTAAAGTGTATTGTCACACTTTAACTGAGAGCACCTTTCATACGAGTATGTCAGAGTGTGACAAAACACTTTATATTTTGGTTACTGTGAGATGGGTTTAGAGAAAAAAATACTTGGACAATTTTTTTGTGGCGTTCTTCTTAGAGCAGAGTTTGTTTGGAACCCTTATAGCTAAGCTTTAGTTTGACTTTACAATAACCTCACAATAACGGAGAAATTAATATGTATATTGCAATCAATTGATTTGATAGTGTAATTGGTCCTTTCTAGTTAAATTTAAATAACAATAAATAAGTAAATAAACGCCTGCAATGGTATGCGCAGCGTTGGTCGACCCCCGACGAGGTGGACAGACGATATCAAGTGCGTCGCGGGAGCCGCTGGATACAAGGGGCACAGAACCGTGGAATTTGGAACTCCCTTCAAAAGACCTATGTCCAGCAATGGACGTCTATCGGTTGATATGCTGATACAGAGATCGGTGGTTTTTATTTTTTAAATTAATTTTTAAATCCATGATTCATCTCTTGTTAGCGGGTTTCTAGGAACGACATTTATGATAGATAACTTTAATACTTTATAGATGTTTTTAATTTGCGCAATATTTTTTTACCCATTTCAGTGTATGTGTGTGTGTGTGTGTGTGTGTGTGTGTGTGTGTGTGTGTGTGTGTTGTGTGCGTGTGTGTGTATGTGTATGTAGCCGTAACCCCTTCTCATTGTTGGAGGAGACCCGTGCCACGTGGACACGTTAATTTTATCCCTTGTCAGGGGATATAATTCTTGTCTCTGGCCTGTGATAACCGAGCTGGTGAGATTGCCGTCAAGGGCTAGCCTGTAGACACAGAAGTTAGAACATAAAGAAACCGTGTACACGACTAATATTGCTGCATCAAAAACTACTTCACTTTGGAACGGTTTCTCGAACAAACTGTCAGTCACTACATACCATTTAGTAGATGACAGTATTCATTTTACCACTTGATGACAGTAATTATGTTCTAAGCGTTCACCATAAAATGTAATAAAAGGGAAAAAGTTCGTGAGCTAGGAAAATTCCTTGGGTGTAAAGTAAGAAGTGTGTGAGGCGTTTTCACTGTTCTTGGACCCAATGGACTACCTACGTACAAAAATAGCTGAATGTGGATTCTGTATATTCTTAATTCAATGCCTATAGGCTGTAGTGTAATAATTAAGAAAAAAAAGGTAAAATTTAGAAAAGATAATGATCTGAACTACACAGCATGAAACAATAAACTGCTAAATTTATCTCTCCTCATATTTACCTAGTCTATAAATAGAATTCTCGTTTGTAAATATGAATTAATTAACTTCCTAGACAGCGATTTAGATTCTGTCTAAATTTTTTTGTGCTCAATGCACCAAAATTGACGATGTATTTAAATGTAAAAATATAAACCTTTTTTTTTTATTTATGAAATTTATGCCAATATTTGTTTTTTTTTATACATTTTCAAGATGCGCAGAACTTATAATTTATGTAGTAAAAAAATAAAAGTTTTTCGATGAACCATCTACGACAATTAATATAACTGCTTTATTGTTCTACAAGTTGTTTTTTTTATAAGTTAGCTCTTGACTGCAATCTCACCTGATGGTAGGTAGTTATGCAGTCTAAAACGGTAGGTACCGGGCTAACTTGTTAGGGCTGTGGAATATTGAAAAGATATATTAGAAATTCCCATATTGACCCTCCCGGGCTTCGAACCAGAGGACATGCCCAGCCCCTTATCAGGGAGGTCTTCAAAATTCATTGTTATTCCTTTTCCGTGCTTCGGAGAGCACGTTAAGCCGTCGCCGTCGACCTACTAATAGTTTCAGCCTTTCAATCGTCATTGTTTTACTAAGTTTGAGTTTTTAGTCAGTCTAGGTATCAGTGATTCAACCAAACATAATATTAAGCTATGATTTCTGTCACTATTTAATGAACGTGTGAATAAATGATTTTATTATTTCTCTATCATTTATTTATATTATATATTTTTTATTTAATTTTCAACAGTGAAATTATAAAAGAAAAATATAAAACACTATTAAAAATTTATTGAAAAAAAAAACCACTACTCCGCTTGTGGGGCTTTTGGGTACCCTAGCAACCGGCGGTCAGGGCTTCAGAGTGAGGAACCTCATTTTATTATTATTATTATTGACGGCCGAGTGGCGCAGTGGGCAGCGACCCTGCTTTCTGAGTCCAAGGTCGTGGGTTCGATTCCCACAACTGGAAAATGTTTGTGTGATGAACATGAATGTTTTTCATTGTCTGGATGTTTGTCTGTATATATTATAAGTATTTATGTGTATAATTCATAAAATAAAATATTCATCAGCTAACTTAGTACCCACAACACAAGCTACGCTTACTTTGGGGCTAGATGGCGATGTGTGTATTGTCGTGGTATATTTATTTATTTATTTATTATTGAGCGTGGTGGGTCATTACTCCAGTTCTCTCTCCTATGGGATAGGATGCCCAGCTGTGGGCCATTTTTTAGTAGCAGTTTTCGTGACAGAGCTCGTCCGGTGAACTACTACCTCAATGCTTATTTCTGCCGCTAAGCAGCATTGTTGCAATGCTGTGTTCCGGTCTGAAGGGCGTGGTAGCTGGACGTGTCCCTCGCATACCCTGCGTAAAGTGGCGTGCATAGAGGGTATGCACAGGGTATGAAGTGTCTAACCGCATGTTCGAGAAACACTACTACAGTGGAGTGGTTTTTGATGCTTCAATATTAACCGTGTACACGGTTTCTGTACGTTCTTAATTCTGTGTACGCAGGCAGTGGCATGCATAGAAGGTATGCACAGGGTATGCAGATGATGAAAAATGAAGAAAATCTCCAGTACGAGTTATAAATACTTAAGGGTAGGCTTTTTATAACTCTTACAATGCTTCTCCTTAAGTTTTATATTAACTCGTACTGCAAATTTTCTTCATTTTATTTTATGCCGATGAAAAATAAAATGAAGATACCTTCTGTGCATGCGTACACAGAATTAAGAACGTACAGAAACCGTGTACACGGTTAATATTGAAGCATCAAGAACCACTCCACTTTAGTTGTGTTTCTCGAACATGCGGTTAGACACTTCATACCATTTAGCAGTTGACAGTTATTGTTTTACCTCTAATGTTCTGAACGTTTACCATAAAATGGGAAAACGTGAAATATTGCTCTAGCGGTCTAGCTCAATAGCTGAATATAAATAAACTGTGAGATGGTGATAACAAACACAAATTTACCCGGCTAAGTTTGTTGGGGACCAGGGCGCGTTTGGAACCCTCGTAGCTTTAGGTTTATGTTGGCGAACGAAGCCATCCCCTTACACTTATGTAAACATATATGTATGAACGGTGCATAAGTGCCTGTGATAGGCCTACATGAATGAAGAAATTTTGAATTTTGATGTAGGTTTTTTATTAGTGATTTTAACATAAAATCATGACAGTCAGTATTTTTTTTTCTTGACATATGGCCCCACCTGTTAGGCATCGAATTAATAACATGCAGAATCCTCATTCCGCCATTATTGTATCTGCATACAAAAAAAAAACAATAAGCTAACGATGAACTATTAAAGTTTGCTTAAGATACTGTCATGATTTTATGTTAAAATCACTAATAAAAAACCTACATCAATATTCGATGATGAATTTACATAAAAAAGATCACGGAACGAAGCGCTAAAAAAATACAAATTACATTTCGAAATAATGAATTTTAATTAATTATACACACAAGTCTATATTTCTTTGCAGTTGTATTGATCTTTTGACGACCTCTCTGGCGCAGTGGTGAGCTGTGGCCTTTTAAACAAGAGGTTCTTGGTTTGAATCCGGCAGGGGCGATTGGGAATTTTTAGTTTTGATTTTTCTCTGGTCTGGAGATTCTACTGAGAAAGACGTGACATCAATCCTGACTTGCCGTCCGATGGATTATTTAAAAAAACAAAAAACACATCCGATGCGAGTAACTATTATCTTTAACCAACTTTTGTTGGCATTACACATACAACCATATATTTGACACATACATGCACATATATATATATAAATATATATGTATATCTTATATCTTTAAACGAGCGATTCTTGTATAGTTATAATTGGAATCTCGGAATCGGCTCCAACCATTTTCATGAAATTTAGTATACAGGGGGTTTCGGGGGTGATAAATCGATCTAGCTAGGATTCATTTTTAGAAAATGTCATTTTATTTGTGTTTTCCGGTAATAACCGATTTGGTGCAGACGAAGTTGCGCGGATCAGCTATGTAATAATGATTATAATATTCCCTTCAATGGGTATATGAAATAAAGACGAATTTGCCTTTCTGTTAAAACTACAAGAAAAAACATTTAAAATATTTTAAGCAGTTCTTTCAATAAAATAATTTCTTTTGAAGCAAACTCTTATACTATATTTTTAAATGTCACTTATGACTTCAAAAAAGGTTCGATATACGAACTCGAGAAAATAGGTTTTCTTTACATTATATACTCTTTGCAAACAGACAATAGAAAATCTATGATTAAAGAAGCATAGTCTTTGTCAATCGAACATTTATAATGTTCAAACTTATAATTTTTAATTATTTATGGTCGAATATCGTCCAGTAGTTGATTATAAAATGACCCAGACCATATTCAAATATGATTCGAAGCTTTTTTTTGCTTTCCGCGTTCAAAAATATACACGCGGATGCTAATGAGTATTTCAAAAAGTTTGCGATCTAATCTAAAAATAAGAATCTATTTTCGTATTTCGTTGAATTAATTAGATAATCAAAATGGAGTTAATGTAATATAATAATAGGTAATACCGGAATACGTTTTTACTCGCATTCACTCCAGCATGCCACATATCTAAATACTTGAGGTGGCATTAGATATGTTTTCTTCAAGTGCCTGCAGTAGCTCTATTTAAAAAAACTCGACGCTTTATTCATATAAAAAAGTTTATGGACGAATGTAAAAACGTATATGTAAAAACATGTATACTTATTTTTTATTTTATGACATTTATTTATGTATTTTAATTAACTGTCTCGAACACTGCATATAACTTGCAGTTAGTAAAGCAATCTATCCTTAACCCTATCCCTACTAATATTATAAATGTCAATGTAAGTTTGTTTGTTACGCTTTCACGCAAAAACTACTTAACCGATCCTCATGAAACTTTGTACACATATTCTTGGAAGTGTTAAAAGTAATATAGGATACTTTTTATCCCGACATTAAGCTCGGTTCCTTTGGGAGAGGGGATGAAAGTGTTTGACGATTTTACACCATAACTCCGACAAATTATAATCGATTGAAATAATTATTTTTGTTCTATAGGGGTTATAATATGTGTTTAATTTTGCCCAAACTTTGTGTAGATCTGATTGGGAGATAGAGGACAGAACTCCTTAGCGGACGGCAGCAAGTCCCTTATTTAAGGCTTATTGAATAATTTTTTTTTTTAGAACTACAACTAAATTGAACGCCACATCAAAAAACAAAATCAAACGCAGACGAAGTCGCGAAAGTTATGTTAGTTACACCATTTATAACTCAAGAACGGCTGGACCAATTTTTATGATATTTGATTTTTTAGATTCCTCTTAGACAGGAGTAGGATTATAAGTATTTAAATGTAACATTCATAGAAATAAAATGATACGCGGTACGAAGTTCGCCGGGTCAGCTAGTATATATATATATATATATATATATTTTTTATTATAATTACTTAAACTGAAGTATTATATTAAATAATTATTAATTATCAGGTAATCGATAATGGTCGATCATAAAGCGGGAAAAACCGAGGGGAGCAGCTAATAAAAAAACTAGTGTGTACTTATGTACATGCGTTAGAAGTTATTTTTATTTTATAGTTAAGTTATACTTCATTGGCGTAACAAGATAAAGATGTTTTCAAAAATGTTATCTTTCGCCTTATTCTACGTTTGTAGAAAAAACGACACTCGCAATGAAAAAACAAAAAAAGGTATTTAATTCAAAATTTATTTATTTCAAGTAGGCCTAATATAAGCACTTTTGAAACGTCAAGTCTGTCTGTGTTTAGTGATTCTACCGAGAAGAAGCCGGCAAGAAACTCAGCAATAATACGTAGGAAGTAGTATTATCTCGTTAAATAAAGTTTATTTAAATATCAACAAAAAAAATATTTCTACATATTTAAATAATAAACATAATTAAATTTGGAATAATAATAGACTCATTATCAGCCAACCAAGTTTCACTAAACAATTAACATTTGAAATATTTGTACAATTGAATCAATTTAAATCACTTGAACGAGCCCGCAGACTTTGACAATTTAAAGTGTGCACTGTCAAACCTTATCGCTAACTTCGGGGTGTCGGTTTTTTGTGACGGTGTGCGCGCGCATTGTCATTTACTCTCATAATTTGTCCCTAACGCGCCAAAGGAAGTGTAACTTCGAAAATAAACAGATAACAATAGTTTACATGTAAATAAGTCGCTCACAAAACTAACTATTTATCGTCAAAAACATTCACGATAAGGCTATTGTTTAGTCCAAATTTTGACCTATGGTCTAAGTTGTTGTTATTTATCTTTGTGTACCGAAATAACATTTAGTCAAGTTAAGTCAATAGCTTATAACAGTCCACTGGTTGTCTAAAGGCCCCTCTCCACTGGAGGGGGGGGGGGGGGGGGGGTTATTTGTCAACAAACTTTACCAGGTACATTGCTCTTATTCAGGTAAATTCTCCTTTTCGAGTTAATTAATATTAATGTTCTTTTTTAAATATATGTTTATAGAAGAGCGCTTGACTGCAATCACACCTGATGGTAAGCGATGCAGCCTAAGGTGGAGCGCGCAATGTTAGGGTAGGCGGTGCTTTTGTGCATGTGTGGAGTGCACGCCACTGCAGACGGGTCGCTGATCGCAATAGATGGTACAAGTCAGTGGCGCGCACTTGGTTTCCTACCAGGGTATGCATACACCAGGAAAATTGCATAAAACGACAAAAATCCTCATCCTATACGAGTTATATTATTAATGTTAGGGTAGGCGGTGCTTTTGTGCATGTATGGAGTGCCAGCCACTATTAGTAGTAGCACAGAGAACGCTGTCAGTCCTACGCTATATTACCTTAGTCGCCTCGTACGAGATCCGCGGGAAGAGGAGGGTTGGTTACAACTGTATTCTGATCTGCGGTCACCATAGGTACCGCAACAAAATTTTGTAATTACATTTTCAAAATGAGTGAACTACCTAAGACGGCCGACTGGCGCAGTGGGCAGCGACCCTGCTTTCTGAATGTCTTTCAGTGTCTGAGTGTTTATATGTATATTATTCATTAAAATATTCATAAGTCATCTTAGTACCCATAGCACAAGCTACTGGCTAGATGCGATGTGTGTATTGTCGTGGTGTGTTTATTATTTATTTATTTATTTACATAATATGATCCGTTAACTTTCGGCACTAGTGAAGCTTTTTGTAAATGTATTATTACCATGAATATTTTTGCTGCCAAGCGGCACTGTAAAGTTAATAGCACTTATATTAAGCTCATACTCCTGATCGGTGTCTACGCTAAATCGCTTTGCAGCACGTCTTTGTCGGTAGGATGGTAACAAGCCGCGGCCAAAGCCTCCCACCAGACCAGACTGAATCCCAAATTGCCCCTGTCGGGAGTCGAATCCGGGACCTCCCACTTAAAACCACTGCGCCACGGAGGTCGTCAGAAGTCCGAAGTCTGCACGCACCTTTACCTTTCATCCAGGACGCCTCGCGTGTCACACCACATGGCGCTGTCAATATCGGACCCAATTGATCGAAAATCGATTTATAAATCGGCCGGCGTGTGTGTTTTTTTTTTTTTTTTCGTTTAAACCTCTCGGGCACTCGACGCTCGCGCTCTCTTTTTTTTTTCACCGACGCGACGTTTTCGTCAATCGATATTTTACCAGCTACTTTATTAATGACGTGACTCGTTTATCGATTTACATGTCGATCGAACGATTAATCTTTGCGTAGTTCTAACACGTTTTTTTTTTAATCAATAAACCTGAGACATTGGGAGTGACGAAAAGAAAAGAGGAAGACAGGAGATTGCAACCTTCTAGAAATTTCTTAAATATAGTTCAACGGGTACTATATTTTTAAAAATGTTGATTAACCATGAAGATCTTAATTTAAAATCTTCTAGAAATTACCACAGCATGCTTAATTAAAATAAAAATAATCTAAATTTCTAAAATCTAAAAGTTGGTTAACTAAGAAAAAAAGAGTTGAAACTAAGAAAAGGGGCGATAAAAAAGTAAAACGGGAAATAAATAAATTCGAGCTATGTAAGTACATGTTTGACATGTTTTTTGAATGAGGTCAAATGCCTACTAAAAATGTCACAATTGCTTCTGTGCGCATTTAAAAGTGAGCGAAGTTTTATTTTTTAGGGATTAGGGAAGTACTTTGTAAGTGCCGTCCAGTGGCGTGCGTTGTATATATGCAAATAAGCAGTGCATACCCTACCCTCAGGGTCATACAGAGCCTTCAGATAGGACCAATAAAGTTTCGTAACTAAAATGTTGTGCTAAACACACTGTACATACCCTGGGTCCAAGGGTTATGCTCGCCACTGGTGCCGTCATGCTGTGTGCCGGTCTGAAGGGCGTGGTTGCTGGTGTCATCGCAGCACGGCTAGCGTGGTCAGGAGACAATTATCTCCCCGGGGAAAGGATAAAAATGTATATTCTCCCGCAGCTTTATCAACACTCAGAGCACTGGTGCACAAGTGAAAATAATATCCAAATAATATATGTGTACTAGCTGTTGCCCGCGACTTCGTCCGCTTTTGTTTTTGTTTTTCAAAAGACATGTGCCTCATAAATGTTGCAGCACTTTATGTATTTAGGATATCTAAGCCTGGTGTAAAATCGTCAAGCACTTTTGTCCCAAGAGAACTGAGCTTAATTTCGGGATGAGAAGCACCCTATATTACTTCTAATACCTTCAGGAATATGTGTACAAAGTTTCGTGATGATCGGTTTGGTAGTTTTTGCGTGAAAGCGTAACAAACAAACTTACTTTCACATTTATAATATTAGTAGGGATAGGGATTAATAAACGGGGGTAAACTTCTCCTATTCCATGTACCAGTGATATAGCGGGTGGACACGTTAATTATATACCTTGTCAGGGGATATAATTGGGGGATATAATTTTTATCTCCCGCCCGTGCTAGCCCTGCTGGCACATGAAGCTGGACACAGGTGGTGGCGTGCACTGAGTTTCTCACCAGGGTATGCATACAGTAGGAAAACTGCATAAATCGGCAAAAAACCTCATTATACATCTTGGGGAAGGCAGTGCTTTTGTGGGTGTATGAAGTGCACACCACTGGACACAGGGCGGACACACCACTTATTTATTTATTTATACTATTTATTTGTACACCACTCAGAAAAACGAGACAAAAAAAAGAAGAAACACATGAAGAATGAAGCACGATACAAAAGGCGGCCTTATCGCTAAGTAGCGATCTCTGCCAGGCAACCTTAGTATTAGGAAAACTAAAAAGAAAACAAATAGGTGGGGTACACTATTTAGTACATGCATACGAATATCAACATACTAATACATAAACCATACTACACAAATAAAAAAATACTATACTTCTCAATATCAATACGTGTTCTTTACATGTCCCGCGAAATGTTGCTCGGTTTATAGGTGAAAGATTTCCACTGAATATAACGTCCGTCTGGTCGTACCACTGTTGGGTACAGGCCTCCTGTCTCATAGGAGACGAGGTTTTAGAGCGTAGACCCACCACGCTGCTTCAAAGCGGACCGGTGGAATTTAACGACTATTATCACAAGTATATGATTATAACCGAGAATGACGCGACTGTTTAACGTGCTCTCCGAGGCACGGGGGTTAACAATTTTCTAATTCTGCGCTGGTGCTGATAGTAAGGTGCTAATTTGATGAAAATCGGCACAAAATGGCGGATTTTTTTTGGATTCAAAACTCCACAAAATGGATAATTTGATTTTTATACAATTTCACGTGAATTTATTTCAATAATTACAAACTTTTGTCATATTTTTTTTTTTTTTTTTTAACGAACATTTAAATATTTATTTGATTATCTCTAAAATATATTTTTTATTAATACATAACTATAACCTAAAATAAACTATTTAAAAACTAAATAAAATCTAAAACGTCCTCGAAACCACCGCAGCGAGGCACAGTTCCTAAGATGCGGGCAGCATTGCCCCTCTGGATGGCCAAACTAATTCGTTGGCCAAGGTAACTGCCCGCTCTAGGATCACCGGTAGACTCGATAACCCTTTTCGATAATTCTTTGAAAAGGGCTCTTAACTCCGGATCCCACGGTCCCAAAGTCTCTGCTCCAAAAGGCACAAAAATGAAGCTGCTATCCAGGTTTTCATATTTACGCCTCTTGGCCTGCTCGGCACTGGAAGCAGCCGCACCTACCATTGACATTTGTCATATTAAATTTTTCTATGTTTTGTCTTTTGAAACTTAATTTACAAAATGGTTTGACCAGTTCAATTGAAATAATGGAGCGGTGATAGCCCCAGTGGGTTCTTCGACTTCACTTTCGGAAGGCCATTAGAAATACAGCACGCACTTCTAACTTTCCTTAGTAATGTGCGTTTTAAGTAATTGAAATATCACTCGCTTCAACGGCGAAGGAAAGCATCGTGAGGAAACCCGCATGCCTGAGAGTTCTCCATACGGTTCTCAGAGGTGTGTGGAGTCCATTTGAGATTATGGCCTTAACCACTCCTCATTGTGGGAGGAGACGATGATTAAAAAAAAATAAAAATATTTATTTCGTTTCGTACAGCAATATAATACATTGAAATTGGGGTCATCTTACTACTAGCACTGGTTGCAGGCGGCCGCGCTCTTCCATAACATAATATACAAATTGAAATAAATAAGTAGATCAAAGTTATATAAATCAAAATTAAGTATAATTTAAAGTTATAAAGGTTAACCAAAGATAATTACAACATGTGTGTCTACTTGAGGTGCGTTTGTGTGTGTGTGTGTGTGTGTGTGGTCGTGTGCGATGTGATGATCAGTTTTGTATGACACAATATAGTTTGAAATAAAATATTTGATTTGTTTTAACTTTAAGCAGCACTCAGCAGCTATGTACATACTGTTAAATTATTTCACACAAATCCGATAACGTTTTATAAATTCCATCGGAAAGCGTTCAGAAAACCTTCCAATAGAACCGTGCAACTTAATAATTATTGTAGGAATTGGATATTATGGCCTTTCTAACGAAGTTACGCTTGGTTTGAACTTTTTCTAGGGCGCGCCGGGTCGTTGACCCTACGTCCTTGGATGGGTATTTATTAAATAGCAATTTTTTTTTCTAAATTTTATGAAACCGTTTTTTATGGTCATAAATTACTGTCATCTGCATATCGTGAAAGGTACAGAAGAAATTTGTGGGATTGAGTATACTCTTTTATAATATGATTCCTAAGGTAATTTTGGACCTACGAATGCATAAGTTTAAAGAATATGTTAAAACACATATTGCAGCGAGGTTACTATACAATTGATGAATTTCTTAATGACAAGGTTGCTTGGAAGCATCCGGCTCCGCTTTCATCTCTCACAAGATAGAAAAATGAATGTTAAAATGTAAATAATTTATGTTGAAAAATAGTATTTGCTGAGTTTCTTGCCGGCATCTTCTCGGTAGAATCTGCCGTCCGAACCGATGGTAGAGTCACTACAAATAGACGGGAATTGTGTGTGATTATATGCAAAAGTGCTTATGAAGCCTACTTGAAATAAATTAATTTTGAATTTTATTTTCATTTTTATTTTTATGAAGTACATGTGCCAGGTAATTTTCTAATTCGAGTTGGTTTCGGCGGTTTACCTCTTTCTTCGAGGCATGTATCATATATAAATACATAAGAATTAGGAATGGGTCGAGTACTTATTCAATACCGGTACTCGACTAACTCGGCAGTTTTTTTAAATACGCGCACTCGGTCGAATAACTCTGTTAAAATGCCAAGTTTTTTTGCCTTGGTACCAGTCAGATAAAATGGTATTGGACAGTATACAAAGCTAATTACCAATGCATAAGTTTAAACAATGTCTTAAAACACATTAAATAAATCGTGGTTACGATACCATATACTATTCTAAACGACAAGGCCGATTGGAAGACAGCTCCGCTCTCACCTCTCACAAGATAGAAAATTTAAAAGATTGTAAACTGCAAAATGATGTTGAAAAAGAGCAATCTGCTGAGTTTCATGCCGGCTCTTCTCAGTGGAATCTGCCATCCGAAACGGTGGTAGTCACAGATAACAGACTGACTTCACGTGTCAAAAGTGCTTATATATATACTGGGCCTACTTTTTCAAAGTCTACAAGTTTTCAATTAAATATTATCTGTCAATGGGTTTTTTATTTTTTTTTAATTCTGGCATCCCGTATTATGCTGTAGGTTCTTGCATTTTCGATATGCCGGTTTTTTTTTACATATATTTATCTGATTTTTCCCAATTCGTATATTTTATATAAGTAAATTGTTGGACTTAATTTAGTTTACACATTATTTTGGACATGTTTTTTCTAGTCTTTTATTATCTTGTATCTTCTGGACTGCTTCTTGACTGCTCTGCTTATATACTGGGCCTACTTAAGATAAATGAATTTTTACCAGTTTTCCTATTTTATTAAGTTACATAATAGAAACCAGTGTAATTTCTATTAAAATATGTTTTCATTCACATCTGCCTCAACTTATTATTGAATAATAGCTAGAACACAATAAGTAATACTCAGTCAAAAAGCAGTTAAGTTGGTACACTAAATTCATAGTATATTTCGTAATTTTTATAAAAAATAGCTAATATGTCGACGTTAAAAACGAGAACTGGATAGGTGACGTTTTCTCACGTTTGTTGCCATTTCAAGGGCAGCGAGCAGGGCCAGCACGGGCGGGAGATATCAATGATATCCCCCGATTATGTCCCCTTGCAAGGGATATAATTAACGCTGCTAAATAACTGGAACATGGAATAGGAGAAGTTTACCCCCGTTTATTAATACACATATGTTATTTGGATATTATTTCCGCTTGTGTGTCAGTGCTCTGAGAGTTGATAAAGCTGTGAGAGAAGATAAATTTATATCCTTTCCCCGGGTAAATAATTGTCTCCTGCCCATGCTAGCCGTGCTGGGGGGACAAACGAAGGCGTGGAAGGTCAAAGGGACAAGGAAGCGGAAATGAAGGCTTCCAACTTATCTTGGACCACGATTAAGTCTCCAGCTCGGGGTAGGTCTGGATGGACACAAATCGGTCTTGGCCCTATGCACCACCAGGTGTTGAACGACTCAAAGAAGAAAACCTAGTCAAACTGTACTCGGTTACGCTGCAAAAAATGTACTCGGTACATCTCTAGTAGGCATATATACGAGTACCATGTTAATGCATAAATGGGGACCCAGATTTAGCAAGAAATAAAAATTACCCGATAAGATCTGATAAAATTACTTGACACTTATTGTGAGCCTTATTTTTTCGAAATTCATAAAATTCCACCACACTCCGATATGCACCGGGTAGACATAACGAGAATTTTGAAAAATATTTTTTTTTGTTACTGCACAACTTTTTTTTTTGCTCGTAAACATGTCCCGAGTACTGGCTCGCAGGAATTATTTATTACCAATTATACCTTAAGTTTAGGGTAGGGTCGCCTAGTGGATTTTTTTGTCAGGACATTGTCCCATTTTCGATTTTGTTATTACGTGTTTACAATTTATGTTACCACGTTCGAAACATAAGTCGGTAAATTTGGCTACAGCGCCCTGACAGCGCTCCATTTTAAATGAAACATTAGCTTGATATCTTTCTTTATTATTACTTTTTAATATTACTTTTTTTTTAAAACCCTTGGAAACCTATTAGTTTTTCTGTGTTAAAGAAGCCTTTGTAACTCTCAATCCTTTCAACTAACTCTTTAAAATTTTGTTGATTGGTTTCTTAGTTATAGCGTGAAGGAAGAACAAAAAAACAAATAAACAAACATACTTTCGCATTTATAATTTTAGTTAGGGTTATATAATATATATGTCGCAGCCGGAAATTAGTACGGACACTAAAATGAAACGCAAACGCGCCAGCTAGCGGCTAGCATGCATCAACAGTTTTGGCGCGCTTCGACAGAGTCGTGACGGGGTCTACTGACTAGATTGGGATTATTAATTAGTTGGGGCGCAAGGCAGAAAGACGTCGTCACGGAACTGTCCTACGTTTCTTTTAGTGGTTATTATTTTAAAAGTTTGCTATTACGATATTAGTTAAATTCAGTGTAAGAAGTTAAATTCAGTGTTCGAACAAAGCGAGTCAAATTTAAAGGTGTTCTTATTGCACGATACCTGAAAATTGCCCACACGATGTCGGACGGATCAAGTTAAAATCCGCCCGATCCTACATATATGACATTGTTATGGAGTTGTAACTGATTAGGTTAATTATGTAAATAAATAAATATCATATTCGGGGCTGTTTATCGTCAACAACAGATTTAAGGTTTGCAAGAAGACTGACTAGAGATCGTTTGGAAGCCTCGTAGATTTAGTTTTAAGTTTAAGAATTTACTAATTATCACCAACAATCTCACTTCAATGAAATAAAATTGTATTTACGCATCAAAAGTGCTTTCTATCTCCAATGTCTATTCCGATAAAGAAAATTCTTTTTTCCAAAAAAAAAAAGTCCCACCTATTTCGACATCATGGTAGCTCTACATTTAACAAGTTTTCAATTAAATATTATCTGTCAATGGGTTTTGTCATTTTTTTTTAATTCTGACATCCCATATTATGTTGTAGGTTCTTGCATTTTCGATATGCCGGTTTTTTTTAAATATATTTATCTGATTTTTCTCAATTCGTATATTTTATACAAACATCGACATACATAAGGGGTATAAGTAAATTGTTGGACTTAATGTAGTTTACACATTATTTTGGGCATGTTCTTACGAGTCTTTTCTTATCTTGTATCTTCTGGACGGGGCGAATTTGCAGTTTTTCCGCCTGTCGGTCTGTCCGTACATCTGTCGAAACCTGTTCCTTTTTTTGTTTTTATTTCACTAAAAGTTAGCCCTTGACTGCAATCGCACCTGGTAGTAAGTGATGATGCCGTCTAATATGGTAGCGGGCTAACCTGTTAGGGAGTATGGTAGTCATACCCCTAATCGGTTTCTAGGCGACATCGCACCGGAACACTAAATCGCTTAGCGGCACGTCTTTGTCGGTAGGATGGTAAATAGCCAAAGCCTCCCACCAGACCATGGAAAATTAAAAAAATATAAATTCCCATATTGAATCCGGGACCTCCTACTTAAATTACACAGCGCTCACCGTTTTACCAGGGAGGTCGTCAGAAGTCCGCAGCTATTTTGAACGTGATATTATATTGTCACTTTAAAAACGCGTTTAAATTTTTCGTCCGAAAATGACATCTCTGATTGGCGGATCCGTACACGCAACATAGCCTTTGATGTTTTACAACGGAAGGTATAATTTTTGAACGAAACACTCGTTAATCTGTACGTCCCTACAGATAAAATAAAGTGTCCTACTGTCATTTAGACTGATATTATAACAATTTGAATAGTAAGCACATGTTTTTAAAGTTTTGGTCTCACCGTCTGTATGTTTGCCTATTTAATAAAAATAAATAATAAATATACTACGACAATACACACATCGCCATCTAGCCCCAAAGTAAGCGTAGCTTGTGTTATGGGTACTGAGATAGCTGATGAATATTTTTTTATAAATATAATACACATAAATACTTATAATATACAGGTAAACACCCAGACACTGAAAAACATTCATGTTCATCACACAAACACTCTCCAGTTGTGGGAATCGAACCCACGGCCTTGGACTCAGAAAGCAGGGTCGCTGCCCACTGCGCCACTCGGCCGTATTTGTTTGTACTAGTGCTTGTTTCAAACGGCTGTATCGATTTTGACGGGACTTTCACAGACAGTTGTTATTATTAAACTCTTTATATGTAAACAACAACATTAACATATACAAAAATATAATAAAAACACAAAAATAAAGAAAGAAGTAGAATACAAAAGCTCAATAGCGATCTCTTCAAGGCAACCTTCGAATTATGAAAAAAAATAAAATAAGAGGAGTAAATACTGCTACAGGTAGAAGTGTATGTCCATTTGTACATCTGTACAGTGTAGTAATATGGGCCATTTGTATAATTTTCGGAAAATTGAAGAGGTTTTATAATTTTTTCAAAACATTGTTAAACAAAACTAATAATACAATAAGAAATACCACCACACCACTCTGTCGGTGGTGATTGGTCTTAGGCTTGGCGCCTCTATAATTCAGGACCATCGATGCCACTGCGGTGACAGCGTTGACACCTACGGTCACCATGGACTCTCCTGTTCAAGAAGCGCTGGTCGCTTCTCTCGCCGTAGCACCATCAACGACATCATCCGACGATCTCTTGCTACCGCTCACGTACCAGCTGTATTAGAACCTATTGGTTTGGCGCGGAGAGGGTTATCGAGTCTACCGGTGATCCTAGAGCGGGCAGTTACCTAGGCCATCGAATTAGTTTGGCCATCCAAAGGGGCAATGCTGCCAGCATCTCGCTGCGGTGGAAATAAGAAAAATAACAAAAGAAAACTAAAAATTACAATCCAAAAGATATATCATCTGCATACCCTGTGCATTCCCTCTATGCACTCCACTGCCTAGCAGGTAAGCCCGCCCTTATCTCAGACTGCATCACATACCACCAGGTGAGATTACAGTCGAGGGCTAACTTGTAGTGAGTGGTAAAAAAAAATAGTAATGATGGTAAGTCGAAAACTATTGTCTATAAAGTAGGCAACGTTTCGCAGGGCATTCAAGGAACACGTTCTACATAATGATCTCAAAGGTGTGTGGAGTCCACCAATCCGCACTGGGCCAGCGTGGAGGACTACGGCCTTAACCAGGGGGTTAGGGTCTCCCACAATGAGAAGGGTCTCATTGTGGGAGGAGACCCGTGCTCTGTAATGGACCGGTAATGGGATGATATGATAAACGCATCAAAAGTGCCATCTATATGCCTGTATTTGAATAAAGAAATATCTGACTTTGATTTCGACTTTGACTTTGAAAAAGCGGTCAAGCGCAAATCTGACATCGATAAAAGTGAGCAAGTATTTCGGCGTGTCCAATTACCCGCCATTTTCTAAACCGGTTCCGGATGTCGTGCGTCCGCGGAATGCGAATTTGATGCATTTTTTTCGACCGGATTTTGGAAATGGAATGCACACTGCACTCCCCAATGCCGCTTGAGGACGTTTTGAAAGTGAGAGTGATAACATCCGCATTTTTCCGTTCGAAAATAGCGATTGGAATCGACCGGCATTCTATTTTTTTTTTATTATCATAGCCCACCTTATGATAATGGGAAAATCATTGCCTTTATTGACGGAAACTCTTTGCAGGGCATGCAAGGAACACGTCACAAAGTGCCGCCCTGTGTCCATCAACCTGAGGCGTAGGCAGTGGCGTGCACTGGGTTTATTACGAGGGTATGCATACAGTAGGAAAACTGCATAAAATGGAAAAATCCTGCTCCTATACGAGCTATATTATAATTTTAGGGTATGCAGTGCTTTTGTGCATGTATGAAGTGCACGCCGCTGGGCGTAGGTGTGCAGCCTCACGTGCCTGTAACTCCTCCGTCAACCACGCCCTTCAGACCGGAACACAGTAGGGCAGACTACTGCACAAGAGATTACAGACTACTGCACAAGAGATGGGATGGACAGACTAGTCCTGCATCTGCAAAAAGAGCTCTACCTACCAGTGGAGTGCAGAGTATTTGACAAGGGTGGACATAAAGTAGGAGGATGTCAAAAATTAAAAAAATCCAAACTATTGCACAAGAGATTGATCGGAAGGACAGAGTATTCCTGCATCTGCATAGGAGAGACTTTTTGACGTTCTACTGATCGAGCTAGAGATATAAACTAGTTCTGCATCTGCAAAAGGAACTCTACCTACCAGTGGCTTGCACTGTGTATTAGAGCAAAGTAGGGCAAAAATTAAAGCACAAAAACGGTGATAGCCCAGTGGGTAACAGCTCGACTTCACTTTGGTGGGCCGAGTTCGAATCCCAGCATGCACCTCTAACTTTGCAAAGTCATTAGCGTTTTACGTAATTAAAATGTCACTTGCTTCAGCGGTGAAGGAAAACATAGTGAGGAAACCTGCATGCCTGAGCCTTCTCGCTCATGTTATCTAAGGTGTGTAGAGTCCGCCAATCAGCACTGGGCCAGCGTGGTGGCTTAACCCCTTCTCAATGTGGGAGGAGACCTGTGCCCTGGAGTGGGTAATGACTGCACAAGAGATCGGACGGACAGAGACTCTACCAACCAGTGACGTGTATTTTTTTACCCTTATAATGAGCGTCTGCCGTCCGTCCGTTCAATCTCTTGTGCAGCAGTCTGGATTTTGTTTTATTGTTGCCATCCTCCTTTATGTATTTGACCAGGGTGATCAAATACCCTGGTAATTGACCAGGGTGGACATATAGTAGGAGGATGGCAAAAAAACAATTAAAAAAAAAATCAAGACGGACGGACGGCAGAGGCTCATTATTAGGATCCCTTTGGCACAATGCAGTTAGCAAGCTTTGGGTACGGAACCCTAAAAAAACGTCCTGTTTATTTTCACCGAATCGTGTCAGCATTCGTGGAAGTCGCCGTAACGAGGCATTGTCTGTACAAAAAAGGTAATAACTTCAATTATATCGATATCGGTATTATTAAAAGTTAAAAGCGTCCACATAACGGACCAACTTTTAAAAAAATGTCTAGAAGATTTCACAACTAGTGCGTAAAACAAGCCATTTTGTCCCGGTAATTTTTCCTTATAGATATTTTATTTAAGTAGTAGCACACGGACCATGTTTTAAAAAACTGTCTAGAAGATTTCACTAGTGCATAAAACAAGCCATTTTGTCCCGGGAATTTATCCTTATAGATATTTTATTCAAGCAGTAGCACACGGACCATGTTTTAAAAAACTGTCTAGAAGATTTCACTAGTGCATAAAACAAGCCATTTTGTCCCGGGAATTTATCCTTATAGATATTTTATTTAAGCAGTAGCACACGGACCATGTTTTAAAAAACTGTCTAGAGGATTTCACTAGTGCATAAAACAAGCCATTTTGTCTCGGGAATTTATTTATCCTTATATTTTATTTTTTAAATAGTAGCAGAGCTTCTTGTGCTCGTCCAGGGAAGTACTTCCGCCATGCTTATTTGTGCCGCAAAGCAGCATTGCTGTCCGGTCTAAAGGGCGTAAAAACCAATATTACAGGCATTTGAGACTTAACACCTACGCCTCAGGTTAATGTACACAGGGCGGTACTTTGTATGAAGTGTTCCGTGCGTGCCCTACGAAGTTTTTCGAACGAGTGATGAAGTTTAGTTAATTAAAAAGCGATATATATCGTTAGTATTTTATAACAGTAAATTGTATGGTATGTATATTACTTGTAAAATTAATTGTAAAACTAGTGCATAAAACTTATCCGTGATATTATACCTCATAGATATTTAAGTTGACAGTAAAATGGGTTTATGGCAGAGTTTTACCTACTGTACTTTTTACTTCGATTGTGAAGTAATGTAATAGTGATATTGTTAGTACCTATATTTAAAACTTTTTTGCAATGAGATTGCATACAATTTCAGATATCCTAAATGCGATCTGCGATGTATCTATCGTACAAAGACAATAATCAATATGATCCAAAACCTTTAGATTGTATAGTATTGTTATCCTTATCTAAATTTAAGGGTAGGAAAATAATTAAAATATCACTTATTTCAACATTGAAGGAAAACATCGTGAGCAAAACCTGCATGCCTGAGTTACTCCCCACTCGCGGCTCAAGAAGTTTTACTTCAAAAACCTGGCTGGAGTAGGCAAGCCAAAATAATTAAATACCTCTAACCACCTCATAAAATTAGACCGATTATGTCACCAATGTATGTTATACAAATTATGTAATGAGCAAATCATTCCAAATCCACACCGTCACCGTTTTAAACACGACATCATATTTATAAAAATAATAAGTGCAATTATTATAAAACGCGATGGAATTTTAGAAAGTAAGTACTTACTGCACATGTGCCATTAATTTTTTAAATGAATGGTATTATTTTTTTGTTTCCTCACATTCCGTCGCATTGCATTGATTCTCTCTTCCGATAATAAGGGGTCTTAAACCGGGCTACTCTTCGCAAGCGACGACTTTTTTCTGACGGAAGTAACGCTTACGTCAGACGTCTGTGTCAGTTTCCGCTAATTAAAAATAATAATTTGGATTGGTCGTAAGTATATGTCATACACTCCACGCTTCTAGAATTATACGCCAGCTAGTGGCAAATATCATAATAAATAAGGATTATTTCTATCCAATAATTTCAATGGGATCAATTGTGAATGGCAAAGTGAATAAAAATTCAACAGTTATAAAAAAAATATTTTTAATTGCAATGTTTTTTGAAAATCTCTAAATATACTTGTTTATTTATTTATTTTGTAATAAATAAATTTTCTGACGATTTCGACATCTCTATAATATTCAATGACAAGGTTATGTTAACATGTTGCAAATTAAAATTCAAAATTTCTTTATTCATGTAGGCCTATCACAGGCACTTATGAAGCGTTCGTACATATTTGTTTACATAAGTGTAAGGGGATGGTGATAACTTCGTTCGCCAACTTAAATCTAAAGCTACGAGGGTTCCAAACGCACCCTGGTCTAAGAAGAGCCCACAACAAACTTAGCCGGGTAATTTTTTTTTTGTTATCACCATCTTCCAGAAAATTTATATTAAGCTATGAAGCTAGAGCAATTCACACCCAAGACCCTTAAATTAGAATAATTGAGAGTAGATAATTGACGGTTAGATCAGCAATATTTTATTTTATAACAAATTACCAAATGAAATCTTTGAGATGTCTCTCAATAAGTTCAAAGTTTATATAAAACGTAAGCTTACAGAAAAATCCTATTATAATATTAAGGATTACTTAAACGATAAAAGAGCTTGGGTGTGATTTGCTCTAGCTTCATAGCTTAATATTAATTTACTGAGAGGTGGTGATAAAAAAAATAATAACCCGAGTAAGTTTGTTGTGGGCTTAATTTACCGAGGGGTTACGCTGGATACAAGTATCCAGCCCAGATTTTTTTATACCACTACAATTACTTAAGTCTTTAACAGCCATTTCACCTGTCAGTTCGCGATGGTGCAATCTAAGATGGCGGCGGGCTAAACTGTTAGGGGTTAAACAGTAATACTAAACACAAAACCCCCAATTGGATTATATAGCTTGGCAGATGGTGAAAATTCAGAAATTATACATTGCTTAAGTTGGCCCCGCTGGGGGATCGAATCTGTGACCTCCACTTATAAGACCACAGCTTTCATCAATGCGCCAGGAATGTCTACAAGTTCGGTAAAAAAAAATATGATGTGAATCACCGACATGAAAAATGATCCAACCGAGATCGCACTCAACAAATCACAAGTGCGAGAATTTGGAGTTTCAGCACTAGTGATTTCTTGATTTTGTGCGTATTTTCAAAAACTGGTTAATATTTTATTTTACTACTACCCAGCTATAACATTTTTACTAAAGTTTATAAACCGTAGAACATCTTAATATATATAAATCTCCTGTCACGATTTTTGTCCGCGATGGACTCCTAAACTACTTAACCGATTTTAAATAAAATTGGCTCACCGTGAGCAGTCTGGTCCAACTTAAGAGATAGGATATCTTAGATCTTTAAGTAAAGTCGCAATTTTATTTTATTGCAAATTATTTGTCACATGTTATATATATATGTATATATATATACTACAACTACTCACTTAAGGCTAAGCGATACTGAATACTTTAAAAACAAAATCAAACGCAGACGAAGTCGCGGGCAACAGCTAGTTAACATATATATATATATATATATATATATATACATATATATATATATATGTTACATATATCTATATATATAAAAGAAAGTCGTGTTAGTTACACTACTTATAACTCAAGAACGGCTGTACAGATATGGCTGAAAATTGGTAGGTGGGTAGCTTAGAGCCAGGAGACGGACATAGGATACTGTTTATCCCGTTCGACAGTCCTTATATATATATCTATATTCTACATCTATAAAACAAAGTAGTGTTAGTTACACCATTTATAACTTGAGAACGGATGGACCGATTTTCATTATTTTTAATTTCTTTGATTCCTGTTAATCCGGAATAGGAGAATAAGTATAAAAATACAATTTTTTTTTTAAATTTAAAATCAAAACAATTATCTAGCCGTTCATTAGTAACAAAACACAATTGACAGCGCACGTCAAGTTGTCTATATTTAATCGTAAAACTGTTGATGTGACCTATAGAGAGGTTCCGGTTTAAGATGAGTTTTATGTATTGTACTTTATAAAGACATTGAGATGTGAAATAAACTAAGGCGAAATGAAATTCGCGGGGATAGCTACTTAAATATATAATGTAATTAAATATATAATGTACATAAGTAAATAATGTAATTAATTAAATAATGTACATAAGTATATAATGTTTTTAAGTAAATAATGTAACAAAGTATATAATGTATTTAAGTATACTATGTATATAAGTAAATAATGTACTTAAGTAAATAATGTACTTAAGTATATAATGTACTTAAGTATATAATATAATTAAGTATATAATATAATAAGTATATAATGTATTTAAGTAAATAATGTACCTAAGTATATAATGTAAGTAAGTATATTATGTATTTCAGTATATAATTAAATTAAATAAATAATGTAATAAAGTATAATAGATACATAAGTAAATAATGTATTAAAGTATATAATGTACTTAAGTATATAATGTACTTAAGTAAATAATGTTCTTGGGTATATAATGTATTAAAGTATACAATGTATATAAGTAAATAATGTACTTAATTAAATAATGTACATAAGTATATAATGTAAGTAAATAATGTACTTAAGTATATAATGTACATAAGTTAATAATATAACGAAGTATATAAAGTATTTAAGTAAATAATATACTTAAGTAAATAATGTACTTAAGTATATAATTTACTTAAGTATATAATGTACTTAAGTAAATAATGTACTTAAGTATATAATATAATTAAGTATATAATGTACATAAGTAAATAATGTAAGCAAGTATATAATGTACATAAGTAAATAATATAACGAAGTATATAAAGTATTTAAGTAAATAATATACTTAAGTAAATAATGTACTTAAGTATATAATTTACTTAAGTATATAATGTACTTAAGTAAAAAATTAACTTAAGAATATAATGAATTTAAGTAAATAATATACTTAAGTAAATAATGTACTTAAGTAAATAATGTACTTAAGTATAAATTATAAATAAGTATATAATGTAAATAAGTTTATAATATATTTAAGTAAATATTGTACCTAAGTATATAATGTAATTAAATATATAATGTAAATAAGTATATAATGTACATAAGTAAATAATGTAATTAATTAAATAATGTACATAAGTATATAATGTTTTTAAGTAAATAATGTAACTAAGTATATAATGTATTTAAGTATATAATGTATTTAAGTATATAATGTATTTAAGTATACAATGTTTATAAGTAAATAATGTACTTAAGTATATAATGTACTTAAGTAAATAATGTACTTAAGGTTATAATGTACTTAAGTATATAATATAATTAAGTATATAATATAATAAGTATATAATGCATTTAAGAAAATAATGTACCTAAGTATATAATGTTTTTAAATATATAATGTAAGTAAGTATATTTTGTATTTCAGTATAATGTGTACATAAGTAAATAATGTTCTTGAGTATATAATGTATTTAAGTATATTATGAACTTAAATATATAATTTATTTAGGAAATGATGTACCTAAGTATATAATGTAATTAAATATATAATGTTAGTAAGTATATAATGTAAATAAGTAAATAATGTAGTAAAGTATAATATGTTCATAAGTAAATAATGTATTTAAGTATATTATGTACTTAAGTATATAAAGTACTTAAGTAAATAATGTTCTTGGGTATATAATGTATTTAAGTATACAATGTATATAAGTAAATAATGTACTTAAGTATATAATGTACTTAAGTAAATAATGTACTTAAGTATATAATATAATTAAGTATATAATGTACATAAGTAAATAATGTAAGTAGGTAAATAATGTAAGCAAGTATATTATGTACTTTAGTAAATAACGTATTTAAGAATATAATGTACATAAGTAAATAATATAACGAAGTATATAATGTATTTAAGTCAATAATATACTTAAGTAAATAATGTACTTAAGTATATAATGTACTTTAGTATATAATGAACTTAAGTAAATAATGTACTTAAGTATATAATGTACATAAGTAAATAATGTACTTAAGTAAATAATTAACTTTAGAATATAATGTTTTTAAGTAAATAATATACTTAAGTATATAATGAACTAAAGTATAAAATATAAATAAGTATATTATATAATAAGTATATAATGTATTTAAGAAAATTATGTACCTAAGTATATAATGTAATTAAATATATAATGTAAGTAAGTATATTATGTATTTCAGTTAAAAATGTAAATAAGTAAATAATGTACTTAAGTATATGTTATTCGAAAGTAAATCATGTATTTAAGTATATTATGTTCTTAAGTATATAATGTACTAAAGTAAATAATGTTCTTGAGTATATAATGTATTTAAGTATACAATGTATATAAGTAAATAAGGTACTTAAGTATTTAATGTACTTAAGAAAATAATGTACTTAAGTATATAATATATTTAAGTAAATAATATTCATAAGTAAATAATGTACGTAATTAAATAATGTTTTTACGTATATTATGTTTTTAAGTAAATAATGTTCTTGGGTATATAATGTATTTAAGTATACAATGTATATAAGTAAATAATGTACTTAAGTATTTAATGTACTTAAGTGTATAATGTACTTAAGTATATAATATATTTAAGTATATAATGTAAGTAAGTATAAAATATAAAGAAGTATATAATATAATAAGTATATAATCTAAATAAGTATATAATGTACATAAGTAAATAATGTAATTAATTAAATAATGTACACGTTTTTAAGTAAATAATGTAACTTAGTATATAATGTTTTTAAGTTTATAATGTATTTAAGTATACAATGTATATAAGTATATAATGTATTTAAGTATATTATGTACTTAAGTATATAATGTACTTAAGTAAATAATGTTCTTGGGTATATAATGTATTTAAGTATACAATGTATATAAGTAAATAATGTACTTAATTAAATAATGTACATAAGTATATAATGTAAGTAAATAATGTACTTAAGTATATAATGTACATAACTAAATAATGTACTTAAGTTTATAATATTATTAAGTATATAATGTACATAAGTAAATAATGTAAGTAGGTGAATAATGTAAGCAAGTATATAATGTACTTAAGTAAATAACGTACTTAAGAATATAATGTACATATGTAAATAATATAACAAAGTATATAATGTATTTAAGTAAATAATGTACTTAAGTATATAATGTACTTTAGTATATAATGTACTTAAGTAAATAATGTACTTAAGTATATAATGTACATAAGTAAATAATGTACGTAGGTAAATAATGTAAGTAAGTGTATAATGTACTTTAGTATATAATGTACTTAAGTATAAAATATAAATAAGTATATAATGTAAATAAGTTTATAATATATTTAAGTAAATAATGTACCTGAGTATATAATGTAATTAAATATATAATGTAAATAAGTATATAATGTACATAAGTAAATAATGTAATTAATTAAATAATGTACTTAAGTATATAATGTACTAAAGTAAATAATGTTCTTGAGTATATAATGTTTTTAAGTATATTATGTACTTAAGTATATAATGTATTTAGGAAATTATGTACCTAAGTATATAATGTGAGTAAGTATATTATGTATTTCAGTATATAATGTAAATAAGTAAATAATGTATTTAAGTATATTATGTACTTAAGTATATAATGTACTTAAGTAAATAATGTTCTTGGGTATATAATATGTATTTAAGTATACAATGTATATAAGTAAATAATGTACTTAATTAAATAATGTACATAAGTATATAATGTAATTAAATAATGTACTTAAGTATATAATGTACTTAAGTAAATAATGTACTTAAGTAAATAATTTACTTAAGTATATAATATAATTAAGTATATAATGTACATAAGTAAATAATGTAAGTAGGTAAATAATGTAAGCAAGTATATAATGTACTTAAGTAAATAATGTACTTAAAAATATAATGTACATAAGTAAATAATGTAACTAAGTATATAATGTATTTAAGTATACAATGTATATAAGTAAATAATGAACTTAAGTATATAATATACTTAAGTAAATAATTAACTTAAGAATATAATGAATTTAAGTAAATAATATACTTAAGTAAATAATGTACTTAAGTATATAATATAATTAAGTATATAATACAATAAGTATATAATGTATTTAAGAAAATAATGTACCTAAGTATATAATGTAATTAAATATATAATGTAAGTAAGTATATTATGTATTTCAGTATAAAATGTAAATAAGTAAATCTATATATATAAAAGAGGATGTTTGTATATATGTCATCGATAAACTCAGAAACTATTTGACCGATCATTATGAAAATTGGTATGCTTATGTATTTTTTCACGGAGAAGGTTTATATGCTATGCCCATTGATGTAACTCCCCACCAGGCGGCGCTGTCAAGTATCGACTTCCGCCCCGTTCAACCGATTGTCATAAAAATTGGTACGACCATGTATTTTTCCACGGAGAAAACGAACATGCTATGTCCATTGATGTAACTCCCCACCAGGCGGCGCTGTCCAGTATCGACTTCCGCCCCGTTCAACCGATTGTCATAAAAATTGGTATGACCATGTATTTTTCCACGGAGAAAACGAACATGCTATGTCCATTGATGTAACTCAATTTTATATGCGGCAATGAATGCAATAAAATGTTTTCTCATTAAATTCAATGAGTTATTTTACAACTTATATTAAATAAGAAAATAAAAGAAATAAATAACCTTCTTTTGTAAACAAAAAAATATAATTTATTTAAAAAGCAAATCAGCTAACTTCAAATATATCATTTGTTATTGAAAATAAAAATAAAGCAAAAAAATAACTTATAATTATTATTTTAAAATAACATGATCATGTCCTAAAAAAATTGATTTGTAATTTTAATTGTAAGTGTAATTTAATGAAAGTCAATAATACTCTTAATTAGTAAGTATACTCAAGACTTTAATAATAATAAATAGTTAATTTAAATTGTAAATAGAAAAGAATTAACTAATTAATTATTTATGTAAATAGATAAAACAGGTGCTACACAAATAATATTATTTACAATGCCACGGAAAAAATCAAATATCGGAAGATCAAAGAGAAATACGAAGCAACAGGCAACCAGAAGAACTACAGAAACACCGCAACAAAAAAAAAAAAAAGGTTAAAATCAAACAGACTTCGAGCTTCGTCTTTGAGAGCTAATGAAACAGATAGTGAACGTGTTGTTCGAGTTACAGACCTACGATCAAGAGCGTCTTCATCAAGAGCTGCCGAAAAACCTGACGAACGAGCTCAACGTTTGGATGATCAAAGATTAAGACAAAATCAGTTAAGAACTAAAACCGATCTTAATAAAGCAGCCTTTAATTACGATAAGAAATATGATTACAAGATCCATCCCGATGTAGTCATTGGTTCAATGAATGTAGTATGTCCGCATTGTCGCGCTAAGAAGTTTCAAAAAGAAACTGCCGGTTTGTGTTGCTCCAACGGAAAAGTTCATTTACCACCACTGGTTGAACCACCAGAACCTCTTCTTACCTACGTATCTGGAACTACTAAGGAGTCTAAACATTTTCTTCAGCATATTAGAAAATACAACTCCTGTTTTCAAATGACATCGTTTAGAGCAACAAATATTGTAAAAACTAATCATTTTATGCCCACATTTAAAGTGCAAGGACAAGTATACCATCAAATTGGTTCACTTCTCCCAGTACCTGAAGAAAATCCCCAATTTTTGCAAATTTATTTCATGGACAACGTAGAAAAAGAGATTGACCGACGATGCATGTTCAGTACGGCAACTAACCGGGAAATTATTACTAAATTACGGATTATGCTTCATGAAAATAATTGTTTGATTAGAGATTTTAAATCTGCATTAGAAGGTGCGACAACAGATGATTTCAGGGCCATTATTAGAGCAGATAAAAAACCTTCGAATGAGCATGAAAGACGCTTAAATGCACCCGTGGCTTCTGAAGGCGCAGCTGTAATTGTTGGTTCAGAAATTACAAAAAGAGATATTATTATCACTAAGCGAGATCAAACCAAGCAACGTGTCAAATATATATCAATATAAGTAAAATTAATATAAAGTATTACAACGTAGGCGTCCGCTAGGAAAGGATTTTTTTAAATTCCATCAGGGTTAAATATGGGATGAAAGTTTGTAAAAAATTCTTTATTTATCAATTTAATTTTCAAGCTACATCAATTAAACTTTGATTTTAGGTTTTCGATTTATAATAAAGAAATACGTATTTCATAGGGGATCAAAATTTATATGAAAGTTTCTGATTTTCTAAGTAATTTCCGTTCATATTTTTCTATAAGCAGCAAGACCTTTTTTTAACCCTTTGTAGTAAATTTAACAAATCAAAAATAAAACTTAACGTGAGCGAAGCCGCGGGCAAAAGCTAGTATATATATATATATATGTTAACATATATATATATATATATATATATACATTTCCTTTATTACAAGAATATATATATATATATATATATATAATAAAGGAAAAAAAAACATAATCTACAGTCTAATTATTGTTGTTGCTAAACACAGGCTTTCTTCCTGATTGGATAGAGTATTGTCCCATGACGCTACTTCAATATATATATATATATTCTTGTAATAAAGGAAAAAAAAACATAATCTACAGTCTAATTATTGTTGTTGCTAAACACAGGCTTTCTTCCTGATTGGATAGAGTATTGTCCCATGACGCTACTTCAATGCGTTCATTTCTAAACTAAGGCAAACTTTTGGACGCGTTATAGAGGAGTATCCAGTACACGCCAATCCATACTTTTTCGAGTCTCTGTTTGTTTGTACATTCAGCTCAACCGTTGAATGATGTTGGTGAATTTCGGACCAATGAAAGAAAGATGAATCCACAGTATTCGAAAAGGCAAATCTTTGATGATAAATAAGGTATAAAAGTCTTTTTTATTGCACATACAAAGAGAGAACTAGTTTAATAGTAGATACGATAGACGATAGTAAATATATGCGCAAAGGCGGATATATTAAGATTATTTTTTAAGGCCTTATCGCTTGAAGCGATCTCCTCCAAAAATCTTTGGTACTTAGTACAAAGTGTTCGTATCATTTAAAAAAAAATTAAAGGTCATACGTTGGCACGCTTTGGAAGCGTTCCAAAAAGCGGGCTTCAGCTACTTCAAAGACTCGGCACGTACTGTACACCGGACGTCTGCGTTGGTGCTACGCCTACAATTCTGACCTATGAGTAATTAATATACCTGTATCTTTATTTTGACATAGATTAGGTGAATCACCACAAAAATATCTTATGTGACATGCAAAAGATATATCAAGCAAGTGTAAGCGCAGCTTGTGTTATGGGTACTAAGATGACTGATAAATATTTTTATGAATAATATATATAAATACATAGAATATACATATAAACACCCAGACACTGAAAAACATTCATGCTCATCACACAAACATTTTCCAGTAGTGGGAATCGAACCCACGGCCTTGGGCTAAGAAAGCAGGGTCTCTGCAAACTGCGCCAATCGGCCGTCGGTGTAGTTCAGTGCAGTCGGAAAGAGTACTAAGTAGTTACAGCAACTAACTGGTAACGTTATCTTTAAAATCGGTATTTCTCTTAAAAACTCGGGGATATCTGTTACGAAAAAATTGACACATTCGTTAATTATCTGCGACTGTTAATGAGCACGATCAAAGTGCGGTATTTCATACGAACGGAGGCGTGCGTGAATGAAAAACAAAAAAAAAACCTGTGACTTTCAATGCCTTCAAAATATTTGTGCCCGAGTGCCGAGTGTCAGATTTTCTGCCTCATTCGATCGCGTGAGGGTTAAACAGCGATTTCTATGGTATCAGGAATGGTGAAAGGGCTTGACTAGTAGATTAATGTACATGAAATATCATGTACATTATTATAAACACCCTCCACTTTCTTACCGAAGAATACTCTCTAAAACTTCCTCAATCTTGTCTTAAGAGATGAAACCGGAGCCAGATGCTTGTATTACCTTGTAAAACATCCGATTTGTCGCGTCAGAGGTTTTAAAGTGACACAAACAAACATACCTACACCCGACTTTTATGCAGTTAGTGTTCTGCAAGGACCGTAACGATTAAACTCTCGCATTAAATTACAACTGCGGAACACGTGTTGTTTCACACATGTGCTCCGGGGTCTCTACACACTTGCTCACTTCGTTTCGTTTTACCTTAGACTTAAAGAGTCAAGAGTTTTGCTATACCGAATGAAATCCCTAAAGTAACAAAATTAATTTTACACTATTCTGTATTCTTTTTCACCATAATCAACCACTGCTGGGTTTATGCCTTCTTATTCATAGATTAAGTATATGATGATAAACATACACACCCACACTCGGTACGTGTCTCACTTTTCTCTTTTCACGTCTTCCAGTCCATCATATCCAATATTTTGGATTTTTCATGACATGGTACGTGACATCTGAAGATGCAGATATCGACTCGAATAGGGGAATTACAAATTAAAACAGATGCGTTTTATTAAAAACATTACATTCAAAACCATATTATCATTATTATTTAGCCTGTCATGTCTTATTGCAGAATGTCTCATAGGAGAGAGGGAGATAGATCTTAGACCCACCGTCAGTTGAGTCATAGAATTTCATCAAAAGGTGTGTTAGAGTAAAACGTGGCTATTGTAGTATTGAACTGCCTCGTTGGCCTAGTGGTGAAAATAATCGACTGCAGAACCGAGGGGCTGGATTCGATGCAAACCTCGGGTCGGGCCATTTAGTACTGGGTTTTCCTATCAAAACATTTTGAGTACCAGCTCGAAGTTTGGAAATTGGCAGTGATTCATTCCTATGCCTTGGAGAGCACCTCAATCGGCTATCGGTCCTTCGCCTTTTCCCTTTTCGGTCGAAATTCACTTGCCGTCCAATCTAACTATGACAGAGGGAATAGATATTGCACCTATTTTTGTGTACTATAATATATCCCGAGTAGTTGGGAAAATTTCTCTGTAGATTGACCACCATGGCAGAAATCATCGGTCAGGAAAACTGTTGTTATATTTATTATCATTTATTGCAAAATACACGTCAAAAATTTTACATATTGGTTTAGGGTACAGTAATCTGGCAAGCAATGTTACATAATATTAGTATGTTGACATCGGATAAGTGAATTGACCCACCAAAATGTTACATAATATTCGTAGGTAGACATCGGATAAGTGTGAATTTTCCCCCCAAAATGTTACATAATATTATTGTTGACATCGGATGAGTGTGAATGGACCCCCAAAATGCACAAACGCCATTTGGAATAAATGAATAAATTAATAACGAGCTAATGCGCTGATCTTAGTTATGTTGTTTAAAGAAAAAACTTAGCAGATTTCATAAATAACCATCTACATAAACTTAGGGAAAGATTACAAAAACCGGTTATGTGTGAGCGGAAAGTCTCGGATTCGATTTGGGAAATTTTGTTGATCGCAATCTCACCTGGTGGTAAGTGATGATGTAGTCTAAGATGGTAGCAGGCTAACCGGTTAGCGGTAATGGTAGTCATACCATTGGATATTGGATAGAAGCAGGCGTTACTTTGCGGAAATCCATAATATACTATGAAAATTAAGCTTAATTTGCTATACTCCGCGAACAGCAGGAGAATCTGTATGGTGTAATTTATAATTTCTTCAATCGGTATACTCCACACCAAACAGATCCTCGGCAATGTACCGAGGAATAAAAAAAAAGATTACCGACCGATATAAAACGATTGGATCCAGCATTGGACAGTCACACTACTGCCGACGCCGAAAACATCTAGTAGTATAAAAGTAGGTTATTTAAGTTGCGAGTATTTATTACCGATCGAAGCGAGTACCAATAAAATGTTAAGTATGTATAGACATAAAATTTCATACAAATGTAGGACTTCCTTTGAACCTTATTTTCGTTAAAGACTTAGGGTTGGCACTACTAGACTTAAGACGCAAACTAATCATTTTAAACTAAGATTTTCGTGGTTATTCAACATTCCTTATAACTAGTTCAACGGCTACATTAACTAGTTGAACGGTTACATTAACTAGTTCAACGGATACATTAACTAGTTCAACGGTTACATTAACTAGTTCAACGTTTACATTAACTAGTTTAACGGTTACATTAACTAGTTCAACGGTTACATTAGTAGTTCGACGGTTCCATTAACTAGTTCAACGGTTACATTAACTAGTTCAACGGTTACACTAACTAGTTCAACGTTTACATTAACTAGTTCAACGGTTACATTAACTAGTTCAACGGTAACATTAACTAGTTCAACGGTTACATTAACTAGTTCAACGGTTACATTAACTAGTTTAACTGTTACATTAACTAGTTCAACGGTTAAAATTAAATTACTAGTTCGACGGTTCCATTAACTAGTTCAACGGTAACATTAACTAGTTCAACGGTTACATTAACTAGTTCAACGGTAACATTAACTAGTTCAACGGTTACATTAACTAGTTCAACGGTTACATTAACTAGTTCAACGGTTACATTAACTAGTTCAACGGATACATTAACTAGTTCAACGGTTACATTAACTAGTTCAAAGGTTACATAATCATTGTCATCGTCATCTTATCAAAAAGGGCCAACACAGGAGAGACCTCCTGCAACAATGAGAAGGCTTAGGCCGTAGTCCATCACGCTGGCCAAGTGCGGATTGGTGGACTCCAAACGCCTTTGTGAACGTTATGGAGAACTCAGGCATGCAGGTTTCCTCACGATATTTTTCTTCGCCGTTTAAGCAAGTGATATTCTAATGGTTTAAAACGCACATAACTTAGAAAAGTTAGGGGTTCGAACTCGGCCCACCGAACACTCAGCTGTCGCCGCTACGTACGTTACGTTCTAGGGTCTTAAAAATAATTCAACGGGTGGGTACCTACATACCTCGATAACATTATGGGATTTGTCGATATTTCGACACAGTTGCATGGATCGATCATGGGGCTCGACGTGGGATGTCTCCGTCAGTGGCTTGCACAGGGTTTTTGACCACGCTACCCATATAGAAGGAAGATGTCATGCAATTTTACGGTAGGCAGTGCTTTTGTGCGTATATGAAGTGCACGCCACTGCTACCCGTTGAACTATTTTTAAGATTCTAGAACGTAACTGACTTGTGTTTTTTTTTTGATTTTCCCAGTTAGCCCTTGACTGCCTTATGTCTGGTGGTATGTGATGACGCATTCTAAGATGGTAGCGGTCTAACCTGTTACGGGTATGGCATCGCAACAGTAGCGTGCAAACAGGGTAAGCAGTAAATGGAAAAAAATCTTAAGAACTAGTGTGAGTTTAGAAACTACCCTTAAGTTTTTAAACTAGCACTGGAGATTTTTTCCATTTGATATCATCCGCTTGGTGCACACCCTACGCTTACCCTGTATACACCCCACTGTATCGGTTTCTACGCGACATCGTACCGGTACGCTAAATCGCTTTGCGGCACGTCTCTGCCGGTAGGGTTGTAACTAGCCTCCCATTATGTACTGAGGCTGGCAACCGAGGGGGTTTTAGTGGGTAGAAATCCCACATAACCCAAATTCTCCCACAGAGAATTGGGTATCTTTTTAGAAGATTTCCACCCCGTCAACAAAAAAAAAAGGGTTGTAACTAGCCAGACCAGAGATAAATAGCAAATTATAAATCCCTATCCCTATCCCTACTAATATTATAACTGACAATGTAAGTTTGTTTGTTACGCTTTCACTTAAAAACTACTTAACCGATCCTCATGAAACTTTGTACACATATTCTTGGAAGTGTTAGAAGTAATATAGGATACTTTTTATCTCGACATTAACCTCGGTTCCTCTGTTGAAAGTGTTGGACGATATTCTCCGACAAATTATAACCGATTTTAATAATAGAGGTTGTAATACGTGTTTAATTTTGCCCAAACTGTGTAGATCTGATGAATGTGGTTGGAGATAGGGGACAGAACTCCTCAGCGGACAGAAGCAAACCCCTCATTTAAGGCGATACTGAAAACTTAATTTTTTTTAGAACTGCAACTAAATTGAATGCCACATCAAAAAATAAAATCAAACGCAGACTAAGTCGCGGGCAACAGCTAGTACCCAAATAATTTGACAGCCGATGGTCGCAGTGGGCAGCGACCCTGCTTTCTGAGTTCAAAGTCAAATATTACTTTATTCAAATAGGCACATAGATCTCACTTTTGATGCGTACATTAAATGTAAAATGTGACACTAAAATATAGCTTTAGTTTTGAGTTAACCAATGCAGTTATCACCATCAGTAACATAAGTGTAACATTTTAAATGTATGGTTAAAATGTTAACGCAATATAAGTGCCTGTAATAAGGTCTACATGAATTAAACATTTTTGAATTTTAATTTGAGTTGATGGCGATATTTAAATTGGTCAACTGAAAACTAAAGGTACGAGGGTTCCAAACACGGCTTGGTCTAAGAAAAAGCCCAAAACAAATTTAGCCGTTTGTTCTTTTTCTTTGGTTATCACCATCTGACATTGTCATATAAAACTATTAAAAAAGCAACCTGGTTAGAGCAATAAGGTTAATACTGGAAAATGTTTGTGGTGATGAATATGAATGTTTCTCAGTGACTAAGTGTTTATATGCATAATATAAGTATTTATGTATATTACTCGTCAAAATATTCATCAGTCATCTTTGTATCCATAACACATGCTACGCTTACTTTAGGGCTAGATCGTGTGGAAATCGATGCGGGGTATGCTTTTAATATAACTGACATACTCCCTTATAGGTTGGCCCGTTGCTATCTCAGACTGCATCATCACATACCACTAGGTGAGATTGCAGTCAAGGACTAACTTATAGGGATATTAAAAAAAAGAGTTTTTTTTTATGTTCACAACCCTAACCATTGTTCCGCTGTACCTTACTTTAGGCAATAACAATACGTTCACACGATAACAATTCATATGCCTTGTCACATTAAAGTCCAATTTCGTTTGATAACCGAACGAGGTTATAACGTTACTTTGCGTCCTTAAATATTTACGTAATAACGCTAAAAATAGATACAACGCTTCGGAAAAGGCATTCCAATTAAAAACTTTTATTATGTGCAACTTATTATTTTTAACTCGATCAGCTCGCTTACTAAGAGTTGATGGCGTATTTTTAAAAGGCTACGGGACTCACTCTTTTCATATTTGTACCAGCTCTTTGTATTTGTACTCAACTCTTTTCATGTTTGTGATTTATATCGGACTCATATATTCTGAATGGCGACAACTCTATATTCTATTACATTACAAACTATATTCAGTTGTATTCAGTACGGCTAAAGTCTTGATTTGTTTTATAACCGAGCTAAAGCTAAATCGTTACTTTACTTCTTTGAAAATTAACGTGAGATCGCTGGAAAAAGTTTAAAACGTTTCGGAAAAGTATTTCCAAATATCAACCTTTGTACCTTATATCGTTTTACCCACAGAATTCAGAACAACTGTATGCAGAGGGTTTGACTTAATACTAAAAGTTTAAATCGTTGTTTTAAATAAATGTTTTTGAAGTTATGTAACATCTTTTGGCGCGTTAGGGAAAAATGATGAGAGTAAATTTTTGCGATGTGCACGCCGTCACAAAAAACCGACACCCTGAAGTTAGCTATAAAGTTTGACAGTGTACACTTTCAATTGTCAAAGTCGCGGGCTCATTCCGGTGATTTAATTGATTCAATTGCACAATTTTGGTTTTCCGATAGTGAGATAACTAGATAATGTTTTATAATAATAAAACTTTCATCAGGAAAGAATGAAAGTTTTATTATAAAACATAATCTAGTTATCTCACTATCGGTCCCCGAGCACGATCACCCGCTCGGAGGAAGATCTTCCTATTGTTACGGTCGAGCGTATCACCATAGCTCCCGTACACCTGCATGCCTGAGAGTTCTACATAATGTTCTCAAAGGTATGTGGAGTCCACCAATCCGCACTGGGCCAGCGTGGTGGACTACGGCCTTAACCCCTTCTCATCGTGGGAGGAGACCCGTGCCTTGGCCGGTAATGGGTCGATATGATGAATAAAACTTTCTGGTTCAAGATTGTTCCATAAAGGAATTTCCACTTAAATGGAACTTACATGCTAATTTACAAAAGGAGGGTAGTTATATAAAATTGCATCTTCGAGCGCACAGTAAATAAATTGTAAATTGTAAGTGGGTAGTTTTGAAGCACCACCGCATCAAAATCATATCGACGGTAAACTGCTGACGCGAGCCGCGGCTATGTCACTGCATAGGTAACATGGATACATACACAACTAGATGTGACAACTGAAACTGCTCCTTGGTTATTTTAGTTTGGTAATTAATTTCTTTATTTTAAAAAAAAGTTAGTTTTATTTTAAAAATGTAAAGTTTAAGTTTTATTCTGAAAATGCTGTTTTAGTAATATTTCGAAGGTTTGTATATTTTTGCACTCTTTAAGATTTTTAGTAACTTTCAATGTATTGAATACCTTTTTTCTATTGTAAGTGTCGTTATTTCTACAAACGTAGAATAAGGTGAAAGATAAAATTATTGAAAAGATTTTTATCTTGTTACGCCAAAGAAGTATAACTTCTTTTACGACTTTAACTCATTCATATTTCTTTTAATATCGGCAACCCTTACTTCGGTGTTCGTATTATAGTTAATCACAGACGATAATAAGTCATATTGCTTACTACGTTATAGTCTAAATTCGTTTAGCAAAAAAATTGTAACACATCGCGCTAATAATAGATTAAACGCTTCGTTAAAAGGCATTCCAAATATAAAACATTTATCAGGTACAACTTATCGTTTTAACTCAACTAACTCTCAGCTACTAAGAGATTGAAACTGTTTCGATCTAATTTTTTTTCTCCTGTCCTTTACAGACATATCTATTAGAGTCGGCAACCCTAATTTCCATAGACGTATCACATATTATATTACATATAACCCCCGTCCTGCTCAAGGCAGCAATAACGCTTTTCCACAACGCCAAAAAAATAATGGGTGTGACTACCATGCACCCTAACAGTTTAGCCCGCTACCGTCTTAGACTGTATCAGCAGTCAAGCGCTAACTTGTAGTGGAATAAAAAAAAAGGTTTTAGTGCCCTAGTGAAAATCGATTGGTGTAAGGGGGCGTCCATAAATTACGTGAGATGTTTAAGGGGGGAGGGGGTCGAATCAAATCTCATCTCATCTAATACGTTGCATGGGGGGTTCTCGGCAAATATAACGCAATTTTTTTTCTGATTGATACAAAAAAAATTATACTATTTTGGTCCATTTAATCCAGTTTGTACATGCTTAAGATTTAATCGATTAAATCGTATTTTACGTATTGTACGATTAAGATCATTCAACGCGTTTACGTGAGAAACCCACACTTTGAAAAATCTCACGTGAGATTGGGTGATGGAAGAGGGGGTTGAATAGACATCTCACGACATCTCACTCACTAGTGACTAGTGACTAGTGTTTGTCTTCGAATAGTTCTGTAACTTTATTTTATGTTTACTTTAAAAATAGTAATTGTTTTTTTTTTATATCAAATACGTTTAAACTAATGTTTTTTTTTGATACATAATAAATACGATAATATTATCCTATAAGTGCACCTGCCACATTTTGAAAAATCTCACGTGAGATTGGGGCAATGAGGAGTGGCTTGAATAAAATCTCACGATATCTCACCAGGAGGGGAAAATTTAAAAAATCACCTTACGTAATTTATGGACGCTTAGGTAAATCTTCTTTGATTAGGCGTTACCTACTTACGCATTGCTTTGACAGTCGTTAGTGAAAACGGGCAAAGTTCCTTAAAGTAACTCCGAGCTAAAGTGCTAATTAAATAATGAACATTGTAAGTACATAAAGGTGCATTCCACAGGATTGGATGTTCATGAAAAACGCTTTCAACGATTTTGAACGAGTTTCTTACCGTCCCTCCCAAAAGTCACTATTCGGTTAATTATAATGACTTGGATGCTGAGTTTTTCATGTCCCGATCTTATCTTAATTAAAAACGGCCATGTTGCTTTTCGGAAAAATATCGATATATACATGTTTATATCGATATATACATGTTTATATCGATACGCAGTGTTGTGCGTTATAACCAGCGCCGCGCCGCATTTCGCGCGGCGATTTAGCGTTTTGGTACGATGCCGCGTAGAACAGACCGTAAACAATAAATCGCTTAGCGGAACGTCTTTGATGATCACAGTAGTACTGCCCCGATTTGAATATTTCTTTCAGTGTTGGATAGCCCATGCCCCATTTATAGAGCAAGGCTATGGGCTATATAAGTCAAAGACAAAGTCAAATATTTCTTTATTCAAATAGGCACATAGGTGGCACTTTTGATGCGTTGATTATATACAAAATGTGTACATAGCAGTGAGTAGTGATGGCGATAACTACAATCGTAAACTTAAAACTAAAGCTAACGAGGGTTCCAAATGCGCCCTGGTCTAAGAAGAAGACCACAACAAACTTAGTCGGGAATATATCATCTCGCTAAGAATTCTAGGAGCATAGCACCAATGAAGAATGTTTCAAAATCGGGATTTTCTCCCTTCCGAGAGCTTCCGCTGCGTCCGCTGAAAGAACGGTTAAAGTTTCGATAAAATCATGTAAGACAAAGTTGCAGCCCTTTAAAATTTCCAAAAAAAAGGCCCGCGACAGCATATGCAGTGGCGTGCATAGAGGGTTTGCACAGGCTATGCAAATGATATAAAATTAAGAAAATCTCCAGTACCAGTTATAAATACTTAAGGGTAGGCTGTTTATAACTCTTACAATGCCTATCCTTTAAGTTTTTTATAACTCGTACTGAAGATTTTCGTAATTTTATATCATCTGTATACCCTGTGCATACCCTCTATGCAAGCCACTGCGCATATGTCTATTTTTTAAACCGCTACGCTTTCATCTCACACAAGATAGAACAAAGATTGTTAAATTGTAAAACGATGTTGGAAAAGAGCAACTGCTGAGTTTCTTGCCGGCTTCTTCTCGATAGAATTTGCCTTTCGAACCGATGGTAGAGTCACTACAAACAGACATACTTTCAACGTTTCAATAGTGCTTATATTAGGTCTACTTGTAATAAATGAATTATTTTAATTTGAATTTAAGGTAGACTTATACTCGGCAAAAGTCGCGAGGTACCGCTAGTCAAAAAATTAAATACTTTTATTTTCATTACACAAGGTACAAAATCGGGGCGTCGTTATTTTAAACTGGGGTTACTAGGTCAAACTCAAATGGTGTATCATTTATGGAAGGGGTGGATTTGCATGTTCTAGAATCAGTTTTTTTTTAGGCTGCTTATTTTCATGTTTTCTACCTGCTTGTACTTGTAAGGGCTATCATCAAATCAACCGATTGACGTCCACTGCTGGACATCGGTCTCTTGTAGGGCGTTCCAAAATCCACGGTTCTGAGCCTCTTGTATCCAGCGGCTACCCGCGGCTCGTTTGATGTCGTATCTCCACCTGGTTGCGGGTCGACCAACGCTGCGTTTACCGGTGCGAGGTTGCCACTCCAACACCTTGGAACCACAACGTCCATCGGTTCTCAGAGCTATGTGCCCCGCCCATTGCCACTTCAGCTTCGCGACTTGTTGAGCTATGTCGGTAAAAAAAAAAAAAACTTAACCACTGTAAATTTTAAATTATTTCTCATATCTCATAGCATAATAAAATTAATATTTACATGCAGGTGATCCTTCTAGTAGATCCTTCGTCTGTGAAATATTGATTAGTGATTCGGTATAACGAGGAACATAGATACAATGAACCGAAGATATAGCCGCGTACGCACCTTCATGGCGTAGCAGGAGATTTGAATTTTCTGGATCATGTAAAATTAGCAGCACGTATTTATCAAAATTAAGCTTAATTTGCTATACTCCGCGAAAAGCAGGAGAATCTGCGTGGTGTAATTTATAATTTCTTCAATCCTTATACCCCACACCAAACAGATCTTCGACAATATACCCTCTACGCACGTTTCGCTCCGAAACCGGAGCATCATCAGGAGATGTTGACTTTAAATGAATAATTGTTAAGTTCATTGTTCATTTCCAAAATTAAAAACCACAGAGCTGTGCACACAAACCGCTGTGCCGTGAAAATTCGATTCGAAATAATATGTCGCGGCAGACGGACGTATCGATGTTCCATTACGTCCCGAGGGATTAATCGATTGATCGATAACCGATCAGCGTGCCTAATTAACAAGCACTAGTTAGACCGGCGTGGAGAAAATTTTAACGAGACGATCTTAAATCTTCCATCGCCGATTTTTCCGCAGTTAGGGTCTGTTTCCACTGGAACGGAGACGGAATGTCGTTTTAATTAATTGATATTGGATAGAAGCAACTCCTACTTTGCGGAAATCCATGATATATTATGAAAACTAGCGGACCAGCGCGACTTCGTCCACGGATGCGTCGACTTAAAAAAATAGTCGTATGTCCAATATAAATGATTCCTAGCTAGATCGATTTATCGACCACCTGTGTACTAAATTTCATGAAAATCGTTGGAGCCGATTCCGAGATTACAATTATATATATACAAGAATTGCTCGTTTAAAGATATAAGATGAAGCTTAATTTGCTATACTACATATATTGCTTAATTTTCATAATATTTAATTAATTGAATTCAATGCGAACTCTCTCAATTACATTTGACGAGACGAGACGAGATTTGTTATGAGATTTAAAAAAAAACTGACTTTCAATATACAACGTGTAACGGAATTACGAAATAATGTTGAAGGTTGCATAATTATATGTCATAAGGAATCACCCTGTAAAAATATTAAATCAAAAGAAACATATTTATTTTTGCATACAAACTAATTGAAAACATTCTAAGCATTTACTTATGACAACCCTATTGAAGGTAAAAGACCGACACGTGCATAGTACCTACGCTATATATACCTAATAAAGTAGCAGAAGTCACTTGATTTACTTTCGCATGTGATGTTAGGGCTGTATCTGATTTCTTTCAGTATAAACTATAGCAATTGTTTACTCACAAATTATTGGCGTTTCGTTTTCACAGATGAGTCTCAGAGACAGTAAATAATGTACCTTTAAATCCTCTGAAGTATAATTTCGGTTTTAATTTACGCGTTGTATTTACACTACAATAATTATTTCCTAAAACATTAAGACCTTTGAAAAAGTGGATCGAAACTGCAACGTTTCCTACTAGACGCTAGTCGCTATAAGACTGATGTGAAAGGCATATACTAATTTCGGCACCAACGGTAGGAGAGCCGTAGCCTAATTGGTGAAAGCGCACAGGCCGCGATTGCCCGAGAGTCGCAGGTTCAAATCCGATCGGTTCCAAAATTTTTTATATGCATTTTAAATTTATAAAACGTACATTATAAAATTGAAAATTGTATTGTTTTAGTTGTAATATTTTAATTTTTCTTTGTTTTAGTCTTTTTGTATTTAAGCAAACCCGGAGGTGGGCGTTAATAGCTGTGACACAGTTTCTAACTAACACAGTTGTTAGGGTTCCTTAGATTATATGAATCCGTTGTAAATGAGGCACAATAAAGATAATTTTTATTATTATCATTATATCTCCGACGGCCGACTGGCGCAGTGGGCAGCGACCCTGCTTTCTGAGTCCAAGGTCGTGGGTTCGATTCCCACAACTGGAAAATGTTTGTGTGATGAGCATTAAGTGTTTTTCAGTGTCTGGGTGTTTATATGTATTTTCTAAGTATTTATGTATATATAATTCATAAAAATATTCATCAGTCATCTTAGTACCCATAACACAAGCTACGCTTACTTTGGGGCTAGGTGGCGATGTGTGTATTGTCGTAGTATATTTATTTATTTTATTTATTTTATCTCCCATATACTTTGTAATTTTACATTTCTTTGGCACGGAAATATTTCTTGCTTTTTATTAATTTAATAATAATAATAATCATTTATTTCAGGCTTTACCCATAAAATTTAACATCATTTACGAAATAAAATTAAATGCAATTAAAATATATACGTGTCAAAAATAAATTAATTAAAAAAACTAAATTAAATCTAATCCAAATAAACCAATTCAGATGAATAAGAACAATCCCTCAATACTGTCTAAGCGGCATTAGTATTGCAACTAACTAACAACAATTGCTGGAGGTAATGACAGTCCATAAAAAAAAAAAACTTTTTTTTAACTGGACAGTTTGTTTTTTTTTATATGAACTATGGAGGGTAGAGGTAAGGAGAGTCATCTTATATGGGAGAAAAGTTGAAAAAGTGTCCAGTTGTTGCGCTAAATAACAGTTCAAAAATCCTCGACAATGGCGCTGGTGGATGCACAGGGTATGGTATGAATGTAGCAATCGTAGATGAATTGAAGTATGCCGAGTTAAAAAATTTAATGTCATTATCGACTAAAGTAGTTAATTATTGAGAATTTCAACAACTTACGTTGTACAAAATATTGTGGTAAATATAACCTTACTTCCTTGTATCTCCATACTTCCTTGTTTATTTTTCAAGCCTACTCTAACAATATTTATATTTGGCGCTTCTTTTAAGAGTTACCCTGATGCAAATGTGGCGCCATCCTAATTTAATACATTTTGACGACAATTTTTCATATACACAGATGACTCTCCTTACCTCTACCCTCCATAATATGAACGAACAAATGAACGACGTGGACACGTCACGCGTCCTCTCCAGTGGAAACAAATTCTCACTCGGTGCCGTCCGAGACCACCGCTCACTCCCCCAATCCGACTCATTATCAGCATTAATTAATCAATTAATTACATTTAATTAAGTGCTCATTAATTAAATGAAGCAAGCTCATTAACGGTGATAGAAATTCAGCTGAGTTTTTCTTTTTTAAACTCCGGCCGTCCAAATCTGTCAGTCCGCAATTCCAGACTGTGATCCGTCAGTGCGTTGCAATTATTGTTGAATTGCCATTAACAATGATTTTATAATTAAATTAATTAAATGCTACATGAAACTTCGTCGCGAACTTTTTTTTTTATTTTCTTGCAAGACGAGTTGTAGTAGAGTCTTCTACTGTTCGAAATACCAGATCAAATCTACCGCGCACTTGCAAATTATGAAACAATCTCCCATCTGATGTGCGCGGTAGAAATGATCTGGTATTTCGAACAGCAGAGGAATTAATAATTATTAAAAAAAAAAAAGTTTTTTGTGTCAGTCTCCTCTTTGCCATGTGGACATCCTTTTACAGGCCTGCTCTTCTACTACACAAAAAACTAAATTCATGTATTTCAAGTAGCTTTACTCTGTAAGCACTTATAAATACGTCGAGTAAGTCTGTTTCAAATTCAAAAATTGAAAATTCATTTATTACAAGTAGGCCTACTTTTTTAAGCAATTTAGTGACCAACCGATGGCAGATTCTACCGAAAAAAGTCGGCAAGAGAATCAGCAGTTGCTCTTTTACAACATCAATAATTTAACACGCATATATTTATCTTGTGAGAGATGAAAGTATAACCGGGATTTGCTGCTTCCAAGCAACTTTGGTCAACGTGGTCGCTTACTATGGGCCTCATAAGAAGGCTCAGAATCACTCAGCGGGCGATGGAAAGAGCAATGTTAGGAGTATCTCTACGTGATCAAATCAGGAATGAGGAGATCCGTAGAAGAACCAGAGTTACCGACATAGCTCAGCGAGTTGCTCAGCTGAAGTGGAGCAATGTTCGGGGCACATAGAGAACCGATGGACGTTGGGGTTCCAAGGTGTTGGAATGGCGACCCCGCACAGGTAAACGCAGTGTTGGTCCGCCCCCAACGAGGTGGACAGACGACATCAAACGAGGCGCTGGGAGCCGCTGGAAACAAGCGGCCCAGGACCGTGGATTTTGGAACTCTCTGTGAAGAAACGTGCCCAGCTGTGGACTTCAATGGTTTGAGGTGATGATGATAAAGCAACTCTGTCACTAAGAAATTCATCAGTTGAATGGTTAACTCGTTGTGAAGAATGTGTAAATACTGTATACAGTGACATTGTTAAAACTTAGGCATTTTTGGGTCGAAATTAGGAATTTAGAAATCTTTAGAAATTATAAAACAATATTCTCAAAAATTCTGTACTTTCGCAGACGATATGCAGCTATATATATTTACTAGCGGACCCCAGCGCCATCTGTCGGGCTTATTTGTGAATCGAAACGATCCAGGGTGCCACCCAAACGCATATCAAAAAATTCATTCAAATCGGTCCAGCCGTTTAGGAGGAGTTCAGTGATATACACACGCACACAAGAAATACATATATAAAGATGTACACACACGTTTTTATTATTATTATATTATTTTTTAGTTACATAGAATAATGGGTTTTTACTTTTTACTAACAAAAAAATATGAGCCTTGATGCCTGAAATAAAAATTACTATAATAATTATTATTAATGCATATATATATATCCCTACTTCCCTAATTAATATTATAAATGTCTCAATGTAAGTTTGTTTGTTACGCTTTCACGCAAAAACTACTTAACCGATCCTCATGAAACTTTGTACACATATTCTTGGAAGTGTTAGAAATAATATAGGATACTTTTTATCCCGACATTAAGCTCGGTTCCTTTGGGAGAGGGGATGAAAGTGTTTGACGATTTTACACCATAACTCCGACAAAATATTTTTGTACTATAGAGGTTATAATATGTATTTAATTTTACCCAAAGTTTGTGTAGATCTGATGAATGTGGTTGGAGATAGAGGACAGAACTCCTGTCAAGTACAGCTTCTATTTACTATGATGATATTCTATTGTTGGGTGAACATGGGTGTAGATAATGATCTTCACCCGCTCGAGAAGAGAATAGAAGAGAATGAATACGGAGATAAATAAATGATTTAATATATTATGAGACTTAAAATTTAATAATGTAAGATTATTGTTTAAATAAAATTAAGCAAAATCTAGCCCGGCGAAGCGGGCTGGGTAAGCTAGTTATTCATAAAAATATTCATCAGTCGTCTTAGTACCCATAACACAAGCTGCGCTTCCTTTGGGACCAGATGACGATGTGTGTATTGTCGTCATATAAATAAATAAAATAAAAATATGCTTATGAGTTGATAGTTGAAATGAGATTACTTTTTTATAGTAGTAAGTGACGTAGCAAGTAGATGGCCCATCTAAAGCCAGATGATAAATGGAAAATAAGGTATAAACAGAGCAAGACTTCACAGGTAAAACTTCCTACATAATGCGGCCTCTGTCCATCAATCTGCGGTAGGTGTTAAGCGTCATGCGTCGGCATACACTTGGCAAACTTCGTAGACTAGGATACGATTCTCAGGCGATACGTGCCCTGTATTGGGCAAGGAGTAACTCAGATTTTTCTGACGGAAGTAACGCTTACGTCAGACGTCTGTATAGATTCCGCTATTTAAAAATAATAATTTGGATTGGTCGTAAGTACGAGTATGTGTCATATACTCCACGCTTCTTGACTTATACGCCAGCTAGTGGCAAATATCATAATCAATTAGGATTATTTATTTCCAATATTTTCAAACGGATCAATTGTGAATAGCAAAGTGAATAAAAATTAAAGTTTAAAAAAAAAATTGCAATTTTTTTTTTATAACCTGAATATACTTGTTTATTTATTACTAAAGTAATAAATAAAGTATTAATACATTTTCTGACGATTGCAACATTATATAATATTCAATGACAAGGTTATATTGACATGTGCCGATCTAACCTTTTTGACCATTTTCTACTCTTAATCTTATATATATATTTCTTGTGTGCGTGTGTATGTCACTGAACTCCTCCAAAACGGCTGGATCGATTTGAATGAATTTTTTGGTATGCGTTTGGGTGGCACCTTGGATGGATTTAGATACAAATCAGTCCGACAGATGGCGCGGATTTTCATTTGTTATATAGAATAACTAGCGGACCCTACCGCTAGTTATTCTATATAACAAATGAAAATATTTTTATTAAATGTGAAAGTGATATTAATGAATATTAATAAGTGAAAATACAAAATGAAATAGTGAATATTAAATGAAATAGCGGGGTCCCAGGAACATTTTACTTTTTCATGAATTAATAATAACTAGCGGTCCCACGCGACTTCGTCAGCGAATGAGTCGACTTTAAAAAATAGTCGTATGTCCAATATAAATGATTCCCAGACTCCAATATAAATGAATCTTAGCTTATCAATTTATCGCCGAAACCCCCTGTATACTAAATTTCATGAAAATCGTTGGAGCCGATTCTGAGATTCTAATAATATTGTATATATATATGTATATCGATAAAACACGAATAAAATGTCATTTTTTTAATAATGAATCCTAGCTAGCTAGATCGATTTATCGCCCCCGAAACTCCCTGTATACATATATAAATTTTAAATTTCATGAAAGTTGGAGAAAAGTTGGAGTTGTTGGTTGGCTCGTTGGAGCCGATTCCGACATTCCATTTATATATATACAAGAATTGCTCGTTTAAAAATATAAGATAAAAGTTTTACTTCAATCGCACCTAAAGGTTACACGCACACACTTTTTTAGTTGATAGAACCTTACGGGGGGCCGAGTTCGAATCCCAGCACGCACCTCTAACTTTTATAACTTATGTGCATTTCAAGCGATTAAAATATCACTCGCATCAACGGTGAAGGAAAACATCGTGAGGAAACCTGCATGCCTGTGTGTTCTGCATAGTGTCCGCAAAGTTTTTTTTTTTTTTTTTATTCTTTTTTTTAAGGGCTTTTACAGAACAGCTGCATGTCCAACAATCCGCACTGGGTCAGCGTGGTGGACTACGGCCTTAACCCCCTCATATTCTGGGTGGACTTGATGGGTGAATGGGTCGATATGATGATCATGATGAATTATGTTATAAGTTGGGGCAGCCCTATTAGGAAACCCCCCCTTCTACAGGGTGATGCTAATTATGCTTGACACAACCCAGCGGGGTGTGCCCACTCATTAACGATTTATAATATACAGGGTGTTGTATTTAATTTATAGAAATAAAATGATACACTTAAAAGTATAAAATCTTTATTGATGCAAAGATTACAAACTACTTATAAATAAGCTACAAGTTGATCGGATCAATACGAAGCCAAGTGCCTATAAAGTTTTTGACTGAAAAAAAAGGACGGGGATCAAAGTTTTTGCCAGTCTGTTTTGATTACCCAAAAATATCACTTTCTATAAAGAAATATGAAACGAAACATACTAAATCAACGCTGACAATAATTACAAATACAATTTAAATTACAATAACCTCAATTTATAAATTCATTGTAGCGTTTACGAGTCTTTGTTATTTTCAACGTGTTGCGTTATTAATTAGTACGAGACAAAGTGGTGCAGTTAACGAGTATTTTAACCCAGATCGAAAAGGCGGTGTTAAAACAGAATCATCCTGTATATAAAGAGAATATTTAATATGCGTGATTATCGAGTACATACTATAACGGCGTCGACGCTTGATTATGGAATGTAGTGAAAAACCTCATTACGCAACCTGATTGGAAAAATGGGAAAACATTAAAAATTATCAAGAAAGTATTAACGAACGAGCTGCTCGAGCTATTGATCGCTACTGTGTGGCACTATGTTTGTGTCATAGTAGTAGTAGTCATAGTAGTAGTCGCGCAATTTACAATTTGGTTGTAAATTACGCGATACTATGACACAAACAGAGCGATTTAACTAAAAAATATACTTCCAGTCTAATTTTAACATTTTTAGTTATTTATGTGGCACTATACGAAACAAAGCGTCTAACTAACATGTATGTCAAATTCAAATATATCGTTATTCAAGTAGGCCAATAGGTTTCACTTTTGATGCGTACATTACATGAGAATTATACGGTAGTGAGATGATGGCGATAACGAATTTCTTGAAACTAAAGCTACAAGGGTTCCAAACGCGTCCTGGTCTAAGAAGAAACCCACAAAAAACTTAGTCGGATGTTTTTTTTTTGTTATCATCATCTTACATTGTCATTTAAAATTATTAGAATAGGAAACCTGGTTAGAGCAATAATTCACAACCAAGCTTTTTTATCGATTACGTAGTCCTTTACACTATAATAGGACTTTTCAAATAATAATATAAATAAATATTATAAATTAGATTAGATTAAGATTAGTTAAGCTAAAAAAATATATTTCTATAAGCTTACGTTTAAAACAAATTATATATGAACTTTTTAAGAGACATCTCCGAGAAACTCGTGAAGTTTGTGTCAGGGGTTAAAAAAGAAACACCCTGTACATAAAGAGAGTATTTAATATGCGTTATTCTCGACGTAGTTACTGGTACTTATAACGGCCTCGACGCTTGATTGTGGAATGTGCTGAAAAACCTCCTCATTACGCGACCTGATTGGAAACTTTGGAAAAAAAAAATTAAAAATTCCTTAAGACATTATTAACGAACGAAGCTATCCTGCGAGTTCGTACAAAAAATATGAGAAATACTATCGATGGAAAGAAATAAAAATAAAGTATTCGTACTAAAATAAAACTCAATAAAATCTCAAAACGTTTTCGAAACCACCGCAGCGAGGCATAGTGCCTACGATGCGCAGCATTGTTGTGTGGGTGTTTATCTATATGTTATAAGTATTTACTAGCGGACTTCTTCTTCTGCGAATGAGTCGACTTAAAAATTTAGTCGTATGTCCAATATAAATGATTCCGAGATTCCAATATAAATGAATCATAGCTAGATCGATTTATCGCCCCCTCTTGAAACCCCCTGTATACTAAATTTCATGAAAATCGTTGGAGCCGATTCCGAGATTCGATTCGATAAGATAAATTTAGGTATATCCCTATCCCTACTAATATTATGAATGTGAATGTAAGTTTGTTTGTTACGCTTTCACTTAAAAACTACTTAACCGATCCTCATGAAAGTTTGTTACACATATTCTTGGAAGTGTTAGAAGTAATATAGGATACTTTTTATCTCGGACTTTTGACTTTAAGCTCGGTTCCTTTGGGAGAGGGGATAAAAGTGTTGGACGATTTTACATCATAACTCCGACAAATTATAACCGATTAAAATAATTATTTTTGTACTATACAGGTTAATATGTGTATAATTTTGCCCAAACTTTGTGTAGATCTGATGAATGTGGTTGGAGATTGAGGACAGAACTCCTCAGCGGACAGCAGCAAACCCCTTATTTAAGGCTTAGCGATAATGAATACTTTAAACTTTTTCAGAACTACAACTAAACTGAATGCCACATCAAAAAACAAAATCAAACGCAGACGAAGTCGCGGGCAATAGTAACTACCAGCTCTAGGCTCACCCGAAGACTCGATAACTCTTTTTGACCGTTCTTTAACAAGAGCTCGTGTTCCCCGGTCCTAACGGCCCTAAAATCTTTATTCATTTTTCTATATTTATTTTGAGCAGTGATAGCCTAGTAGTGAGGACATCGGCTTTACTTTCGAGGTACCGAGTTGGAATCCCTGCGCGCATCTCTAACTTTTCTAAGTGATGTGCGTTTTAAGAAATTAAAATATTACTTGCTTCAACGGCGAAGGAAAACATCGTGAGGAAACCTGCATGCCTGAGAGTTCGGCATAATGTTCGCAAAGGCGTGTGGAGTCCGCCAATCCGCACTGAGACAGCGTGGTGGACTACGGCCTAAACTCATTGTGTGAGGAGACTCGTGCCCAGTAGTGGGCCGGTAATAGGTTGATACTTGATATGATGATATCTATTTCAACTTATTTTTCATTCCTCTACAAATTAGCCCGTGACAGCAGTTAGTAACGATCACTCTATGATGGTAGTGGGCTAACCTGTTTGGGTAAAGTAAAAAATATCTTCATTCAAGTAGGGGCCCGTAGCTGGCACTTTTGATGCGTACATTACATGAGATAATTCTTATTCACGTAGAGATCACGTAGAGATACTCCTAACATAGCTCTTTCTATCGCTCGCTGAGTGACTCTTGAGTCAAAAGTAGTGAGATGATGGCGATAACCATATTCGTAAACTTAAAACTAAAACCAAAGGTACTAGGGTTCCCAACGCGTCCCGTTCTAAGCAGCCCGCAAAAAATTTAGCCACGAGTTTTTTTTTTGGGTATAGCATCCGAATCTACGCGGCATCGTACCGGAATGTTAAATCGCATGGCGGCACGTCAAGGTTGTAAGCCTCTTATCAGACCAGACCAGAGATAAATCTGATTTTTACTAAACCAGACAGACTGGAGATTTTTACTGTATTAACAAATAATTAACCTCCACGACCTCCAGCCCGCTGGACAGATGACCTTAAAAAGGTGGCCGGAAGCGGATGAGAAATGCGGAGGACCGTGTGTGGTGGCGCGCTCTTAGAAAGGCCTATGTTCAGCAGTGTACGCCTGTTGGCTGAATAAATGATGATTAATAAATAATTCGGAGTCAAGAGCTAACCTGGAGTCAATTAAAAAAAAAACGGTCGATAATACTTGGTATACAGGTTTTACAACATAGGATTTCCTACAAAAAGGGGATGGCTACTGGATATCTCCGCCTTATGGTATCCGATTTCATTGGTTCTTTTTTATTTGAAAAGCCATCTTTGAGGTGCTGAGTTCCGCTTAATGAAGTAGAAACAACTTAAATTATTAATAATCAAAGCAAAAAACCAATACTTTTTCTTCTGATGAGTTGATTATTTTTTATATGAGTAAGTTGTCCTTTTACACAATTCAGTAAAAAATGCCAAAAGTTATCTCTAACGAAAATGTTAAGCACGTATTCCTTTTTTTTTTTGTTTTGGATTAAAATAAAGAATAATATAAAATATATAGACATTACTATTACATAACTATTTATTTATAATTTTGGCGGTTTTCAATTTTCTTCAATTGGTAATTTATATGACTAGACAATTCATGCTTCATATTATAAACTTTAAAATAAAAAAAGAATTATTAAAATCGGTTCAAATTTAACGGAGCTATTAAGTAAAATTGATAAAAAATTTCATTCCATTTTCCGGAGGAAACTTATTGTTTATCGGGATAAAAAGTATCCTATATGTTGACCCGAAATACCAGCTACCACTATGCCAAATTTTATTTAAATCCGTCCAGTAGTTTTCACGTGATGCCCGGACAGACAGACAGACAGAAAAAATTAAATTAAAATCTGTTTTGGACTCAGTATCGATTATAAAGCATCCCCGGTTTGAAATTTTCAAAATAAATGTACAGAAATCTTCCAGTTACAGTTTTATTATAAGTATAGATATAGAATAATTGTTAAAAATAAGTTTGGGCTAGCAAGACGATAATGTGCTACATTGTTGTTTATATAAGATTTACCCAACTGCCACACTTCTACTCTGCAATACACGCAAATTTTTTTTTAATTAACTTTCAACAAACCCGTTACTTTTGTGGTCCGGTTTTTTGGAAATAAAATGGATACTAATAATACGCATACATTCTACAATTAAGTGCATCGGTTGCAAGGTCACATTATTTTCGGACCAGGTCAATGTTTATTCATTGAGTGAGTGCCTGTTGAACCGATAAAATTATACATTTTTGACGTTCGTGGCATTTTTTATCTTCCATTTTTTTTTTGGGTAAATCTCAAAGTATTTCCATTCATTTCGAAGGTTCATTCATATTTTTGAGTGGATTCGAAAACGGAGGTATCTTAATTGGACTTAATTTTCTTGCGTGTAAGGAATGTTAAGCGATATCGCAGCCGATTTTTAACCGATTTCGATGATTCTTTTTTAATGCCTATCGTTTATCTCCGGGGTGGCAAATATGTATTATAAGGTTTTAATGATTCTTTTATATGTCTGTCCAGGGGTGGCAAATTATTATATTATATATTGACCGATTCTAATGCCTATCTATATATATAATCTATATATATGATTATAATGCCTATATAATATATTTTTTTTAATGCCTATCTTTTATTTGGGTTGCAAATGTATCATATTGAGCGATTTTTATGATTCTTTGTTTAATAACTATTAGTATTAGTGTATATTGTTACAGTGCATGGGTTCCGATATGGGTATCGGACTATGACTGAATTTAAAATCCAAAATGGCCGCCACCACAAAAGGGCAAATTATATTGTTTCACACAACTACCTCAGTAGGTATGGGTAACAAACGAAAGGTGTAATGTCTAGTAAATTAATGTACCTACACGATATTTAAAAAAAAAAGAGTGAATTCTTTACAATTAAGTAGGTTTTATGGTTTTTTCAAAATCCTATTATAAGCAATTATTTTTTGCCCGCGCTTGAGTTTGCTGGGGCTTCTTATTAGAACTGCTCCGTAATCCGTGTTCGGTAACTTTTTACTATGACAATCTAACAATAAAAACACCAGTCATACCTTATTCTGTAGCCTTAGTACAAAATATGCTCTCTGACAACCGAGCAATCGTTTTCGCATATTATATAATAACTCAATAACGTCAATATAAAATTGACCTAATATCAGTCGCAAATCCTGTACTTCTGTTTATGTCAACTTATTATGTTTTACAAACGTTCTGTGACGACCGTACTTCTAGGAAGATCTTCCTCCGAGCGGGTGTTTGTACTCGGGGACCGAGAACCATTTATCTTTGGAGGTGAAAATTTCGCTAGCGCGATGCAGTACCCTTGTGGCGCCATCTAGTTAGTTAATGTGGAAACTGCCACATTCTGTACCCTTAAGGCTTGATTTGTTTCGCGGTCGTGTGCGAAAGCGTTCCCGTAACCCAGTCACAAGGCGACGTGTTTGAACACCGTGGGGTTTAGTCGGTAAGAGTCCGACATAACCATTGCACCTCCCCGGGTGTGTTGGTATCCATGAGGATTACCCACGAAAAAAAAAGGGCTTGATTTGCTCGCTCGCACCCGATCAGTTGTTTTCGCGTATAGAACTCGATATCGTCAATATAAAATGAACTTAATTCCGCTAACATTAAAGTCGCAAATCCTGTACTTCGGATTTTGTTTTACAAACGTTGAGTACCCTCGAAACAAGATTTAATCGCTCGTTTTCGAGTATGGAAATATTTGAACATTGAAGTAAAATGGATCTTATGTTCATTAAAGTAAAGCTCAAGCTTGTCTACAAAGCGTTCTATAGTCGTAAAAATGTAATAGGCCCGTTTTGACATTTGTTTTGAACCATTAGACTCGGGACTCGATACTCACGATAAATCAATTCAAGTTTTTGTCAGTACTTGATTGATATTATTATGTATTGTAAAGTGTTCGTTCGTTCAAAGTATTCCTTTAACTTCACAACCAATACGCGTGACTGGCTGTTGATTATACGTCCATTTTTCAACATGTTGAAACAGAGTTAGTACTATAAAACAACAAACACAAAAATCGAGTCAAATCACTATGTTTAAATTAATGTCCAAAATAGAAGAGCCATAGTTAACGTAATAGTAAACAATATATATCAAACTTAAACGAGCGCACAGTCAACTTTACAAGACGAGGAACGAAAAACTGCGCAGTGCGCGCGGGGACGCTTCAGTCATGTGCCGTTTGGTCAGATACATCAACCCAGACTCATTATTTAGAACCCATTTTGAGAACCAAGCTCATTCTTTGTAGTAAAGATTACTACACAATATTTAATTTCGATATTCAGTAAAAAAATGGTAACAGCTCTAGTATAAAAAAAAAAAAAGACTAAGAACGTAACTGTTTTCGGAACGTTTCGCAACAATTATAAATTGCATGCTACGATAAAGTAAGCGCAAAAAGAATACTCGCGATATATTCTTTCATATTATTTAACGTCCCAAAAATATTTACGTATTTTTTAAAACACTGTATGTAATTGATTTTTATTTTATTGTTTCTTTCAGTTTCGTTCCAAGTTACATTCTATGGTCTTGCACAAATGTCAAAACGGGCCTATTATATTTTTACGACTATAGTTTATTTGACAGATTTTTTTTCTTTACTACAGGTATTTGAAGTTTTATTCGTCAACATAAATCTTAAATCTTGGTCCAAAACTATATGGGAGCTTGTCATTCTCCTTTTTAATAACTAGCCGCGGCCGAATCCTCCCGCTGGACCAGATATGAGAAAAATTCAGAAATTAAAAATTTTGAGTTTACTCTACAAAAATCGCCGAGGAGTCTCAAGAACTTTTCATAAATCCTAAGGTGACTTAAGATTTCCACCATATAGTGAAACTCGGAATTTAGCTCGATTTTGCGAGAAGCGGTTTGTCGGGTGGTCGTTAAAAAAAAAAAAACCAGGTCACGAATTTCAACGGATTAAAACCGAGGCCCTTGCATCGCTTGAACGAGCCCCGCCCTTCGGCCCCGCCTACGTTTTATAAATTAATAAACTACTTTTACGTCTTTCACGATAAACTGCTTATAATATGGGTGCCTTCAAGAGTGTATAGGCGTTATATAGGCGAGAGCTTTCGACCTTATGCTGCATCATCACGTAAATATCTTTTATGTAACTAATACATTTAACGAGCAATTATTTTATATTGAGCTCTTTCCGAGATTCAAATGACATACCTATATATGTAGGAACATATATAATATACATATATGTATTTTTATCATCGACATTGGTTGCCTGGAAGAAAACGCCATGAAGCGATAAGGCCGCCAAATTATATACGTTGTTTATTTTTTTTTTTTTATTTATTAAGGCCCAAACAGTATACTTAATACTTAAAATTAGTACAAAGAAAATAACACATACACCAATTAAGTAGCCGCTAATAAATCTAACGAATACATTAAAATTGACAGCAAACTTATAACTTAATTATGAAACTTTAGAATATGGGCTCGAGAGAAAAAAAACACATATTATTGACAGATAATGTAAATAAGGGAAGACCCTTACTAACAATATCCATATATAATTATAGTATCGTTGTTTTGTTATACCTTTCTTTTTTAGGTACTTTTTGTGGTGTGCCCAAAAATTACATAAAAAAAATATATACTCATTCATTCATTTATTCATATAATTTGAATCTCTAAAGTCGCTCCAACAATTTTCATAAAATTTTGTATAGGGTATCAGATAATTGTTTTACTCATAATATCAGACAATGAAAAACTAATACAATTTTACTAGAATACGGCCATTAGAATTTGGCTACCATCTGCCAAGTTATTAGTTAGTTTTAAATAATTTTGTAATCTTGGTAAAAAATAATCAACCTTACATTTATTTTGCCAGTTATAGTTTTTTTGGACGTTTTTACGACCCTTGGGCTGCACGGAGGTTATGTGCGACCTCCCCCCCCACTCTCCTCCACCAACTCTCACAATAGTTACCAACTCGGCATGGTAATGAAACCCTAAATCGCTTGGCGGCACGTTTTTTGTCAGTAGGGTGGTAACTAGCCACTACCGAAGCCTCCCACTCCCAATTTTCTCCGGCCTTAGGAGAAGAGAACATTTAGAAATTGAGAATCCATACATTTTTCATAGCCGGGATTAGAACCCAACAACTCGTACAGCGCCCACGACTGCGCCTGGGAGGTCGTCAAATCCATTTCTTTGTTTACATACTTATTTTGAAACGGTTCGTTAATCTATACATTTCCTGAGCCAGATACATAAGAATTGAGTTAATTTGAAAATGTATTGAAAACGTCCATCAAACGGGAAAACACGTGGCTAGTCATGCAAAACGGCAAAAAACTGTTTATTTAACGCTAAACGCTTTCCAAGTAGGTATGTTTAACAACTATCGATTGATCGATACGGAATATCGATTCATCGACATCTTTATCAACCAATTACCGGCCCCCCCCCGGGGCACGGGTCTCCACTCAGAATTAGAAGTCTAAACCCATCTCATTCTTAAGACGGCTGATTGGCGCAGTGGATTGTGACACTGCGTTCTGACTCGCAGTCTGTGGGTGCGATTCTCACAACTGGAAAATGTTTGTGTGATGAATATTTTTATGGTATTTATACCTAAGAATCTATATATCCGTAGTTAAATAATATTCTTTTAAAGTCGTTTAAAAGAATATTATTTATCTACGGAGTCATAAACTTATATATTTGCTCTGTATGTATTTGTATTTGTATTAGCTGTTTATGTATTATTGTTATATATAGTAAATGTAGTTTATTATATATATTTTTAAAATTGCACTATCCTGTTTCCATACTCCTTTTCTTCTTTCATTAAGGGTTGTCTGGAGGAGATCGCTTAAAGCGATAAGACCGCCTTTGCGCATTTTTATTCTTCTTATATTTATGTTTTCAATTTATATTATAAATAGTGTGCAATAAAGAATTTATCTATCTATCTATCTATCTATATATATAAAAGATAAAGTGTGTGGGTATGTTCCGTATAGGCTCCGAAACGGCTGGACCGATTTCAAAGAAACTTTCAGGGAATCTCCGGATAGACCTGGCGAGTAATCCTGTAAAGTTTGGTGACGATCGGAGCACTTCTATTTTTGAACTGTCGAACTGTCAAATACAGCTTTTATGTACTATGATGATATTCTACTGTTGGGTGTACATGGGTGTAGATAATGATCTTCACCTGCTCAAGAAGAGAATAGAAGATAATGAATATGTTGAGAAATAAATGATTTAATATATAATGAGACTCAAATTAAAAATTGAATGATGTAAATTTATTGTTTAAATAAAATAAAGCAAAATCTAGCCCGGCGAAGCGGGCTGGGTACGCTAGTTATTCATAAAAATATTCATCAGTCATCTTAGTACCCATAACACAAGCTACGCGTAATTTGGGGCTAGATGGCGATGTGTGTACTGTCGTAGTATATTTAATCAATCGATTTTAATCGAATCGTATTAGTTCCTCGTTCCCAGCACAAATCGACATACTTATTGTTTTAACTTATACAAGTTATAGGTATTACAACTATATTAGGTATAATTGTTCATATTTAATATTTATTAGTATTTCGTAGATTTAATATTAAAACACTTTTCGCGCAACTAGTTATGGATACAGATCCAGTTTGTAAGGTTTGGTTTGTGGATTCTGCCCGGGTGTAATTTTAGATCATAAAGTTGAAGAGTTTTTTTTTATATGTTTGAACGCGGTAATCACAGGAACTATCAGTCCAATTTTCAACCGACTTAAAAAAAAGAAGATGCTGGTAAAAAGTGTATGTTTAAGGAAAAAGAGAATAAATTTTAATGATGCGCGCGCGCACCGTCACAAAAAACCGACACCCTGAAGTTTCAATTGTCAAAGTCTGCGGCTCATTCCGGTGTTTCAATAGATTTAATTGTACAAGTATCTCAAATTTTAACGTCGAGTGAAACTTGGTTGTCCGATAATGAGTCTATTAGTATTCCAAATTTAATTATTTAACTTGATAATGCGTTTAAATAATAATACTTTCAATCACTTTTTTCTATTGTTTTTTCTACAAACTTAGAATAATGCGAAAGATAAAACTATTGAAAAGATTTTTATCTTGTTACGCCAAAGAAATATAACTTCTAACGTGTGTACATAAGTACACAAAAGGTTTTTTTTATTTATATATTTATTACTCGGTTACCTACTCGGCCAATTCAAAACTGAAATGATTAAAATCGTACCAGTACTATCGGAGTCTACTCGGTACAAACAAACCAAAAATCTTTCCTCTCTTTAGTATTAGTATCAATGTCATCATTTCAACCAATTGAGGCCCACTGCTGGACGTCAATTGGTTGAAATGTCTTTTGTTGGGATTTCCACAATCGACGGTCCCGGGCCGCTTGCCTCCAGCGGCTCCCAGCGACTCGCCTGATGTCATTCACCTCTTTTATCATCCATACAAAGATTTGTCCAGTAATTACCACGCTGGGCAGGCGGGTTGGTGACCGCAGGGCTAGACTGGTCTGCACCATTTATTCATCATCATCATCATATCAACCGATAGACGCCCACTGCTGGACATAGGTCTTTTGTAAGGAGCTCCAAATTCCACGGTTCTGTGCCGCTTGCATCCAGCGGCTACCTGCGACGCGCTTAATGTCGTCTGTCCACCTCGTTGGGGGTCGACCAACGCTGCGCAACTATTACCCAGTCTAGCCAATTCAAAGAAGTTATATAGCCACTTGTCCGTCGCCAGAGCCTCGTCGTTTGGATGGCAGGGTGCACCACGGGCAGGTGAGGTTGGCATCGTCCGGGATGTATGCAACGGGTTCCCCGGGCGTCTAACAAAGCCAACAAGAGGGGCATGCCATGGTGGTTTTTAGTTTACCCCTTTAGAGGTATACCCAAAATATATATACAAGATAGAAAAATGAATGTTAAAATGTAAAATGTAATTTTTTTATGTTGGAAAAGAGCAACTGCTGAGTTTCTTGCCGGCTTCTTCTCGGTAGAATCTGCCTTCCGAACCGGTGGTAGAGACACACGGACAGACTTGACGTTTCAAATGTGCTTGTATAAGGCATACTTTAAATAAATGAATTTTGAATTTGAATTTGAATTAGGGGTTGGAGGCCCACATAACCTCCGTTCTGCCCAAGGGGGTCGGAGGTAGCGATAAAGATTTTCGACCACATCAAAAAAAAAAGGTGAGGTTGGCATTTTGGGAGGCTGACTGATACTAGCCTCCCACTTGCACCCACTTTATATAGTATTTTTTTTAAATAATTTTTATTCAACGATTAATTTTTTTTTCTTTATAAGTAATTTATATACTACGACAACGCTAGTAGCTTGTGTTATGGGTACTGAGATGACTGAAGAATATTTTTATGAATAATATACATAAATACTTTCAATATACATATAGACACCCTGAAAAACATTCATAATCATCACACAAACATTTTCCAGTTGTGGGAATCGAACCCACAATCGAGCCTTGGACTCAGAAAGCAGGGTCGCTGCAAACTGCGCCAATCGGCCGTCCGTATATTAGTATAGACTAACCTTAATATTCATTGTAAATACATTCTTGCATTCAAAACGATCAAGTCAAGTTTTGTCGATTGTTTTGTCAATATCGGGTGCGCGATTCCGCCGATCAAAGTCGCCCGCCTGTCGCTTACGTCTCAGGTTTTTTGTCCAAATTGACAACGCGTGCTCACTGGTGGGGCAATTTACTGTGAGATTTATGCGAACGCATTGAAGCCACGAAAATGTGTTGCGATTGTAACGTCAGTCTGTACGTCAACTGTAGCACTGGCCGGTAAGCTGATGCGTTTATAACGATTTCGACAAGGCGACAGTGGAAGATAAATATTAAATACTAGCTGTTGCCCGCGACTTCGTCTGCGTTTGATTTTGTTTTTAAAGTATTCAGTACCGCTAAGCCTTAAATGAGTATAGTAGTATATATAACATGTGACTGTTAATTAATTATAGACAAATAATTTGCAATAAAATAAAATTGTGAATTTACTTAAAGATCTAAGCTATCCTATCTCTTAAGTTGGACCAGACTGCTCACGGTGTGCCAATTTAATTTAAAATCGGTTCAGTAGTTTAGAAGTCCATCGCGGACAAACATCGTGACAGGAGATTTATATATATTAAAGACTAGCTGTTGCCCGCGACTTCGTCTGCGTTTGATTTGGTTTTTATAGTATTCAGTATCGCTAAGCCTTAAATGAGTATAGTAGTATATATACATATATATATATAAAATGTGACTGTCAATTAATTATAGACAAATAATTTGCAATAAAATAAAATTGCGACTATAATTAAAGATCTATGCTATCCTATCTCTTAAGTTGGACCAGACTGCTCACGGTGTGCCAATTTAATTTAAAATCGGTTCAGTAGTTTAGGAGTCCATCGCGGACAAACATCGTGACAGGAGATTTATATATATTAAGATTACGCTTTTATAATATGATTCCTTAGGTAATTTTGGACCTACCAATGCATAAGTTTAAAGAATGTGTTAAAACACATTTATTACAGCGAGGTTATTATAAAATTGATGAATTTCTTAATGACAAGGTTGCTTGGAAGCATCCGGCTCCGCTTTCATCTCTCACAAGATAGAAAAATGAATTTTAAAATGTAAAATGTAAATTGTTGATATTGCAAAAGAGCAACTGCTGAGTTTCTTCTCGGTAGAATCTGCCTTCCGAACCGGTGGTAGAGTCACTACACACAGACAGACTTGACGTTTTAAAAGTGCTTGTATTAGGCCTACTTGAAATAAATGAATTTTGAATTTTGAATTTTTTGAATACTTTACTTAAAGTCCTTTTTATTACCTAAAGCAAATAATTTGACTGCAAAAACAATGAGGAGTAATAGCAGCACCGCACAGTACCCAGCAGTCATCTTAGTACCCATAACACAAGCACCACCTAGCCCCAAAGTAGGCGTTACTTTGGGCCTAGATGGCGATGTGTGTATTGTCGTAGTATATTTATTTATTATTATTTATTTATTTATTCAGCCCTAGCAGCAAAGTCCTCATAAAGTCTGTTAAAGAAACTTAAAAGTTCCACTCGTCACAAATAAATATTAAAATTTGTTATCAGTGTCGTTTAAAAAAATGTTTTCGACTTCGAAAAAATAGATAAGTAATCGCCAGCCGGGGCGTTTTGGAAAGATAACGCCGTGTCTGAGGTATACGTCGCGTCACGTAAAAATACCTCTTCATTTTTCGAAATAGTAGATTGTAGGGAGTAACTAGGGATTGTGAAGCCTATGGCGATTTTATGACAGTGTTCTCTCTCCCTGCTTTTCACCTCGATTGCGATTATTTTTATACTATATTCGAAAAAAAAAGCATGGAGTTTTAATCTATACTGCGAACTTTACATGAAAATTACTATAACAGATATTGATTTTTATTATAATATTAAATTATGAAAATTAAGCTTCATTTGCTATACTCCGCGAACAGCAGGAGATCTGTATCGCGTGATTTATAATATCTTCAATCCTTATACTCCACACCAAACAGATCTTCGGCAATGTACTCTCTACGGACGTTTCGCTCCGAAACCGCACCATCCTCAGGAGATGTTGACTTTACAATGAATATGTTAAGATAATAATTGTTAAATACAACTCCAAAATCCATCTAAACTTTTACATTTTTGTTGGTTCGAATTGATAGGCGCATAGAAATGCATCGGGAAAGTGAATATTTATAAAAACAGAGAAAGTACTCAAGTTTAACCGGCGTTCTTCTGTTTTTTAGTAGTAGCAGAGCTTTTTGTGACAGAGCTCGCCCGGGAAACTACTACCTAATGCTGTGTTCCAATCAGAAAAGCGTGGTTGCCAGGTAGTGACTCGTACAAGACGCCAGGTTCGCCAGGTTGTGTTGCACTTACTTTCAGGTATTTTTTAGCTTGGTCCCTCGTTTTTTTTGTTTCTTTATTAACTAAGTACTTATATTTATAGTACCCACATGTACCTGTAATTTTTTTTAAGTAATTATCGCCATTTGTCATAAGTGAATGATCATTAGTTAGTTTAGTTTAGCATAAATGTAGAATTTAGCTTGTTGTATTCACTACCAATGATTGTCGACGGTGCAGGGTGTAACGGTGAAACTCTTAAGAGTTTATGTTTTACACCTTTTAGATTTTATACTTTTTTTTTGTATTTTTCGATGAAATAAATTTAAAAAAAAAAAATTATTAAACATATTAATCCATTACCGGCGCACTAGAGGGCACGGCTCTCCTCCCACAATGATGAGGGTTTAGGCCGTACACCAAAGTTGCCCAGTGCGACGCTTTCCTTCACCCCTTTTTTTTTTAATTAACGATAGTCCAGCGCTTGACGACAATCATTCCCGTTAGAAAGCAATGATGAGGTCTAGGTTGGAGCACGCTTGCCTAGAAGAAGGTTGCTTGGAAGCATCCGCCTCCGCTTTCATCTCTCACAAGATAGAAAAATGAATGTTAAAATGTAAAATGTAAATTTTTGATGTTGGAAAAGAGCAACTGCTGAGTTTCTTGCCGGCTTCTTCTCGGTAGGATCTGCCTTCCGAACCGGTGGTAGAGTCACTACACACGGACAGACTTGACGTTTCAAAAGTGCTTTTATTAGGCCTACTTGAAATAAATGAATTTTGAATTTTGAAGCCTATTCACTCTAGCCTTGAAGGTACTCAAATTATACGTAGCAGGAAACACAGTTGCCGGGAGGGCGTTCCACATCATAGCGGCACGTATCAGAAATGTGGATAAAAACGTTTCGTGCGTCCGTTAAAGCAAGTGATATTTTAATTGCTTAAAACTCAACTTAACGAGCTAGCAACTAACTTAGAAAAGTTAGATGGGATTGAAACACGGTCCCCCGAATGTAAAACCGAAGCTCTTACCTCTAGGCTATCAACGCATATTATTACTATATAAAAACAAACTTTGTATAGAGCGCAGTGAGACCGTCAAGAGTTCATTTTAAGTGACGCGACGTATACATACCGCGCCCTTATCTGGCGTGGTTAGTGATAGTTTTGGAATTCTCTCCGTCTGTCCTTATGTTCGAGTTATTGACTATTGAGTTAATTTTATTATTAGCTCGCAATATAATTAAACCTTTCACTTGATAACAAACGCGATGCATTCATTACACAACTGCCAAAAAAGGTAGTGTTATGTTTTCAGGATTCAGTATAGGAATGACGATCTCTTTGGCATAACGGTGAGCGCTGTAGTGTTCAGTGGATGGTAGAGAGTTCGATGCCAGGCAGATGTAATTTGGGAATTCTTATGATTTCTGAATTTTCTCCTGGTCTGGGTATTATGCAGTCTAAGATGGTAACGGGCGAAACTGTTAAGGAGTATGGCAGTTATATTAATACCATACACCTAATTTACGCTACATCGTACCAGAACGCTATATCGCTTAGCGGCACGTATTTGTCGGTAGGGAGCCAGCTAGCCACGGCCAAAGCCTCCGATCAGACCGGATCCTATTTTTTTCTGGTTATTTTTTTATTCTACGGCTGACTACCATATTCACTAACGGGCTAGCCTGTTAGTGAATATGGTAGTCATATCACTAATAAATAGAAAAAAAATATATCAAAATGTAAATACACAGTTGATGTTGGAAAAGAGCAACTGCTGAATTTCTTGTCGGCTTCTTCTCGGTAGAATCTGCCTTCCGAACCGGTGGTAGAGTCACTACACACAGACAGACTTGACGTTTCTAAAGTTAGACGTTAGACCTATTTGAAATAAATGAATTTTGAATCGGTTTCTACGCGACATTGCACCGGAACACTAAATCTTTTAGAGGCACGTGTTTTTCGGTGGAATGGTAACTAGCCACGGCCAAATATAAATTCCCGAATTGTCTATGCGGGGAATCGAACCCGCCTCCTACTTACATTCACGGCGCTCACCGTTGCGCCAGAGAGGTCGTCAAAAAATTACAATATATATATATATATATATATATATATATATGGATTACATAACATTACGTAATATTTATTTGTACCTACAGGAGAGGAAAAATTTTTGGTGCTGTTTGTAATGAATACGACTAGGTATTTGTCGAGTCGGTTTATTTGTACAGTTCTAAAAATACTTGATAACGCCTTATCATCAGTCTGGGTGTTTTTTTTTTTTCGTAATTTTTTTTTTACGATCCATTGATATATGTAAAGTGCGAGACGGTTTTTACGTATATGGTTCCGTAGTGTTTGTTATAACTATAAACAGCAAAGAAATCAGAGATACAGCCTGGTGTCAGACAGACCGACAGACAGACGGTCGTACGGACAGCGAAATCTTAATAAATAAAATAAATAAATATACTACGACAATACACACACACATCGCAATTTAGCCCCAAAGAGAGCTTGTGTTATGGGGTACAGCCCGTACAAGGTGACTGATGATTATTTTTATGAATAATGTACATCAATACTTTATAAATACTTACATTATTTATGTTTATCACAAAAACATTTTCCAGTTGTGGGAATCGAAACCACAGCCTAGGACTCAGAAAGCAGGTCCGCTGCTGTAATAGTGACGATTAATTGGCATCAGCTTAGTAATATGTTTTTATTTATGTTATTTTTTTGTTTTTAATTATTTTTTGTTTGTTTTTCTTTTTACTGTTGTTAGCATTATTATTAGTGTTTCTCACTTTTCAATTTTGGTACCCTAATTTACAAAAAAAAATACACATTGTTGAATGAATGAATGAATACACTTTTATTGTACACCAAAGAAACAAAAAGTAGTTACAAAGATATAAATACAAATCAAGAGAGTACAATTTGGTGGCCTTATCGCTACATAGCGATTTCTTCCAGGCAACCAATGGCGTAAAAGGAAAAAACATAGAAAAGAGGTAGGTGGTGCAATAAATAAGATTTAAAATTTGGCAAATGCATCGAGTCCAAAGCCAAAGTGGCAGCTAAAAAACTTGGTATCCTCAATAAGGTTAGGCGGTACTTCACGCCAGGTCAACGCCTCGCACTTTACCAGGCTCAAGTGCGAACCTGCATGGAGTACTGTAGTCACCTGTGGGGTGGCTCTGCCAAGTACCAACTTGAAGCTTTGGATTCGGTGGATCGTCGCGCCAGGAGAATTATAGGCGACAATTCGTTAACGCAGGCGAAACTACATAGTCTCCAGCACCGACGCAATGTTGCCTGTTTATCGGTTTTTTACCGGATATACTTCGGTGAGTGTGCTCAGGAACTTCACAATCTTGTTCCCCCTTCCCCGTTCTACCACAGAACAGCGAGACACCGAGAGCGGTGGCATCCTTATGTGGTTGATATCCCATCAACACGCACGAAACGTTTTTTATCCACGTTTCTGATACGTGCCGCTAAGATGTGGAACGCCCTCCCGGTAACTGTGTTTCCTGCCACGTATAATTTAAGTACCTTCAAGGCTAGAGTGAATAGGCTTTTTCTAGGCAAGCGTGCTCCAACCTAGACCTCATCATTGCTTTCTAACGGGCATGATTGTCGTCAAACGCTGGCCTGTCGTTAATAAAAAAAAAAAAAAATATATATATAAATATAACTATAATATATATAAATATATTACATATAAATACAAATAAAATATATAACATAAATATCTATATAAATATATTACATATAACATCCCCAATTAGTATGAAATACATAAATAATTCAAATTACACACTTAAAATGATTCGCTTCAGCGTTGTTCGGCTGAAAGAGACAAATAATGATCCTTCACTAGTTTCTTGAAGGTATTGTTCATAAATATACTGAGAATAATAATGTAATTGTTAATTAGTGTAAGTGTATGTGTCCGTACTAATTAATTGATAATAAAATAAACAAATAAATAAATAGGGTCCCGCTATACCCTTCGGGTACGTAACCCTGAATAAAGCAGATAGCCTAGCGGCGAGTGGTGACTTTGGCCTCCCTTTCGAGGTGAAGTAAATTTTTTTTTTTTTTTTAATCTGACTGCTAATTCTTGATAAGAAGACTACGACGTCACATCCTGACGAGAGTAGAGGTCGAATTAGTTCAAATTTAAAAATTACAGGTGATAACGACGTTCGCAAAATATTGGATAGAAACAGGCGTTACTCTGCGGAAATTCATGATATATTATGAAAATTAAGCTTGATTTGCTATACTCCGCGAAAAGCATTAGTACCTGTATGCTGTAATTTATAATTTCTTCAAACTTTATACTCCACCACAAACAGATCTTCGGCAATGTACCCTCTATACAAGTTTCGCTCCGAAACCGGAGCATCCTCAGGAGATGTTGACTTTACAATGAATAATTGTAAATAGACTTTTCTGTTTGGTTAACTAACGAGCTACGAGGGTTCCAAACGCGCCCTGTAGTCTTAGCACAAGATACCATCATTATTACTGGACTAAAGGGCACGGGTCTCCTCCCACAATGAGAAGGTTGAGGCCGTAGTCCACCACGCTGGCCAAGTGCGGATTGGTGGACTTCACATACCTTTGAGAACGTTATGGAGCACTCTCAGGCATGCAGGTTTCTTCAAGATGTTTTTCCACCGTTAAAGCAAGTGATATTTTAATTACTTAAATAAAACACACATAACTTATTCTAAGTCAGAGGTGCGTGCTGGGATTCGAACTTGGCCCTCCGACAGTGAAGTGACCTAACTGGGCTATCACCGCTTCGAGATATGCTCGCAATCGAGGAATCGTTATTGAGCAACGGAATACTTGAACATTGGACTAAAATGGATCTTACATGCATTGTTTTAAAGCTGAAATTTCCTACAATTCTTAGCTAGGACCTTTTAATAGAACGGTTGCGAAACAAAAATCAGAAAGAAGTACAGAATTTGCGACTCCAAAAACGAGCGACGTTAGGTTCAAATTACCTTGACGATACAGAGTTTAATACTCGTGAACTACACCGGGCGAGAACAGCACGATAAGCATGGGCTGGAGACAATAATATCCCATGGAAATGGTATAATTGTAAAATGGTAAACTTTTAACTTCTCTTACAGCTGTATCAACTCTCAGAGCATTGACGCACAAGTGGAAATCATATCCAAATAATATGTGTTTAATAATAAACGTGGGTTAAACCCATTTAACGGGATGTTTCAGTCAATGGTCTTCTCGCGAAAAGCTTCGACCAACATCTTAAGAAGCTTTCGCTTGGTTGTTGGATCCAGGGTCGGATACAGAAGGCGCTTATTTTAAGGAGTTTCCTCACTCTGGATCCCTGACCGCTGGTTGCTTGGGCTTTCAGAAGCCCCGCAAGCGGAAGGTGGATTTTTTTTTATAAATTTTTTATAGTGGTTTTTTTTTATTTTTAAGCATTGTTAAGAATTAAAAAATAAAATTAAAAAGAATAAATGAACACTCATCCCCTCTCCCAAAGGAACCGAGCTTAATGTCGGGATAAAAAGTATCCTATATTACTTCAAACACCTACAAGAATGTGTGTACAAAGTTTTATGAGGATCGCTTAAGTAGTTTTTGTGTAAAAGCGTAACAAACAAACTTACATTGATAGGGATAGAGATTATTCTCGTTGCCGGTAAAAACTTACTTCGAAACGTTTGTCAAGCTGTCCGTCTGTAGATTACAAGTATATATTTATTACATACATTACCAGCTGGGGGAGAATTGAACAAGTCTTGAGATCATGTCGCAAGTCGCTTCCTTAAGCTGATCGCACACATATCAGCTTTAGCAGCGCACGGTGCGCAAATAACACAGATCGTTAGTGTTTTTAAAATGTTTTTTGTTTTTTTTTGTTGTTTTGTATTAAGATTTCGTCGACACCTTGGCTAAGTGTAAACTCATAAGTGGGAGGTCTCGGCTTAGATCTCGGCAGGTTCAGTTTGGGAATTTATATTTTCTGAATTGTCTCCGGTCACGTATGGTGGGTGGCTCATGAAGCAGTAACTACAATACCGACAAAGATTGTCGACAGTTTTAGTACTAGCAGAGCTTTTGGTTACTGAGCTCGTCCGGGGAAGTACTACTACCATGCGTATTACAAACGCCAGGTAGCATTGCTATGTTGCGATCTGGACATTTATCACGCGACAGGTTGATGGCCAATGGGCGGATCTGGGGACTTATCACGCGACAGGTTGATGGCCAATGGGCGGATCTGGGGACTTATCACGCGATAGCTTGATGGCCAATAGGCGGCACTTTGTATGACGCTTTCCAAACTTGCCCTGCGAAGGGTTCTGTTCATAGGCGATTTAAAATTATAACTATCAGATGGCCTGTCAACTAATACTCTGAAAATAAGAAAACACGTTCCGCCAAGCGACTAAGTGTACTGTAACGATTTTTGTCACGATGATGCGTAGACTCGTGTATTATAAAAAAAAATACTTCTTATAGCTTTTGAAATTCCATTTTCATGACTTCTTTGTACTCAATTTTTTTTTTAATTATACAATACTTTAAAATTCGATTATTTTAGACAATATCCATAGTTTTGCAGCGTTGCTCTGTCAGTGCCAACCGCCCAAACATCACGTATTACGCCCTGGCTTCACGTAAGATCTGTCTGATCTGGTCTGGAGAGACAAAGCAAACATGCTGAGTGAAGACCATTTTGGGATCCCACCGTACCCATAATTGTGTATACCCAAATAAAAGTTTTTCTTTCTTTCTCTTTCTTTATCTCCAATGATAGTCGGTAGGTGTGCGCTCAACCTTACATTCACCTACATGTCCCTGGAAAGGATAATTTTATATTTAGAGTTACTTTTGCGCGTGAACGGGTATAAATTGACGAGACGTGACGCGTATGTCGTATTGGACGGTTTGGACATCGTAGTCCGGGAGACCACCGCGTTGAGTGTCGCATTGCATATACATTTAAATGCACTGTGCCAGATAAATCACGTAGCAAGAGTAGCAATTGCTACGGGCCCCGCGTGAATCAATCACTTCACTAATCCGTCTTGGCCCGATCCGGGATTCGACCCCAGGGTCTCGTGATCCGTAGTTTAACAACACAACGAGATATACTCGTACATGCATATAATTTTTTTTTTTTTTATTAAGTGTAATTTCATTCAATTACTAAGCACGAAAGCGGCTATAACCTATAACCCTGAATATCGGCTTCTCTTCTGCACGGCTAGAATGGGCAGGAGATTATTATTTCCGCGGGAAAAGGATATAAAAATATCTTCTCCCACAGCTTTATCAACTCTCAGAGCATTGGCGCACAAGTGGTAATAATATCCAAATATAATACGTGTATTAATAAACGGGGGTAAACTTTTCCTATTCCATGTTCCAGTGTTTTAGCAGGTGGACAAGTTAATCATATCCCTTATCGGGGGATAAAATCAGGGGATATATTTTTTATCTCCCGCCCGTGATAGCCCTGCTGGGGGAAGGAGTTTAGCTCCTCAAACTTTCCGGTACTGCGTGTTCAAAGAAACCAACAAATGACCGTGGGAAGGATCCACGTCCGGGTGACGCAAGAAATCTAGGCTCTCGTTTTCCATTTCCGGTATCCACGTATTGTATGAGTGAGTTTTTATTAAAATATGTCAAGTAGTATGCAGTAAAGTTTCTTGTTTTAATACTAGTTTGTTTAGTTTTGTGTTTATTAAGTTTATAGACCTACTATTTAATCATGTTTTGATATTAAGTTCTAAGAAATAGGTGATGTGTTTTAACAGTGCACTTTATCAGTACATTACATTACAGTATTTTTAATATGAATCCTGTTCATGCCACTAGTCCGCGGTAGAATATGTGATATCCTAAATACAGTTATAACTAGTTAGGAGTCAGATACTCACCCAAACCATGGCCATATTAGGATTTTTATCCTGATTCTATTCAAATATTTGTGGGTCATAGTAAACCTTGTTTTTATACATATAAATATTTAAAAAAAAAAAAAATTAATGCCGCCAACCAATCTGCATTTGGCCAGCGGGGTGAACTATGACGTAAGCCTTATTCATTGCGGTGAGAGCCCTATAGAGGGCCGATTATTTATTCATTTTTTTTTGGTATCTATGACCAATCACTACGCACTACACTATAACATAAATAGAATAATTAAAAACTAAACTAAATAAAATAAAAAAAATAAAAAATCTTACATTAAATATAAATAAATATGATATATAAAAACAAAGCAAATTAAAATTTCTGCGTCCAGGCAGCCCTACGTGGAGTTTAATATACAACTTGTAAATTGGAGAGTCATATCGACTTATTAGTGCTTTCAGAATGCTTTCTTTATTATGATGATGGTGATATGTAACACACTTCTCTCTTCTCTATCCAAATTTTTTTACATACTGTTGCTCTTTTTTGAAGCAACTCATGCGACATGTTGGCACCGTCTCTTGCACTAAAACTTAATATTTCCAGTTGCAGCTTTATATAAATTAATAAAGTGCATATTGTATATGAGTTTTTATGTACATTACATATCAGAAGTTGACGTTGGTTTTCGGATTATTATTAAACACGCGCGCTGATTCTCGCAGTTAAGGCGAAGTGCTTCTTAAGTTTAATATTAAAATAGCCGTAATTTTTCACCTATCACTCGCAGTGACGCCCGAGTGGCGCAGTGGGCAGCGACCCTGCTTTCTGAGTCCAAGGCCGTGGGTTCGATTCCCACAACTGGAGAGTGAATGAATGAATGAATACACTTTTATTGTACACCACAGAGAAAATTTACAGAGATACAAATACAACAGCACAATAAGGTAGAACGTACAATTTGGCGGCCTTATCGCTAAATAGCGATCTCTTCCAGGCAACCAAAGGCATACAAGAAAATGGTATAAGAAATAAGTAGGTGGTACAACAAACAAAATTAAATATTAGGACTTAAAACTAAATTAATATAAAAAAAAAAAAAAAAAACATAAAACATAGTACATACTAAACATAACATATTAAAGATATGTACAAAAATATAAAATATATTCCATACATATATACAAACATATAAACATACAAATACGCTACTATAAATACTTAATTAAAAAAATTAATAAAATAAAAGACAGTGTTTGTGTTATATGTATATTATAAGTATTTTTGTTTTATAATAATGTTTATAATACTCCCTTCAATGGGTAGTTGAAATAAAGACGATATTGCGTTTCTGTGAAAATACAAGAAACAACATTTAAAGCCCTTACTTCAGGTCTTTAAAATCAAAATAATTTCTTCTTAAACATCCTTTTCTTTATGTCACTCATCACTGTAAAAACATTGGTGACTTTCAGAAAAAGTTCGATATATGAACTCGAGAAAAGAGTTCTTTACATCTTCCCCATTTATGTGTATTATATTCATAAAAAAATATTCATCAGCTATCTCAGTACCCATAACACAAGCTACGCTTACTTTTCGGCTAGATGGCGATGTGTGCATTGTCGTAGTATATTTATTATTTATTTATTTAGTGAAAATTCCATCTGCTATCTACGATATAAGTAAAAGTTCTTAACTACTTCGTTCCGAACTTACCTTATGAAATCCTCGTTAAACATTTTAATTTTATTTGCACGCCGTTACAAGTTATGTAAGTGAAATACAAGTGGCAGCCTTATAGATCTCTGCGAGTCAACTTTGACATCAGGACATCGTAACTTAACGGATGGCATAATTTGACGGCCGACTGGCGCGGTGGACAGCGACCCTGCTTTCTGAGTCCAAGGCCGTGGGTTCGATTCCCACAACTGTAAAATGTTTGTGTGATGAACATGCATGTTTTTCAGTGGCTGGCTATTTATTTTATAAGCATTTATGTATATTATTCATAAAAATATTCATCAGTCATCTTAGCACCCATAACACAAGCTACGCTTACTTTGGGGCTAGATGGCGATGTGCGTATCGTCATAGTATACTTATTTATTTTGTCTATTTATAAGCCAGCAGGTCGGATGACGAGGATCTAGGATCGAATCTTGGGTTAAAACAAGAATTTGTTTTGCATTCTTCATTCATTCTGGAGTAAGGATATTGACGTGCCTCAGTGAACAGTTTTATTCGTTGATAGCTGTTAATATAATTTTTGTGATAATTATATCGTTAAAGCTCAAATTAGAGCGGCGTATTTGCCCTAAAACCCCTTTCCTATATGACTAACTGTACCCAGCCGTGGGACTAGGCAAATGATTGCAAGAACAAACAAAAAATAATAAAATGTTTTTAAACCAAAGCCCATCAACCCAGATTAGAGCGGCGTTACAGGTTATTATCTAGGCTTCTGCTATATAAGTAATTCTACATAACTACTTATATGAATTAATTGGGCTGTGTACAACACAGCCCAATTAATTCCCACATATAACAGGCAAATGATTATGAACAAAAAGAAAACAAAAAATTCATGTAAACATTTAGGTTTTTTACTATACTTACTCTTTATTCGCACACAACTTCAAAAGAAGGAAACCAAAAAATACTAGATAAAAGGTAAAATACATTAAGCTACCTTAGTCACCCCTCCCGATTTTTTGTTGGACAAGTGAGCGATATTTTTTTAAAAACATCGTGCAAACTGCGCCTTAACAAGCCAAACCTCAAATCCCCCAACTATGTATGTAATTTAATAATTAAGGCGTAATATGGTTTCTCACGATATACGAACTCGATTGGATGTATTAAAACTTTATACCTACCATTTTTTTTTACATATAACATGCTGTCGCCCGTGACTCTGACCGCTTTTTTTAAATATAAATATACTACGACTATACACACATCGCCATCTAGCCCCAAAGTAAGCGTAGCTTGTGTTATGGGTACTAAGATGACTGATGAATATTATTATGAATAATATACTTAAATACTTAGAATATACATATACACACCCAGACACTGAAAAACATTCATGTTCATCACACAAATATTGTCCAGTTGTGGGAATCGAACCCACGGCCTTGGACTCAGAAAGCAGGGTCGCTGCTCACTGCGCCAATCGGCCTTCTAAAATGAATGAATGAACTCTTATAAAACTTAGTTTTATGAAACGGCACTATAAAAAAAAACTGCAAGCTATGTGAAGTCCACCAAGCCGCTTTTAGCCAACGTGGTGGACTGCGGCCTAAACTCTTCTCGCTCTTAGAGGAGACGCGTGCTCTGTAGTGGGCTATGGGATAATAATCACTGCGCTAACCAGGTTGCTCTTCTAATAATTTAAAATGACATTGTGAGATGGTGATAACAAAAAAAACACCCGGCTAAGTTTGTTGTGGGCTTCTTCTTAGACCAGGACGCGTTTGGAACCCTCGTAGCTTTAGTTTTAAGTTTACGAATGTGGTTATCGCCATCATCTCACTACTGTGTGGTTCTTATGTACGCATCAAAAGTGCCACCTATGGGCCGGGCCTACTTGAATAAAGATATTTTTGACTTTGACTTTAATGATGAAAATGATAGTGATCAGTGGCGTGCACAGGGTTTATGACCAGGGTATGCATAATGCAGGTACATGGCATAAAATGGAAAAAATCCCCTCCAATATGAGTTATATACAATAATTTGGGTATTCAGTGCTTTTCTGCATGTATGAAGTGCACGCCACTGATAGTGATGATGTCAAAGTCAAAGTCAAAAATACCTTTATTCAAGTAGGCCCACAGGTGGCACTTTTGATGCGTACATAAGAATTACACGGTAGTGAGATGATGGCGATAACCACATTCGTAAACTTAAAACTAAAGCTACGAGGTTTCCGAACGCGTCCTGGTCTAACAAGAAGCCCACAACAAACTTAGCCGGGTGTTTTTTTTTTGCTATCACCATCTCTTCAAATGTCATTTTAATTTATTAGAAGAGCAACCTGGTTAGAGCAATAATTTACACCCAAGCTTTTTTATCGATTACGTAGTCCTTCATACTATAATAGGACTTTTCTATAAGCTTACGTTTAATACAAACTTTGAACTTTTTAAGAGACATTTCCAAGATGACGATGATGATGAATATAACGATGCTGTACTTTTCCTTGTTCCAGGTAAAAGGGGAACCACCGAAGGATATCATTCCAAGAACCCTAGTAGATAAATTACTCGTAGTATAAATAACTTTAACCTAGATAGTTGGGGAACGACCAAATTTTCTACACTCATACCAAAGTGCTATTAGATAGTAAGTGACAATGGTGCCCCAGCAGTACTGCCTCAGGTGGAAGCATCACCACTCGAACGTCCAGAGCATGTTTGCTCAACTGCTGGAAAAAGGTGAGACTTTTTAAAAGTTATTGTGTTTTTTTTTTGTATCCTCGTCGACATAATAGTCCGGTCATTTTAGACAATTGAAATAAAGAAAATTCCGACAGAGCCAAATCTTCGTAGAGACCTTAGGTTTACCACAAGGAATAAAGTGTAAAAAGTCCCCAATTTTCGGTTTTTGGATTTTTCTCGAAAACGGTATGTTTTATCGAAAAAGTACCGTAGAGCAAAAGATCTTAAAATTCTCTCATATCATCATAATCATCATCATAAAATGGTCCCTATGATTTTTTCTCTAAGACCCACTATTTCCCAGATATTGCGCTTGTAAGAATCTCTGCCGGAATTTTTTTTATTTGATCACTATTTTTATGTCTTAATTGACCGGACTATAACTGTTAACAAGATGTATTAGGTACAGACGCACGTCCGATCGCGTCCGTTCCCGGAGTAACACTGACTGTTTATTATCAAAATTAAGCTTAATTTGCTATACTCCGCGAAAAGCAGGAGAATCTGTGTGGTGTAATTTATAATTTCTTCAATCCGTATACTCCACACCAAACAGATCTTCGGCAATATACCCTCTACGCACTTACTTTACAATGAATAATTGTTAACACTTTGGTATTATAATTTGTAAAGTCAACATCTCCTGATGATGCTCCGGTTTCGGAGCGAAATGTGCGTAGAGGGTGTATTGCCGAGGATCTGTTTAGTGTGGAGTATAAGGATTGATGAAATTATAAATTACACCACACAGATTCTCCTGCTTTTCGCGGAGTATAGCAAATTAAGCTTAATTTTGATAATATATCATGGATTTCCGCAAAGTAACGCCTGCTTCTATCCAATACTGACTGTTTAGTTAGATTCCATTCTAATATTATGAATGCAAAAGTGTGTTTGTTTATTTGATTTTATTTTTCCTTTACTCCCTAACTGAGCAACTAATAAACTAAAGAAGCGGTATTCGCCTAGTAGTTGCGGCTTCGGCTTCATTTTCGAGGTCCAAGTTCGAATCCTAGCACGCACCTCTAACTTTTTATTTATATTTTTTTATTTTACATGTTAGCCCTTGACTGCAATCTCATCTGGTGATAAGTCATGATGCAGTCTAAGGTGGTAGCGGGCTAAACTGTAAGGGAGTATGGTAGTCATACCCTAATCGGTTTCTACGCGACATCGCACCGGAACACTAAATCGCTAAGCGGCACGTCTTTGTAGGTAGGGTGGTAACTAGCCACGGTCAAAGTCACCAGTCCAGATGAAAACCAAAAAATTCAGAAATTATAAATACCCAAAATGTCCCTTCCGGGAATCAAACCCGGGACCTCCTGCTTAAATTCACAGCGCTCACCGTTGCGCCAGGAAGGTCGTCAAAAAGCTGGCCAAATACCAAAAATTTACAAAAAAAAATAATTATAAAATGCTCTCATAAACACTCAGAGCTTTTTAAGATTAGTATTTAATGTACTTAACATTATTCACTAATCTTGAAAAGCTCTTTACTCCCAAAGTTTTAGTGTTTAGGGTTCCGTACCCCTAAATTGAAAAATGCATTCCTTATCCATTCACTTTTTTTTAGTTTAGTGACCCAGTTGATCTGTCCAATGTCATAAATCCAATGACTTTCAATATGACGGGCGGCAGAAAACAGGGCGGATGCAGTCTAAGATAGTAGCGGGCTAACCTGTTAAGGAGTATGGCAGTCATACCCCTAATCGGTTTCTACGCGACATCGCACCAGAAGCGGAACACTAAGTCGCTCTGATCATCTTTGTCGGAAGGGTATTCATCAACCACGGCCAAAGCCTCCCACCCGACCAGACCAGACCAGAGAAAATTCAGAAATTACAAATTCCCGAATTCAATGCCCCTTCCATTCCAATTCAATTCCGGGTTAAATGCCCCTGCGGGGAATAGAACCCGGAACTTCCTGCTTACATTCACAGCGCTCACGGAGGTCGTCGTCACTCATTTATTTATTACTTTAGTGTATAGCATACAATTCTGTACACATTATTGAGTAGTTAGGCATATGAACAAAAAGCTACGTCAGGGCATTGCAATATGACTGTAATTATTTTACACAGACAGTCATAAAATAAAACTGATCATGACCAGTGATAGTAATTAATATAAGTCAGCAAATCGGCCTGTGTATGTACATTTGGTTAAAGATAAAAAGGTATATTTGTTCAGACTGGTCAAAATTATGCATAATCTGTGGTCAGTATAAGTTGGAGTGGGAATTCAAAATGACAGGAACCCAGACTAAAAAGGAAGGTCATATAAAATAGCGAGATAATAGAGGGACAGAGGAGTACAGACAGGAGTGTCAAGGGAATATGGAAGATCTTTATTATATATATATATAAATAGAAGTTTATTTAAATATCACAAAAAAAATATTTCTATATAATTTTAAAAACAGGAACATAATAAACAAAATTAATTTTGGCCCACTATTAGAATCATTATCAGACAACCAACATTAAAATTTGAGAATTATGTACAATTGAAATAATTTAATCACCGAAATGCGCCCGCAGACTGACAATTAAATGTGTCTGTCAAACCTTATAGCTATCTTCAGGGTGACGTTGTGCGCGCGCATCGTGAAAATTTACTCTAACCTTTTTACCTAACGCGCCAAAAGAAGTATTACTTCAAAAATAAAGAAACACATAATTTGTACATGTCACGAAAAGCCGATATTTTGCCAATCTAAGGGAAACTGAATAAACATTTATCGCACAGAACCATCTATGAATATCCGACTCGCATATAACTCCATTTGTTTCAGGTAATTATTTTTTTGGCAGTAAGTACGTAATTAAAGTTTATCTTGTCGAAACAAGAGACTAATTATGTCTTTTAAATTTACAACTTTTGGACCCTGTTCAAGCCATTTTTATAGCGGACGATAGGTTATACTTTTTTGACGTTTAAAAAGGAAGAGGTTATAAATCGGGATTTTGTTTGAAGTTATACTTCTTTTGGCGCGTAAGGGAAAAATGGTGAGCGTAAATTTTTACGATTCGCGCGCACACCGTCACCAAAAACCGACACCATGAAGTTAGCTATAGTCAACATTTTAGGTTTTCTTAAAAAAGGTTTGACAGTTGACTTCCAATAATTCAAACAATACCTTTTTTTCCATTGTTATTGTCGTTTTTTCTACAAACGTAGTCTACGTTACACGTATTCCACGTACGAAAGATAAAATTATTGAAAAGATTTGTATCTTGTTACGTCAAAGAAGTATAACTTCGAACGCGTGTACATAAGTACGCACACTATTTTTTTTTATTCCGCTACAATTTAGTTCTTGATTGCAATCTTACCTGGTGAATGAATGAATGAATGAATACACTTTTATTGTACACCAAAGAAAAAAAATAGTTACAGAGAAATAAATACATATCAAGAGAGTACAATTTGGTGGCCTTATCGCTACATAGCGATTTCTTCCAGGCAACCAATCGCGTAAAAGGAAAAAACATAGAAAAGAGTTAGGTGGTGCAATAAATAATATTTAAAATTATAAAAATATATAAATAAAATATATATATTATATAATGGTGGTAAGTAATGAGATGGTAGCGGGTTAACCTTTTAGGGGAAATGGTAGTCATACCACGAATCTGTTCCTACGCGACATCGCACCGGAACTCTAAATCGCTTAGCGAAACGTTTGTGGCGGTAGGATTATATATGTGACACAAACGTTTGGATGGCTGCTATTCCAACACATTTTTATATGAAAAAGTACCTGGTATTATTAAAATGTTTTAATAGCTAGATTTTTTTTTTGTTTAATGTTAATTTATTTCAATAATTACAAACTTACGTCTTATATAATTTTTCTGTTTAGTTTTATTTTTAAATAAATAAATATACTACGACAATACACACATCGCCATCTAGCCCCAAAGTAAGCGTAGCTTGTGTTATGGGCACTAAGACGACTGATGAATATTTTTATGAATAATATACATAAATACTTAGAATATACATATGCACACCCAGACACTGAAAAACATTCATGCTTATAACACAAACATTTTTCAGTTGTGGGAATCGAACCCACGGCCTTGGGCTATGAAAACAGCGTGGCTGCCCACTGCGTAAGTCGGCCGTTTTTAAAAACTTAATTACAAACCAATTAATGTAATAATAAAAACTATTATTGAAATAATGACAGATTTGTTTGACATTCAGAATGTGTACAATTGGGTTCCTACCTACTTTGAAATAAAATATTTGATTTGACTTGTCGTTAGACCAGAGAAAATTCAGAAATTATAAATTACAAAATTGCCAGTACCTCCGACTTAAATTACTTAACTTCCGTATAATCCAGGACTAGATTGAATTTATCTTAGTCTTTGGAATTTAAAAGGCATTGTCCCACAATGGTTTTTTGTAAATATTTATTCACACTTGCGGCCCTGACTACTAAACACATTATGCGCGCGCGTGCTAAAAAAATATAGAGAATGGAAGGCCCAGGTATTCACTTATTCACTATAATACCCACAATGTTCAGGATGGCACTTAATCTTTCATTAATTAACAGTACTATTGAAGCTAAATACCTAGTTTCTTAGCAGTAATCATTTATTCTCATGACTATTATTCTTCCTTCCTATTAAAGTATTCATTTTATAAAAGAAATCTTTAAAGCCCACCAACCTGCTTTAGAGCAGTGTTGTGGGTCTGTACTCTATAAACCTGACTTCCCAAGGAGTGAAATAAAACAACTGGACTGACTCTAATACTGTATATTAGGCTTCTCTATAATTCATATTACTTGTTACCTTCAAATGACTCTACTACCAGTTCGGAATGCTGTCTTCGGCAGAGAAGACCACTGGCAAGAAACTCTACCGTTGCTCTTTTATTCAATCAATTAAAACAACTAATAAACACAATTACAACATTGTCATATGTAATAACGCTAGGCCCTTTAATACAAGACATATTTTAAGACAGGTAAAACATAACCACTATTACCACTTATAACATCAGGACTTTTGGAACAAGTTGTTTGTATAGAGCAACCTCTGCTACATAAACTGTCGGTATAAAGTTATGCTAGGGCTCCATATATGATACCTAAATAAACCAAAGGATGAGATATACTTATCTAATGCAACGTCAGGTACAACCATAGTACCAACAACTTTTAACAACTCCATCACCAGTACATACGACTTGTTTCGCCACAACAATATTTCGTTAAGTGTATCGTTTCCATTATAAATCATCTCAACCCAATTTGTAACGTTCTATCCACAATACTTTACTTAATCTCCTTTTCTCAATTCATTAATTTAAATCCGTCCTCACTTTTCTTTGCCGCCAATCTAACTTGTCAAACTCGCGTCTCCCGCCATCGAGCCTATACTTTTATTTGACAGTTTACTAAAGTCCATTATTCTATTTTCAATACATTATCAATGAGTATACAAACTATTATTTGTTGATATATTTAATATAATCATCGGGTTTATCATAGATAAAGTGCTGTAATTCCCTATTTCCTAACACGCGCATAATGTGTTTAATTTATCCATAGCAAGTTTTTTTTTTTTTTAATTCACTGCAAGTTAAGCATGCCCCGATAAGTGTCACTTAAGTGTTCAATTAATGGACGCTGGAGTCACGATTCGAAATATAAAATCGCCGAAAAAAAAAATAGAGTTTTATGCAAAATATTTATTTGCAAGGTGTTGCGTTTTATAATTATCGTTGGGTGCTTATAAATTCTGAATTTTCTTGGGTCCGGTGGGCGTTACCACCCGTCATAACGGGTCCAATAGACAAAGACTTGCTGCCCAGCGACTTAGCGTTTCCGGTAGAAACAGATTAAGAGTATGGCCTTGATATAACTGGCCTACTACCCCTAACAGCTGAGCCCATCTTAGACTGCATCAAAGTCTAAAGTCAAAGTCAAAAATATCTTTATTCAAGTAGACACATAGGTGGCACTTTTGATGCGTACATAAGAATTACACGGTAGTGAGATGATGGCGATAACCACATTCGTAAACTTAAAACTAAAGCTACGAGGGTTCCAAACGCGCCCTGGACTAAGAAGAGCCCACAACAAACTTAGCCGGGTAATTTTTTTTTTTGTTATCACCATCTCACAGTAAATTTATATTAAGCTATGAAGCTAGAGCAATTCAAACCCAAGCTTTTTTATCGTTTTAAGTTATCCTAAATATTATAATAGGTTTTTTCTGTAAGCTTACGTTTTACATAAACTTTGAATATTCACCGTTGAAGCAAGTTATATTTCAATAGCTTAAAACGCACATAGCTTAGAAAAGTTAGAGGTGCGTGCTGGGATTCGAACTCGGCCGCCCGAAAGTGAAGTATAAGTCCTACCTACTGGGCTATCACCGCTTCGGGCTAGCGTGGATATGGTTTTTTTTTTTAAATTTTATTCGACTCACTGTGTGTTCACCTTTACTCCGTCACCAGGCGGAACTTGGTGTGACCTTCGAAACATTAAAAGAATTATAAAGGTTAAATAAAATAATATACAAAAAAAAAACTTGTTGGTCTAAAGGTTACAAGGTCGCAGGTTTGATTTCAGGGCGGAGCAATAGCATTTTTTTATATTCTACTACAAGTTAGCCCACTAGTAATCTCGCCTGGTGGTAAATGATGATGCACGCTAAGATGGTAGCGGGCTAACCTGTATTAAATAGAAGCAGGCGTTACTTTTACGGTAATCCATAATATATTCCTTAATATATTCGACGGCCGATTGGCGCAGTTTGCAGCGACCCTGCTTTCTGAGCCCAAGGCCGTGGGTTCGATTCCCACTACTGGAAAATGTTTGTGTGATGAGCATGAATGTTTTTCAGTGTCTGGGTGTTTATATGTATATTCTAAGTATTGATGTATAGTATTCATAAAAATATTCATCAGTCATCTTAGTACCCATAACACAAGCTTCGCTTACTTTGGGGCTAGGTTGTGATGTGTGTCGTGTCGTAGTATATTTATTTATTTATTTATTCCATAATATATTATTCCCTTATATATTATGAAATTAAGCTTAATTTGCTATACTCCGCGAACAGCAGGAAAATCTGTATGGTGTAATTTATCCTCGGCAATGTACCCTCTACGCACGTTTCGCTCCGAAACCGGAGCTTTTTTTTTTTTTTTTATATAAATATAGACAAGTGCTTGACTGCAATCACACCTGATGGTAAATGATGATGCAGCCTAAGATGAAGCGCGCTTGCCTAGAAGATGCCTATTCACTCTTGATTTGAAGGTACCCAGATTATAGGTATCAGGGAAGACGGAAGATGGGAGGGCATTCCAGGCCTTTGCGGTGCGGATCAGAAAGGAAGAAGCAAAACGCTTCGTACGTGTTGATGGTATTTCAACCACCCAGGAGATGTTGACTTTACAATGAATAATTGTTAAGACTTAACTTTCCTAATATAAGGGCTATCCTGTAATGTTATGGCAGTTATATTAAACCCGTACTTGTTATCTGTTTCTACGCTAAATCGCTTGGCAGCAAGCCTTTGTCCATAGGGTGGTAACTAGCCACGGCCGAAGGCTCCCACAAATAGCCTATAACCGTCCACCGCTGGACTAAAGGCTTCTCCCAACGGGACGGTTTGATATAAAATGAAGGAAATCTCCAGTACGAGTTTTAAATACTTAAGGGTAGGTAAATAAAAAAAAATAAGTATCAACTGAATAGTAATGGGCGAAAATTAGTAAGCGATACATACAGTGCTTTGGTTTTATATATTTTATTTTTTAATTGTTGCTCCGGGTCGAATGGGCCATGTAGAATTCTCCTCCCATTGCGCTGACTTGTTTAAAGAAAACTTCACGTAGTGCGAATATTATAATAGATAAATAAATAAATAAATAAATAGCTGATTGTATTCCATGACTTAGTTTTTCTTTAACGAACATTTCAGAACAGTCTTAAAAAGACCACAGAATCCATAGACACTCACGGTCCAGACCACAGATGAGAAATGTGAATGAATGGCCCAAACAGTAGGCTTTTTATAACTCTTACAATGCTTAATTTAAAAATGTTAATAGCTCGCACTGGAGAGTTTCTTCATTTTCCCTTTATTACCCTCTATGCACGCCACTGGTAGTAGTAGCATGGAGGGCGCTTCTGCCCGCTCTACGTTATATTCCCTTAGTACGAAATCCGCGGGAAGGGGACAAGTGGTCACAACTGTAACGATGAACTGCCTGAATATTTTATTCTTAGTGGGCCGTGTGGTGACCACACGGCCCACTAAGAATAAAATATTTATTGATGTCTTCCCTGGCGCAACGGTGAGCGCTGTGAATTTAAGCAGGAGGTCCCGGATTCGATTTAAGGCAGGGGCAATTTGGGAATTTATAATTTCTGAATTTTCTCTGGGCTGGTCTAGTGGGAGACTTTGACTGTGGCTAGTTATCACCCTATCGACGAAGTTGATAAAGCTGTGGGTGAAGTTAAATTTATCCTTTCCCCCGGGGGTATAATTGTCTCCTGCCCAAGCTCACCGTGCAGGCGGACATTGTCGGCTAGCATGGGCGGACAAAGGATAAAAATTTAAGTCAAAGTCAAAGTCAAAAATATCTTTATTCAAGTAGGCCCATAGGTGGCACTTTTGATGCGTAAATAAGAGTTACACGGTAGTGAGATGATGGCGATAACCACATTCGTAAACTTAAAACTAAAGCTACGAGGGTTCCAAACGCTTCTTGGTCTAAGAAGAAGCCCAGAACCAACTAAGCCGGGTGTTTTTTTTTGCTATCACCATCTCACAATGTAATTTAAAATTATTAGAAGAGCAATCTAGTTTGAGTAATATTTTACACCCAATCTTTAATTCACCTTATCCCACAGCTTTATCAACTCTCGGAGCACTGGCGCACTAGTGGAAATAATATCCAAATATAATTCTTGTATTAATAAACGGGGGTAAACTTCTCCTATTCCATGTTCCAATGGCTTAGCTGGTGGACACTTTAATCATATCAGGGGATATAACCGGGGGATATAATTTTTATTGCACGCCTCATAAGCGAAGCGTTGAGGTTGTGCTCTACTCTCGACATTTCAAAAAAAGAAGTTTTCTCGAAACTGAAATTGATTTTTTGTTATTTATATTGCACTTACAGGTTAATTTGAGTACACTAATATCAAGTCAAATAATTTGTCAGGCACATAAAATACATTTCAATAACAATTTTTTTGTTTAACATAGTAAATAATAACATTAAACATAATCTTTTCTGGACGTCCGTGTATGGACGGGTGTATGTGGCATCAAAATTGGTCGAAAAAATGATCGTATCGGAATATTTTTTTTTTAATTATCTAAAGTAACACACGACATAATTTCTTAGTTAATATGAGCGTTCAATTCACTGTCGTTAAATTTCCATGTAATTATTCTAGCTAATATTAATTGTAACTTTCAATGTGCAATCATTATGACATTCCCGTGTCTTGTTTACAAAAAATGAATAATAATTAATATGAAAAAAAAAATTGTAATGAGCATTGAAAGTTTCAGTTAAAAAAATTTCAATTTTATTGTGAAAAAAATGAGATTATAAGGCGTGCACTTTTGGATTTTCCAAATTTTTTCCTACCTGCGCTAGCCCTGGTTGATGGACACGGGGCGGCAATATCTAGAACGTGTTCCTTGCACGCCCCGGAAGTGCTGCTCTGTTTATAGTCGATGGTTTCCGGTGTACAATCAGGTGTGTGACTAAGAAAAAAACCACAGAATTTTTGCTGTACGAGTAACTTCATTTTCCGTCTGAGTTATGTATGTGTGAGTTTTTTTTTTTTATTATTTATTTACCGGCTATCTAATCTCGTTCTGTGTAAAGGTCACGTCGGTTCCACGATCGGTGTTATGTAGGTAGGTATTATATTTTCCAAAATTATTTAGTACCCAAATAATACAACCGATTGGCGCAGTGGGCAGCGGCCCTGCTTTCTGAGCCCAAGGCCGTGGGTTCGATTCCCACAACTGGAACATGTTTTTGTAATGAACATGAATGTTTTTCAGTGTCCGGGTGTTTATATGTATATTAAAAGTATTTAAGTATATATATATACTATATGTATATATAGTATTAAAATTATTACGATAAAAAATGTATGTGAGGCTGAAAGCCGATTGGCGTTAAGCAGCTTATATCCAAGAATCGATCTTTCGAATTTAAGTTATGCTAATCACATTAAGAGCAAAAAAGTTTTTTTTTTTTTTTTATTAAATATATAGACAAGTGCTTGACTGCAATCACACCTGCTGGTAAATGATGATGCAGCCTAAGATGAAGCGCGCTTGCCTAGAAGACGCCTATTCACTCTTGATTTGAAGGTACCCAGATTATAGTTATCAGGGAAGACGGAAGATGGGAGGGCATTCCAGGCTTTGCGGTGCGGATCAGAAAGGAAGAAGCAAAACTTCGTACGTGTTGATGGTATTTCAACCATTTGACGTTCCAAAGCAAACATTTAAGTATATTATTTACAAAAATATTCATCAGTCATCTTAGTACCCATAACACAAGCTACGCTTACTTTGGGGCTAGATGGCGATGTGTGTATTGTCGTAGTATATTTATTTATTTATTTATTATTATAATGATAAGTAAGCCATATACTCGTAGTTACCGTCTCAAGATTTAGCAGCTTTTTAATATTATTAAATTAGAATATTAGAAGCTATTAAAATGGTAATGAACTGAAATGAAATTTATATAAATGGTGCAGTCAAATATTACCAATTTTATAATAGTGTATACAAAAAAATTACTATAGGCGATGTATGTGTGCGTGTGCGTGTCTGTCAGTCAGTCAGTCAGTGAGTCAGGCAGCCCAGTCAGTCTTGCTACGTGGTTAATCCGGCACTGTGAATCACCCGGTTAGAATATACATATATGTCTACACAGCTTAAATGTTTTTCTCTGTTTTGTTCACAATAATGGTCGAATGAGGATTCTATATGTGACTAATTCTGTAGTTACAACTCTACCGTCAAAGACGTGCCGCTAAGCGATTTAGCGTTATATAGTCTTAAAAAACCGATTAGGGGGTATGCGTTTAACATAACTTTCATACCACTAACAGGTTAGCCCGTTACCAACTCAGGCTGCATAATCAACAACCAAAGAAAAAAAAAATGCTCAACTCGCGGCTAAAGAAGTTTTCACTGCAATAAACGTAATAAACTTTAAGTGAGTCATAAAAACTTAAAACATTCCTCACATTACTGTGTTTACTTTATAAATCGATGAAATGGCCGTAAGTAATGCAGTAAACGCACTTTTGGTGCGTTCGGACCCGATTTTCTGAGGGTTATTAAAATCCAAAATCGGTATCGCGTACGTTTATATTTTTATCGCATTCTTTGTAATGAGATTGACCGCACGCGATCTCTGATGTCGAGTTAAGTACCTACAGGGAACGCCGCTTGTCCGACTAGCGACATATGGTGAACATATTAAAAAAAAAAATGGCAACAATAAATACTGAGTGAAACCACCAAGGCAAGAAATACTTAAGTTATTTCTACAGCATTTTCTAATTAGCGGCTAAGTAAAAAACTAAAATTACTAGGTACTTTCTTTGCTACTTTATTAAAGAGTAACAACGTGTAACAGAATTACGAAATCCCTATCCCTATAACTATTTAATATTATAAATGTCAATGTAAGTTTGTTTGTTACGCTTTCACGCAAAAACTAAGTAATCGATCCTCATGAAACTTTGTACACATATTCTTGGGAGTGTTAGAAGTAATATAGAATACTTTTTATCCCGACATTAAGCTCGATTCCTTTGGGAGAGGGGATGAAAGTGTTTGACGATTTTACACCATAACTCCGACAAATTATAACCGATTTAAATTATTATTTTTGTACTATAGAGGTTAAAATATGTGTTTAAAATTGGCCAAACTTTGTGTAGATGGATGGAACCACATTCAGTGGTTGGAAATAGAGGACAGAACTGCTCAGCGGACAGCAGCAAACCCCTCATTTAAGGCTTAGTGATACTGAATACTTTAAATTTCTTTAGAACTGCAACTAAATTGAACGCCACATCAAAAAACAAAATCAAACGCAGACGAAGTCGCGGGCAACAGCTAGTATAATATGAAAGGTATATATAAGTATATTTCATAAGAAATCAACCTGTATAAATATTGAATCAAAAGAAGCACATTTATTTTTCCATACAAACGAATTCAAAACGTTCTAAGTGTTTATAATATATTATATTACTAGCTCTTACCCGCGACTTCGTCTGCGTTTGATTTTGTTTTTAAAGTATTCAGTATCGCTAAGCCTTAAATGAGTATAGTAGTATATATATAAAACATGTGACTGTAAATTAATTATAGACAAATAATTTGCAATAAAATAAAATTGAGACTATAATTAAAGATCTAAGCTATCCTATCTCTTAAGTTGGACCAGACTGCTTACGGTGTGCCAATTTAATTTAAAATCGGTTAAGTAGTTTAGGAGTCCATCGCGGACAAACATCGTGACAGGAAATTTATATATATTAAGATAATATATAATATAATATATTAAAACACATTTAAGATGATAATTGATGAATTCCTTAACGACAAGGCTGCTTGGAAGCAGGCCACCCCGCTCTCATTTCTCACAAAACGGGAAAACTTTAAAATATATTGAAGTTTTAATGAATATTTGCTATAATCCGCGACAACGCACAATTGTAAAGCCATCATTCCCTGTAATAACATAAATCATCATGCATCGATAAAACGCCGAAAAAACGCTATAAATTAACTTTTAAATCCAACCGGACCCAATTTTTCAGGGTTTATTAAAACCAAAATTATTGGTCTGCAGTGCGTTTATTTTTTATCGCATTATTTGTGATGCGTTTCGCGTTAAGTACCCGCAGGGAACGCCGCGTGCGTGACTTGCCTTATGCGGAGCGACACATAGTGACAATATTATAAAAAAAGGATTTGGGATTTTTAGAAAAAATAAAAACCACTTCTGAAATTATTTTTATGCTTACCAACATTAGTTGGTGTAATTAAATTTTTTTTTGTGTAAATCAAGCTTTGAATACTATGTGCTACAAATAGCTTCCAGTCGCGCAAAACTGCAAATACTTTGTTTAACTTCTTTATTAAAAAAAAGAAAAAAGTAAATTGCTGCGGTGTGGTAGCTCAGTGGCCCGACTTAACTTTCGAATCCAAGCACGCAACTCTAACTTTTCTTCTTAAGTAATTAGATATCACTTGTTTTAACGTGAAGGAAAACATCGTGAGAAAACCTGCATGCCTGAGAGTTCTACATAATGTTTTTTAAGGTGTGTGGTGTCCACCAATCCACACTGGGTCAGCGTGGTGGATTGGTGGACCCAATCCTTCTAATTTTCGGAGGAGACCCGTGCCCCGTGGGTCGGTAATGGGTTGATATTATGATGATAGGCGTCACTTTTGATGCGTACATAAAAAAGAAAAAAACATCAGATCTATATAAATAAAATAAAATTTAAATGCGACGCGGCAGTTTTTTAATTTATAGTTTCTAAATTATCTCTGGTCAGGTCTGTAAGCCTTCGGCTGTGGATAGTAACCACCCTACGGACAAAGACGTGCCTCTAAGTGTTCTTGTAAGATGTTGCGTAGAAACCGATTAGAGGCTATGGGTTTAATAAAACTGAAATACCCCTAACAGGTTAGCCAGTTACCATCTTCGACCGCATCATCATTTACCAGTAGGTGAGAATGCAGTCAAGGGCTAACTCATAGAAGAATTAAAAAAAAATCTTTAGAGCGAAATAGGATTCGCAATACGATTTTTTTTGTAGTATATGTTACATATTCTTGTCTCAACCAGTTAACCAATCTCAACATAATTTATTACAGAAATAGATTACATCTCTGGGAAAGGGATAAATAGTACTTTTGAATTTGAGTTGAAATAAAATACTTCAAGAAACTAGTGAAGGATCATTATTTGTCTCTTTCAGCCGAACAACGCTGAAGCGAATCATTTTAAGTGTGTAATTTGAATTATTTATGTATTTCATACTAATTGGGGATGTTATATGTAATATATTTATATAGATATTTATGTTATATATTTTATTTGTATTTATATATAATATATTTATATATATATATATATTTTTTATTTATATTTATATATTTGTATAATTTTTAAATCTTATTTATTGCACCACCTACCTCTTTTCTACGTTTTTTCCTTTTACGCCATTGGTTGCCTGAGAGAAATCGTTATGTAGCGATAAGGCCACCAAATTGTACTCTCTTGATTGTATTTATATCTTTGTAACTACTTTTTGTTTCTTTGGTGTACAATAAAAGTGTATTAATTCATTCATTCATTCATTCATACTAACCGACGACGACATACGACATACAATATACGCGCACGCAGCCGCACTGTCGTATCAGCAACAAATTGATTAAAATGTCCGACGAATAACAAACGGACCGTCATCCTAACTGCAACCGAATTACGATAAATTATATCGAGACGATCGATGGTAAAATAAACGTATCGCATTAACGGGCAATCGGCGTTGGAAGTTTTGATAAAACGATGGAAATATAATTCCGAAATTCGACATTCAAAAAAACGTTTCATGTTAATATATTCGTTGGTATAATCGACAGACGACTTAAAACAAGTCGCAGTATATTATGTATATTTAATATTTTTTTATCGGTTCTTTTGCTGTAATTCCTGTCTACAAAGGTTGCCTGTAAGAGATTGCTTGCAGTAATAAAGCCGACTTTGCATGTCTACATTGTGTACTGTATACTTCTTACTGTTTCTTTTCCTGTATGTTATACGTGCAATAAAATGTTTCTTCTTCTTGGGTGGTAAGCGCCATCATACCGGTTTTTGTTTGAGTATTAACTGTGGCAATGGTTTACTCAAAAACTATTCGCGTTTGCGGGACGTCAGTTACAAGTAAATTGACAAACTGTCCGACAAAACACAAACAGACCGTCACCCTAACTGCAAACGAGTTACGATAAATTATATCGGGATGATGATAAAAAAAAGTATCGCATTAACGGGCAATCGGCGTCCGAAATTATGACAAAACCGTGGAAACATAATGCCGGAATTCGATATTCAGAAATACATTTCGTGTTAATGCATTCTTTGATATAATCGAAACATGACTCATTCGAAGAAAGTGTAAGTATTTTTGACTAGCGGTCCCCGCAACTTTTTCCGCGTACTACAATTGATAATTATCATGGCTTAGCACCTATTTAAATGTAAGTAAGTATGGAACCACAAATAAAGTTTCGAAATAGCATACTCAAAGAGATGCACGTTATGTGTTTTTTAGTTAGCACGTACCGACGACGTGGCCCCAAATCTTTCACAGCACACACACACACACACACACACACACACACACACACACACACACACACAAACGCACATACAAGTTCGAAATGTGTTCGGGTGACAACGTTTCTTGTCCACACAAAAAACCCAAGGCCATGCGGTTTTGCTGAATACTCCACACTCCACACTTTTATGGGGCCCTGGTACGTCCAACCCATATATATTAGATGTTAAAGATTTCATAAGTGTTACGACTATTAATAGCATGTATATACTTACTCATTTATTGTATTTTAAAGTATTTAAATATGTAAGTGTTGTTATTATATATATTAGTTTATTTTTATATTTATTTATTTATTATATTATTTACTTTTGATCTACTTTTGTACACTAGTTTATGTATTAGCATTTAGTTATTCGCATGTATGTATTTTAATATTTGTACCACCAGCAGTCTATTCTCCTCTTCTTTTTTTTTCCTAATTCAAAAGTTGCCTGGCAGAGATCGCTATTAAGCGATAAGGCCGCCTTTTGTATTACTACTTCTTTTGATATGTTTCTGTTTTTGTTATATTTTATATGTGTTAATAATAATATGTGTGGTGACGGCAGATCGGGATACTTTTGTCACTACCCCTCTTCCCGCCTTTAGTCCAGTACAGCTACCATGGGCAGGTGACAATTATCTCCCCGGGGAAAGGATGAAAATGTATCTTCTCCCGAAGCTTTATAAACTCTCAGAGCACTGGCGCGCATGTCGGAATAATATCCAAAGAATATATATGTAATAATAAACGGGTTTAAACTTCTCCTATTCCACGTTCCTGTGCTTTTATCCCTAGTCGGGGGATATCATCGGGAGATATAATTTTTGTCTCCAGCCTGTTCTAGCCCTGCAGCAGTGGACTGTTATATTTTTATACTGATAACAGTATGCCTCTATAGTCTATACGTATATACACACTGTTTGCTCAGAAAGTCTAAGTAGGTCGGTCTAGAACTAGATAAACGTGAGTTATGTAGCCGTTTCCCTAGGATCCAGGAATAGTAACTATTAGTGAACCTGTTAATCTATCCGTCTAATAGCCTAATAAAAAGCATTAATTTCGAAAGCACAGACAGTTATTTAATTTTATGTATGTATGTAGACCTGTAGATTATCCTCTTACATATTTGAATTCTGATACAAATTAATAAGTTAGCTAAAGAGCTAGTCGCTATTTTGGTATGATAAGTTTAACGTATAACGTATATATATATATATCTGGGTCCGCTAGTATATTATATATATATATATATATATATATATATATATATAATATAATAGTGGACCCCAGCGCCATCTGTCGTGCTGATTTGTGAATCTAAACTATCCAGGGTGCCAGCCAAACGCATACCAAAAAATCCTTTCAAATCGCTCCAGCCATTCGGAGTTCATTGGCATACACACACACACAAAAAATATATAAGTATCTAAGATATTTTTTTATTTTATTTATTTAATAAGGGTATGCCTGCCTTTGTCCGATCACCCGGATCGGTCTACTGTAAGGACCATTCCACCCTATTCCCCATGTTTGAGACGCAAGTTTAACGGTAACCTGGCAACATCTTCCCCTGAAACCCGCCAGTCTCTTTGGTGGACCTAACGATATCCCCTATAGGTTTGCTAGTTTTACGTAAGAAATCTAAAGTATTAAAGGCTGATATTAAAGGTGCGGAGCGGTAATAGCCTATATAGTTAGGACTTCGGCTTTACTTTCGGGGGGCCCGAGTACAAATTCCAGAACGCAAATCCTTTAACATTCATTTTTCTATCTTGTGACAAATGAAAGCGTAGCCGGATGCTTCCAAGCTACCTTGTCATTAAGAAACTCATCAATTTTTTAATTTTTTTTTTATTGGTCAACTTAAGAGTCAAACAATTTACGAGGTCACTCACCTCATCTCAAAGCACACAGAGTTTATGTGACATGTACTTTCGCAGAAGATACTTGTTTTGCAACTATTCTAAGTGCTTTTAAGTAATTAAAATATCACTTGCTTAAACGGTGAGGGAAAACATCGTGCGGAAACCAGTACGCCTGAGTTTTTTTTTTTTTTTTTCAGATTGTGTGTAGCTGATTAACCCTAATGATTTTAACAGCGTAACGCGGGCTTGTTGGCGAGCCTCGGAATGGGGCTCTGCCAGGAAGAGTTTGAACCCTAGGGCTCGAAGAAGCGAAGGGATCGTCGACGATTGGAGTGAAAGGGTTACGGACGGTGGTTAATCCGCACGCTTCCGAGAACGTGGTGCGAGCCCACGTCCGGTTGACGTTAGAAGTCGGGGACCTCGTCTTCGCCGGCGAAGACGCTGTGCATAGGTTGATTGTGTGTTCTGATAGGGAGCATTGTCAGTAGTAATCTGATCGTCAGGGTCGTGAAGGATATGTTTAGGCCTCCTCTTGTTGAGAGTGGCGCTAAGGTTGGGTGAGTAAAAAGAAGCCGCAACTATGAGAGGGTTGGGATGTCGGATAGATGTACGCCTGAGAGTTCTCCATATTCTTAAAGGCGTGTGGAGACCACCAATATGCAGTGGGCCAGCGTGGTGAACCACTGCCTTAACCCTTCTTATTGTGGGAGGAGACTCGTGCCCTGAATTGGGCCATTATTGGGTTGATATGATGATGATGATGATGAAAAATTCTGTCATGTATAACGCGTAATCGAGCACTGACGAACGATTCTATCCACGTTACGTTTAAATGGTTACAGTTATTTCTAAGACAAAATCAAAGCTAAGGTCAAATATTTCTGTATTCAAATATGGCACATAGATGGCACTTTTTATGTGTACATTACACACAAAATATATACATATGAGTGAGATGATGGCGATAACTACATTCGTAAACTTAAAAAAAGCTACGAGGGTTCCAAACGCGACCTGGTCTATGAAAAAAACCCACAACAAATTTAGCCGGGTCATTTAAAACTATTTAAGAAGCAACCTGGTTAGAGCATTAATTCTAACCTAAGCTTTTTTATCGTTAACGTAGTCCTCTATTTTATATTTGTGGATTTCTTTAAAATTGTTCAACGGGTACATACCACGAACATATTAAATAGGACACAGTAGTAAAAGACGCAATGTATAATTTATATTATAGGAATATAAAGATTTACATGTGTAACATCGTAGTGCCCTATCTCTTTCTACTTCTACTCAAAATCAGTAACAAATATATGAATAAACAATAATAATAATAATAAATAAATAAATAAAGAAATAAACAATAAATGGATAAATAAAAACATAAATAATTAAATAAATATATAAATAAACAAACAATAAATAGATGAATAAAAACATAAATTAATAAATTAAAAATAATAATACATAAATAAACAAATAAAAACACTGAATTAAAAGTTAAAAGGATACAAAAGGTCTCCGACCACCACATCGGAGGAAATCAGCACTCCAGGAAGATGAAGTTATAAAAAAAAAAAAAACATATTAGAAAAAAAAAAGTTTATTTTGGTAAGATACAAAGTGGTATCAATATATCGCAGAAGTCTTCTTTTAAGAGTAGTATTAATACCCCTGTGTCAGAAGTCTCCTCCTCCTCTTCCGAAGATTATCTTCAATTACAATTAAAATAAACTTTACAAATTACAGTAAAAGGAAGGTAGGTATACAAACAAAACAAGATATACAATATTATAGAAATATTACCCAGTTGCATGGATCGTGGTTATAACTGGGTCAGCACAGAGTCATTTATAGTTCTAGATCTATTGTATAGAAGCAGGCGTTACTTTGCGGAAATCCATGATATATTATCAAAATTAAGCTTAATTTGCTATACTCCGCGAAAAGCAGGAGAACCTGTGTGGTGTAATTTATAATTTCTTCAATCCTTATACTCCACACCAAACAGATCCTCGGCAATACACCCTCTACGCACGTTTCGCTCCGAAACCGGAGCATCATTCATTGTAAAGTCAACATCTCCTAGATCTGTTTGCCCGAAATATCTAATGATTTAAAAAAAAAACTGCCACCGGCTCTCGAACTATATCGAGTTCAAAAAAACGTCTCAACTCAAAACTCGTTTCGAAAATGTCCAAAAATAACATACTAGTTTCACTTCGGCGTGCACGTGTCTTGAAACGTTATGGTTTTCGAAATACCTATGTAGCTATTTTACCTACCACTAGTCGCAAGTTAAATCCCCCATTTTTCGGAACAGGTCCGACCTTCCGTTCTGAAGGGGGGTTATGCTTGGGTAATACGCATGATTACGGCAGTAACAAAAAATGGAATACATATCTTTTTAATGATATATCCTCATAATGAAATCAACCCATTACCGGCCGGCCGATATTAATGAGAAGGGGTTAAGTCCGGGGTCCACCACGCTGGCCCAGTGCGGATTGGTGGACTCCACACACCTTTAGGAACATTATGGGGAACACTCAGGCGTGCAGGTTTCATCACGATGTTTTCCTTCACCGTTGAAAGAAGTGATATTTCATTACTTAAAACGCATATAAATAAATAAATAAATAAATATACTACGACAATACACACATCGTCATCTCGCCTTAAAGTAAGCGTAGCTTGTATTATGGGTACTAAGATGACTGATGAATATTTTTATGAATAACATACATAAATACTTAGAATATACATATAAACACCTAGACACTGAAAAACATTCGTGCTCATCACACAGACATTTTCCAGTAGTGGGAATCGAAGCCACGGCCTCTTGGGCTCAGAAAGCAGGGTCGCTGCAAACTGCGCCAATCGGCCGTCATATAACTTAGAAAAGTTAGAGGTATTACGTGCTGGGATTCGAACTCGGCCCTCCGAAAGATAAGTCGAGCTCCTACCCACTGGGCTATCACCGCTATATTTTTATTTTTTATTTTTTTCATAAAACCTATAAGATTCGTGTATTATGAAAAACGTATTTTTGGTTATGCTCTATGCGAGATTTTCAATATTTTCTATTTTCAATATATAAAACTGCAAACTAAGCGATCCGCCATGACAGCGCCGAATGACGTCACGTCTATGGCAAGTGATGATGCAGTTTAAGATGGTAATATGTATGTTAATTGGTTTCTACGCGACATCTTAGGAAAGCCTAGTCGCTTGGCGGCACATCTTCGTCGGTGAGGTGGTAACTAGCCACGGCCGAAGCTTAACACCAGACGATATCGGAGGAAAAGAATTTTTCAAATCGGTTCTGGCGTCGTCGAGTAATCGGATAATATACATACAAAAAAAAAAAGATTTCGACAAATTGACAACCTCCTCCTTTTTGAAGTCGGTTAACCGAGGAGCTGTCCTCGCCGGGGATCGAACCTGGGACCGGGTTACACTACGCCTGGGTAGCAGACATTTTAAAATCAATATGAAATATGCAACGTTGGACTTAGCATCCGAAAAATGCACTTATAGCATACGATAACGTGAACGATACGACAATGCTCTTGCTAGAGGGGTAACTTCCTACTAATATGACATATGTGAAAGTTTGTAAGGATGGATGGATTAAAAGATCTCGTTTAGAAAAGGATTCAATTGGTTAAATAACACAACGTAAGTACAAAAGGCAAAGTAAAAGCAATTCCCGGCGACGACGATAAGGCTACGGCGACCTTTATTAAGCTTTCGACCGAATTCGTCATAGTCATATTTGCGTAAGCCAAATATGAACCGTATAGCAAGATTTTAAAAAGGCTTAAGTTTCTTTAGTTGCTCTTTTGGAACTCTCTGCCGTGGGAAATCCGTCATTCTGAGTCTATCCATATTTCAGACACTGCACCGTCTGAAAAAATATTATTTATCTTCGTAATTAAGTGATATTGTAAGTTTACTATAGCATATGTTTATTTAATATATGTATTTTCATATTTATAGGTATTAAATATTTGTAAATTTTTTTATTTATTTATAGTTTGTATATTTATTTTATATCTTTCGAGTGGCACAGTGGGCAGCGACTCTGCTTTCTGAGTCCAAGGCCGTGGTTTCGATTCCCACAACTGTAGAGTGTTTGTGTGATGAACATGAAAGTTATTCAGTGTCTGGGTGTTTATCTGTATATTATAAGTATTTATATGTATTATATTCATAAAAAATATTCATCAGCGATCTCAGTACCCATAACACATGCTACGCATACTTTGGGGCTAGATGGCGATGTATTGTCGTAGTATATTTATTTATTTATTTTATTTGTTTATCTTTACTTTGTGCACCATCCGTCCGTTTTACTGATAGCTTCTTACGCTTAGGTTGCCTGTAATGGATCACTTTTAGTGATAAGGCTGCCTTTACACCCTAACACTACTTACTTTTGTCTTTATATTGTTTCTTTGTGTTTCGTTGCAATAAAGTTATTCTATCAATCTATATGGCCTATCTGCATAGTCGCGAATGGAGAGAAAAATACAATCTGTCAACGTAAGTTTTGTTGGAGATGTTAAGGAACGTATCGCAGATTACGCAGCTATCTAAATTCCCAAAAGTCCTCTTACTCGTGCTATGCTTGCGTGAACCATGAGTATTTTTTTATTAAGTGGAAGCCAAGTTCTTCAACAGTACCTTCAGTGAGGAATTGTGACACCGTTGTATAAAATAGGAGGCAGATTTTGTCAGTCAACTCTAGTTCTCAGTACCGAGCTGTCAATAATGACAGATTGAGTTATCTCTGCATTTACCACACTGTCTGCTACACTCGAAAATTTCGGTTAAATCTCTATTAATCGCAGCAACAGTAGAACCGAGATTATCAAGATGACGTGCGAGAAGGAGAGATAAGAGTTTAATTACGATATATTTGTATATCATCTGCATACGAGTATGATAGAGAAGAAATATAAGTTGACTTTTTGAGTAATTGAGTTAGTTGAGATAGTTAAGAGGAAGCGACATAACACGCCACCCTGAGGTACGCCAACCGCACCGTATCATTATACTAGGACGCTGAGGTTTCCTCAACCCAAAATGACCATTGAGTTAACTCAGGAACCATTCTATCACCGATGGATTTAACTTAATTGAGCTGTGCCTTTCGAACCGGTAGTAGAGCCACTACAAAAAAACTGACTAGACGTTTTAGAAGTTCTTATAAACTAGGCCAACTTAAAATAAATGAATTTTGTATTTTGGAGACTTAAAAAGAAGTGATAGTATATGATGTGATGTATTAAAAGCATTACTTAAGTCAAGTAGAGTCAGGACTGTGAGTATTAAATATAGGTGGTTTAAAAAGGAATTGCGAAAACTCTACTCTTTACAACAAAATAAGCATGGCTGCCCTGGTGACTTTAAACTAAAATTGTAGAAAGATGTAGGGTAAAGAAATTTGCAAGTGATTTTTGTCAGACTTCTTTAATTCCGAGCAACAAATTTCTCAATTCGTGGGACTGAGGAACTCAATTGGCCGATCGAGAGTTTATTAACGATTAACACGTGACGCTTCTGTCACGTTACAGTTCACGAGTTTCCCTTTGAAAGTTTACGCTTACAAAAGTGATTGCGCAAAACGTACTCTGATTTGATTTTCAGTTTGCTAGTTTTCGAACTTATACAACTCGTGTTTGTTTTTATTATACAAGAAAACTTTACTGTAATTTTAATTTTAAAAATGGCAAGCTTATTTCTGCCGCCAGGCAGCCAAGCCGCATTGCCGTTTATCGGCCTGATTGTTGATCTGATGTTGATAGTGTAATTATTGGTGTATGAGTTTATTGGTACCTACGCCTCAATAGTGTAGTGTCGTATGGGATCTTGTTATGGGGCAGAGCTGCTGATATAGAAACTATATTTATACTACAGAAAAGAGCTGTGCGATCGATATATAAACTTAGATCACGCGAATCCCTTCGTACCAAATTTAAAGAAATAGGTATACTTCAAGTAGCCTCGCAATATATATATTATCGCCAGCCAGTAAGCCAGTTGCCAAGCTGGTCTCAATTGGCAAAACAATCAGATGAGACTTAACAGTCTACCATTCAATAATATGTATACACTTGAATAAACAAAACATAAGTAATTAATAAACAAAAATCGATATAAACAGTCGACTAACTAGAAACGGATATAAGTAAGTGATATCTGCATATCGTCTGAGAAAAGTACAGAAATCCTTTGTGGGGATGGGTATATGCTTTTATAACATGATACCGAAGGTAATATTAGATCTACCTTTACCTAAGTTTAAACAATATATTAAAACATATTTAAGAAATCGTGGTTACTACAAGATTGATGAATTCCTTAACGACAAGGCAGCTTGGAAGCTGCACTCCGCTCTCATCTCTCACAAAACAGAAAAATTCTAAAGATTGTTAAACTTTAAAACGATGTTGAAAAGGAGTAATCTGCTGAGTTTCTTGCCGGCTCTTCTCAGTGGAATCTGCCTTCCGAACCGGTAGTAGAGTTACTACAAACAGACTGACTTGACGTTTCAAAAGTGCTTATTAATTAGGCCTACTTAAAATAAATGAATTTGATTCAGGTTGATGGACACGGGGCGAGACTTTGTATGTATGTATTCTTTACATGCTCTGTGCAGTTTTGCGCTGTGTATAGGCGATGATTTTCCACTTACCATTAGGTGGCCCATCTTCTTGGTTTTTGAGAGGCATCGGACTGGAACGGACCACCATCATGGCTAGATACTAGACCAGAGAGAATTAGGAAGTTATATATTTCCAAAATGGCCCTGAAACGACGAACTATGCAGAGTGCGATTTACTTGTATTATTGAATAAGAATGAGGTATATTCTTTAATTTTTAATTTTTAATTGATAACACTTTCTGAAGTAATGCGTATTGCAGTTCTCGGGCACTGGCTTGCATAGGGGGTATGCACAGTGTACGCAGATGATATAAAATAAAGAAAACCTCCAGTATGAGTTAAAAAAAACTTAAGCATAGCCTTTGTAAGAGTTACAAAAAGCCTACCCTCAAGTATTTATAACTCATACTGGAGATTTTCTTCATTTTATATCATCTTCATACCCTGTGCATACCCTCTATGCACGCCACTGGTTCCGGGAAGGAAGGCCACTGAATGCAGGAGGTTATAGGCCGTAGGGCACTGAGTGATTCAACTCCTAGTGAAGTTGGGCATGTCAACTTGCCTGATGGCCTGCTGACATCCATGAGAAATTCCTCCTACAATAAAACTAAAAGAAAACCTGGTAAGACTTACTGGTCGTTGACGTGTCGTGATCGTTACAATTAAATAAACTATTTTGAAGTTCGTTGGTTCTATAAATAATATTCGTGGTACAAATTTACGTAACACATTATCATAATGTGTGCACGTGATTAGAAATAATATAATAGTTTAATGAATGGTGTGTTTGCTAACCTTATCTATGGTAGGTATTAGGGCTTTATAAATATTACTCTGAAGTCTCACAGTGCATCGAGACCCGTAGTAGCGGCATTTTATTGGTTGGACTTGCACTGTGCAATTCGGTTTACTGTGATAATTGTCAGTAGTGTTGAATCAAGGGCATCATTTCATCTACCAATATACAATTAAAAAAAAACGTGTGTGTACACTTGTACACGCCTTAGAAGTTATATTTATTAGGCGTAACTAGATAAAAGTTTTTTCAAAAATGTTATCTTTCGCCTTATTCTACGTTTGCAGAAAAAATTACACCTACAATAGAAAAAAGGTATTGTTTGAATTATTGAAAGGCAACTGTCAAACTTTTTTTAGAAAAACTAAAATGTTGACTGAAGCTCATGGTGTCGGTTTTTTGAGACGGTGTAGACGCGCGCATCGTAAAAATTTACTCTCACCATTTTTCCCTAACGCGCCAAAAGAATTATAACTTCAAAAAAACAAAATCTAGAAAACCTTACAGATCTCTACAGTGTGATATATAAATATTTTTTTAATAGTAGTTCATTTGACGAACATTCGAAGTTAAAACTCGTGACTTATTTAATCGTGTTTTATTTAATTTTAGATCATCAAATTTCTTTGCAAAGTTACGCCTGTAAATACATCGCTAAATTCATTATTTACTACATAATATACAAATTAACTCAACAGAAGTGTTTAAATTAAACGCTGTGCTATCCAAATAACATTTATTTTATCTGTATTTAAACCCGTATAAAACAGTCAACTGATATTGGAAGGTGCATACCTGTTATAAATGAGGGATCCTCCTTATTTACAGCATATCCACATGTACGATGTACCAAAATTTAAATTCAAATTAGAATATTCTTTATTCATGTAGACCGATCACAGGCACTTATGAAGCGTTCACCAGTACACAATTATGTAAACATAAACGTACATATAAAATGTTTGCATAATTGTGGACAATAACAATTATGTTAACATAAATGTATATATATATATATATATATATATATATATATATATGTATATATATTATATATAACTTCATTCAACAATTTTAACCTAAAGTTTATGTTCCAAACCTTTTGTTCATCGTCTTGGATTTGTAATATATTTTTTTATCTCAAAATATAACTTATGTTTCTTTCATTTCAGAACGCTTCTGCGACGTGACGCTATACTGCTCGCCGAGCTTCGCGACACAAGTGCCTAACAAAGACACGGTCGAACCGCAGAATATTCGTGGGGTGTCGCTCAGGGCACACAGGTTGGTCTACTTTTACTTCATATACATATGCTTGTTCCCAAGGAAGGTTTGCTTTAGATAGATGCTCAGTCATCAGAATATGCCAAAAAAAACAACTTGTGCCTTCCAGTTTCAAAACACTTGTTTTGCCGCACATATAGTTCAATCAGGTCAGTTCAGTGAATTAGCTGCGAAAATTTAAGAAACAAACATACCTTGTGATTTTAAATAAACATTTTATAATTGCTGGACAGTGGATAAAAATTCGTATATCGACTCGCATAATACTGTAGCGCTGTCACTTCGGGTGTACTTTTGGGACCACTTTTATTTAAAATGCATATCGTTGGTAACATCAATGTAAAAGTATTTAAAAATGGTAATTATAACGCGTGCATACATTATAAGGGTTGTTCCGTACTTGTATAAATTTATATTAACTTAAGTAACTATAAAGTATTATAATTTATGTCCGTTGATTTTTTTTTGCCAATTAAGAAGTGTTTTTTTATAATTGAATTAGAGTTTTACACTTGTAGGAAATATCGATTTTACATTTTTTTTAAAGCATTTAAAAATTACGGACACGACAGGATTTGAACCTGCGATTCTGTGGCAATCACGGCCTCAGCGCTTTTTCCACTAAGCCACGGCTCTCATATCGTACTCGGTACGGTATTTAGGTAAGCGGTGGTAGCCCAGTGGTTGGATTTCAGCTTCAAATTCGGGGGGCCGAGTTTGAATCCCAGCACGCACTTCTATCTTTTCTGAGTTACCTACGTAGGGAGGAAATTTAAATACCTCCCGCGGACCACAAGGCCAGAGAAGGTTACTCTGTAAAAAAACCCCTACCCCCGGCTTCTCCGACGTATTCGGAGGCGAGGCTGTGGGCAGGGCTGCGGGTCTAGACTGGGGCACGCATTAGAGATGGCGGCGAATGAGCCCCACGTGGATCAACGGCGGCGCTCACACCTCGAGGTAGTGGCAGTCTTGGCGTCAGGTGGCAACCGCCCTAAAATACATAACCAAACTCATCTCCTGTTATTTTAATGGGACAAATATCAGGAGGGCCCATCTTTCCAAATAGGGAAAGCGCCAGGATAATGATTTTTTTTTTTTTTTTTTAATCTTTATTTATTTGGGACTTCTATCCAACACTGATATGCCAGCCCCATCATCCCTTAAGTAACTAGGTAACAAAAAAAATAATTAGTATATTAATACCTACTATAAGGGAAATGTAACAGATACAATCTGTTGGATTGCAATGATTATTTTTAAATAAGATAACTAAATTAATTTTCGCGTAGGTATTTAAGGCTTAATAAAGAAGAAGAAGACATTTGGAAGCCGGCGTTACTTTGCGGAAATCTGCTTTTCGCTGAGTACAGAAAATTAAGCTTAGTTTTCATAATTTATCATGGATTTTCTCAAAGTAACGCCTGCTTCTAAATGCCTTCTTCTTTCTTTAAATTTTCTTCAAACTTTTGAAGTTTAAAGAAAATTTAAAGAAACCTTAAATACCTACGCGGCAATTATTTTAGTTATCTCATTAAAAATAATCATTGCAATCCAATGTCGATAATAATCTTATATGCCAATTGTAAGTTTTTTTTTTTTTTTTTATCGATTATAATCTAATAATTCTAAAAGCCTAATCCTATAGCCGCGATATGTTATTTTCAATAAGAATTATATTTCACTCGTTGTACCCGGCTTATTAATGCTTTTCACTTATCCCATTGAAACGTTTTTTTTTTCTGCAAACATATTTACTCTCCGTCTTTTCAAATAACTCTATGCGAAAAATCAAGCTACTTGGTGGCTTGGTTAGAGCGTAAAAGAGTGAAGTTTGTCACCCAACTAATGACAGGCCTAAGAAGGTGGCGTGCCGTGTAGCTTTCTGGAGGATTCCGCAGCGATCAGGCCATTGACGATGAACCCCGCCATGCATGGGGGGTCAAAACCTTGGAGAGAGTGCGGTGAATACGCAAGTGAACCCCGTGCTCTCATTTCCTAGGTCTATCGAGGGACACACAGAGTCTTTAGTGGGTGTCCCACATAGCTTCTCCGTTTCGCCCAACGGAGTGGTTAGCGGCATTTGCTCTGTATAAAGAAAAAAAAAGGGCGTAAAAGCGTGACAAACAAACACACTTTCGCATTTATAATATTAAGCAAGGACTAGCTTCCCCCCGCAGTTTCGCCCGCTTTGAATAGTTCGCTTGGTTCTGTGTCCAACTTGAGGTGCAAAGTAAAAAAAACAAAAAAAAACATGCGAAAATAACCACGACCTTTTATGTGTATTCATAAAAATATTCAACAACTATCTTAGTATCCATAACACAAGCTACGCTTACTTTGGGGCTAGATGGCGATGTGTGTATTGTCGTAGCATAATTATTTATTTATTTATTTAAAATAATACATAATTTAGTTGACTCCCCTCTTCTTCTAAGTAATATCGATTTTGCATGTCGTAGGTTAAATGCAAGGCGTAAACCTCCCTTTGCGTGGGCTAGATGGAAGACAAGGTATTCGGCAAATAACTTTTTATCTCGTGCGTGCAATGCTTTTAACAACAAATATTGTGAGACGGACATTTTTCATGTCAAAATTGGCACGTTTAGAAAATTTATTTTGACAAAATAAGTACTATAGCTTTAAAGTTTTTGTTTTTCATTTTTGTTTTACTTACATTATTATTATTTTTTCTTTTTTTTGTACAATAATTGCTTGCTAGGTACTTACTCCTAAGCAATTGTGGTTAATGTTATCGTGTTATATGTATAACCAAGTTGTGGAAACTTTATTGGTCTATGTGATACAAAAATACGGCATTACTTTTATGTATAATTATACTGTTTGTTTCCCTTGAAAAGCTAATAAATAAAAAAAAAAAAAAAAAAAAAATAAAAACACCTGTCTTACACCATCGCAAAATGTTTACTTTCCCGTTATCATCTACAGTAAATAAGATGGACTAAATCCAGAGGAATTTGATATTTTCTATATTATCGTCACTCAAATGCAAATAAGTGATAACTGCGAGACATAACGATGCGAATATTGTAATTTTTCGGCGATTCAATTATTTTTATATAAGGAGCAAAAAAAATATATGGAAATCCTACCGATTAATGAGATGATAATGTCCTCATTAGACTATATATGTTACCCGAGAGATAGGGGGTCGAGTGTTTTGTCGCATTTAAAAGTAAATTATTTACTGTGTTACGATTGGGAATTGTCAATTTTCGCTCTCACTCATTGAAAAGCAGGAGAATCTGTATGGTGTAATTACATGTTCAGTAACCAATTATTTATTGTAAAGTCAACATGTCCTGAGGATGCTCCGGTTTCGGAGCGAAACGTGCGTAGAGGGTACATTGCCGAAGATCTGTTTGGTGTGGAGTATAAGAGTTGAAGAAATTATAAATTACACCATACAGATTCTCCAGCTTTTCGCGGAATATAGCAAATTAAGCTTCGCATGTAATTCGCAAATAATTTTCGCATGAATATATAATAATACTAGCTGTTGCCCGCGACTTCGTCTGCGTTTGATTTTGTTTTTAAAGTATTCAGTATCGCTAAGCCTTAAATGATTTTAGTAGTATATATAAATATATATAACATGTGACTGTCAATTAATTATAGACAAATAATTTGCAATAAAATAAAATTGCGACTATAATTAAAGATCTAAGCTATCCTATCTCTTAAGTTAGACCAGACTGCTCACGGTGTGCCAATTTAATTTAAAATCGGTTTAGTAGTTTAGGAGTCCATCGCGGACAAACATCGTGACAGGAGATTTATATATATTAAGATTAATTGTCATGAATACCGATAGAATTATTCATTTAAAACGTGCGAGCAGAACACCCGAGTGCCAAAATTCAAGTAGATATAATTTTTTTTAATCACTTTAATTTTCATCCGGATAAAGTTAAAAAATAAAAAAACTACATGGTAAACTAAATGACATGGAAACTAGAAAGTACAGTAGTAAAGTAGTTCGAAAGTGTCTTTTAGCTGCATTTTATTGGGTTGTCACTTCTTATACGACAAAGACACTTTTCATAACGCTATTCATGATACATAATATATTAACATTAGATTTCCCGCAAAGTAACGACCGCTTCTATCATATATGTAATCAAAATCGAATCATTAAGGTGAAATTTACCTTATTTATTTATTTATTTATATTCATAATCTTTATTTGTAATTCCACAACAAGATATTAAAAGAAAGTAGACTATTCAAATAGTAGGATAGAAAAGGTGGCCTTATCGCTAAGTAGCGATCTCAATTATCGAAACCAAAAAACACTATTAAAACATACCTACATACGATTTTTATCATTTTTTATTAGTGTTTTTACCAACACTTGGAGGAATTATCAATTTTATAAATTTAAAATGCATATAAAATGCAATGTGTCATCTCTTGTTTCAAACGTGTCTCATTATAATATCATCATCATCATCATCACATCAACCGATAGACGTCCACTGCTGGACATAGGTCTTTTGTAGGAAGTTCCAAGTTCCACGATTCTGAGCCGCTTGGATCCAACGGCTACCTGCGACGCGCTTAATGTCGTCTGTCCACCTCGTTGGGGGTCGACCAACGCTGCGCTTACCAGTACGGGGCTGCCATTCCAGCACCTTGGGACCCCAACGTCCATCCTTTCTCCGAACTATGTGCCCGGCCCATTGCCACTAAAGCTTCGCGACTCGTTGAGCTATGTCGGTAACTTTGGTTCTTCTACGAATCTCCACATTTCTGATTCGATCGCGTAGAGATACTCCGAGCATAGCTCTCTCCATCGCGTCCACTCCATATATCGCGTATACTCCATTGTAATATGGACCTTTGAAACAGTAGATCGAAACTGCAACGTTTCCTACTTAGATGACGCTACAGTCGCTAGTTCAAATCCTGCGGTTCCGAAATTTATATGCATTTTAAATTTATAAAATACATACAATGAACTACATAAACCAGACTACGCACATAAATACAATACAATACTGATAACTAACTGTAAAGAATAAACAAACTAAAATACACTTTAGCATACCGCAATGACTTAAATGTTAGTAAGAGTAAATAAATAATAGTCGTCTTAACATTTTTGAATATGCTTTCTGACTTAACCTTTCTTACGAGTATGTTCACCTTCGTATTCTTATTTTTTTTTTTTTTTTTTTTATTTCGTTCGCAAAACTGACAATCAACTGCTTACTCTAATATAAACTATAGGACATTTGGCATGTGTATACAATTGTGCCTTCTCGATGCGAACATAGCATGCAAATCCGTTGGGTACATAAGGCTGCTGCAAACAGCTAGAAAAACAATTTTAGAATAATATAACAAAAAAAAATATATAAATTACTAAGAAAATTGAAAATAATATAATAGAGAATAATATAAATTTCTTATGATATTTTAGCAGTTTTGCATTGCCTGTAAACACAGATAAGACGACTTTCTCTAAGAATGAAGATCTGTTACTTTTTACCGAATTTTCTCTGGTCTGGGAGTCTTAGCGTCTTCGTCATCAACCTATTACCGATCTACTACAGAGCACTGGTCTCCTCCCACAATGAGCAGAGGACCGTGGTGGTTTTTAGTTTGGGTATACCCCCTTTAGAGGGGGGAGTCCCGCATAACCTCCGTCCTGCCTGTTAGCGACGCAAACAGCCCCCTAGTTAATTATTAATTAATAAAATATAAATAATTAATCTTAATATATATAAATCTCCTGTCACGATGTTTGTCCGCGATGGACTCCTAAACTATTTGACCGAATTTAAATTAAATTGGCACACCGTGAGCAGTCTGGTCTAACTTAAGAGATAGGATAGCTTAGATCTTTAATTATAGTCGCAATTTTATTTTATTGCAAATTATTTGTCTATAATTAATTGACAGTCACATGTTATATATATATATATATACTACTATAATCGTTTAAGGCTTAGCGATACTGAATACTTTAAAAACAAAATCAAACGCAGACGAAGTCGGGCAACAGCTAGTATTATATAATTTTCTCTGCAATAAATGCTTGTCTATGGTTTTGTAATAAACTATTTGCAAAACGGAACGTAGGTGGCGGGGGCGGCAAAACCGTTATTCTGACAACCGCGGCGGTTCAAATTGTAGACGTTCACCGCAACCGACCGCAGCCGCATCGTTTAAACTTTGCCAACCGCTACACACGTTCCGTCAGCCAAGTCACTTAAAGAAACCAAGGGTCGGAGGTAGCAACAAAGCTTTTTCACCAAGCCACAATAAAAAACGGTCCGGTCTGGTTGAAGGTTTCGGCAACGACGCGCAGCCAAGTACAAACTGTGAAAAACACTTGAAATTTCAAAAAAAATGAAGTGCAGTATCATCTCGTACTCGTAGTTCATGGCGAACCGTTTTTTTTTTTTGATTGTGCAATAAAGAGTTTAAAAGAAAATACACTTCCGTTTTATTTATCGCTATAGATATACGTGTTTGCCGATGCCAAACTTGAGCGTAAACAGGGCTCAAGATAAAGTTAACGATGTGAATACGGACAACGATTTAGATAACATCTTAATTCTGTATCGTTTACGGCAAATAATTTACAACCCGAGCGAATCGTTACGAATATCGGATCGAGTTATGACAAAACTTAATTATCTTTTGAGTGAAAACAAACAAAAAACCTGGCTAAGTTTGTTGTGGGCTCTTCTTAGACCAGGGCGCGTTTGGAACCCTCCTAGCTTTATTTTTAAGTTAGCGAATGCATCATTCACTTAATATCACATGCAGTAGCGTGCATAGAAGGTATTCACAGGGTATGCACATGATATAAAACAAAGAATATCGCCTGTACGAGTTATAAAAAACTTAAGGATAGGCATTGTAAGAGTTATAAAAAGCCTTCCCTTCAGTATTTATAGCTCGTTCTGGAGATTTTCTTCATTTTGTATCATCTGCATACCCTGTGCATACCCTCTATGCACGCCACTGATCACATGCATACATAAAATCATAGGGTAGGTACTATGCCCGTGTCAGTCTTTTACCTTCAATAGGGTTGTCATAAGGAATCGCTAAGAATGTTTCGATATTTTTACAGGGTGATTCCTTATGGAATATACTTATGCGTCCTTCCATATTATTTCGTCATTCGGTTACACGTTGTTGCGCCCAAAGACGTTTTTTTTTTCTGAGAAAGAGTTTCTTTTTTTAAATGCCATTTGCTTTATCCGCAGGGTGGTGCTGGCAGCGTGCTCGGAACTGCTCGGCGCGTTGCTCGGGGCGCACGAGGCCCACGGCGAGCCGGTACTCGTTATCGACGGCGCCGAGCCGAGGCACCTCCGTGCCCTGCTCGACTACATGTACACCGGAGAGATGAACGTACACCATGTGAGTGTGCGCATGCCTTTATCCCACCAGTTAACAGCGAACGAGAAAAACATAGAAGTATGACAGCGACATATATAGCGAGATACTTATGTGTGGAAGCAGTCGCGTGCACAGGGTTTTTGACCAGATGCATGAAGAAGGAAGATGCCATGAAATGGAACAATCCTTCGCATTAATGAGTTATACACAAATTTTAGGGTATGCAGAGCTTTTGTGCGTGTATGAAGTGAACGCCACTGTGTGAAAGCTGAATTAAGTTTATTATTATTATTATTATCTGTGTACACTTTAGTGTCTCGGCTAACAGCTGGTATTTCAGAGGCAAAAAAAAAAAGTTAATTATTTAAGGTTGTGGGTTTGATGTGTGTAGGATTGTGTTTGAGGGAAATGTCATGTCTGTGAAGAAGGTTGTGGTTGGACATTATTGTGATTGTGCGTGGGTAGTTCGATGTGTAGGCTCTTCACTACCCTGTAAGAATTTACGGACTATCCTGCAAGTGTTCAGGATTACAGCTTTTTGGAGAGATATGTAGGTGAATTCCGGTAAATTGAGTAAGCTGAGTGACTGGTGAAGTTGTTTGGGAATGACACCTGTAGTGGATAATACTATGGGAACTATGCTAACTTCATTAACCCGCCACATGCGCTTTATCTCGTCTTTAAGGTCTGTATATTTAGAAAGTTTTTCGGATATTGTGTTTTGTAAATTACGTGTGTTGGGTATAGCTATGTCTATGATGATTGCAGTTCGGTTCTTTTTATCTTGAAGTGTAATGTCAGGTCTATTGTAATGGATTGTTCTATCTGTAAGAATTGCACGGTCGTAATACAGTCTGAATTCGTTGTTTTATATTGCAGAAAAGAGCTGTACGGTCAATATATAAACTTAAATCACGCGAATCCCTCCGTGAGAAGTTTAAAGAAATAGGCATACTTACTGGAGCTTCACAATATATTTATAACAATATAGTATTTGTAAGACAACATATTAGTCTTTATAAACAAAAAGTGGACATAAACAGCCGACTTACAAGAAATGGTCATAAATTAGTGTCATCTGCATATCGTCTGCGTAAGCTACAGGGATCATTTGTGGGATTGAGTATACGCTTTTATAATATGATTCCTAAGGTGATTTTGGACCTGCCAATGCACAAGTTTAAAGAATTTGTTAAAACACATTTATTACAGCGAGGTTACTATACAATTGATGAATTTTTTAATGACAAGGTTGCTTGGAAGCATCCGGCTCCGCTTTCAGCTCTCACAAGATAGAAAATGAATGTCAAAAATGCAAAATGTAAATTGTTCATGTTGGAAAAGAGCAACTGCTGAGTTTCTTGCCGGCATCTTCTCGGTAGAATCTGCCTTCCGAACCGGTGGTAGAATCACTACAAACAGACAGACTTGACGTTTCAAAAGTGCTTATATTAGGCCTACTTGAAATAAATGAATTTTGAATTTGAATTTGAATTTGAATTTATTATTATTATTATTATACTATTGTTGTTGTAATTTCAGTCCCAATTGGCGGGTCTGCTGAAGACTGCCGAGGAGCTAAGGATAAAGGGTTTAACGGATATACGGTGGAACAACAAAGATGAGCCTCCTGATTGTTCTACAGGTGACTTATTCTTTTAAACTTATAAACCTATTATAATATAAAGGTGAAATCCTAAAGGATAAAAAAGTTCAGTATCTAAAAGTTCGGAGTGAATTTCCCTAGCTTTATGCTCATTTTATATATTTTTTTTTTGGTTTATTACGACAATATACACATCGCCATCCAGCCCAAAAGTAAGCGTAGCTTGAGTTATGGGTGCTAAGATGACTGATAAATATATTTTATTTTGTGAATAATATACATAAAAACTTATAAAATACATATGAACGCCGAGACACTGAGAAACATTTCTGTTCATCACAGAAAAAAATTCCAGTTGTGGGAATCGAAGCCACGGCTATGGACTCAGATAGCCACCCGCGCCAATTGACCGTCGGATTGACTGTGCCATGGTGATAAAAAAAAACCAACTAATAACTTAGTGCGGGTTTTTTTATCACCATCGCACAGTCAAATAATAATCAGCCATGAAGTTAGGGCAATTCACATCGAGCTTTCTTATCGTTTATGCATTCCGTAAAAATATGGTGTGTTGTGGACTTCACACGCCTTTGGGAACGTTATAAAGAACTCTGTGACATGTAGGTTTCCACAGAATGTTTCCCTCGATCCAATCCAACTCGGTCCCCCCATAAAGAAGGCTGTAGTCTTAACCACTTCTTTTTTTTTTAGTTTCGCAAACATTTTATTAAAAATAAAATTAATATTATAAATAAGTTAAATATTAAAAGTATTAAATAAAATTTAAATTTTCCAGGCGCAGTAACCACAACGCCCCACGAAAGAAGCCCCCCAGAATACAAAACGAACGACACAAGACAGGAAAGCAAACAGACAGACAGAACCACGGACTCAAAGAGTACGCACGACGTCAAAACGTCCGACGTGAAAACGCACGACGTCAAAACGCCGAACGCAAAGAACGCGCACGACGTCAAAACCGCGAACGTTAAAACGCAAGAGAACAAAATGCCGTGTGTCAAAAGTATTCTAGAAGTGCAGAATTCTGGAGCGAGCACTCCCGAGCGAGAGATCCAGAAAGAGACAGAAGATCGCGAGCCGATCATGGAAAAGTTTAATGTGAATGGTAAATCAACACTTCATACTTACAGTTGACATAAATATTTATTTATTTAATTTATTTTTACATGCATACACCAAGTGCAGTTGCACTAATTGAATCAATATAAAATTAAATACTGTAATACTTGATTCTAAACTTTATTTCAAGTAGGCCTTTAGTTGGAGTTGTGTACAACCGGCTATACAACCTTTTTGCGGGGTGCCCTAACAAAGTAAACAAGAGGGAATTCCTGTGGTGGTTTTAGTTTGGATATACCCCCTTCGGAGGTGGCAACAAAGCTTTTCCACCACAGCAAAAAAAAAGGCCTCTATGCCTCTATAAAAATAATTACAAAGTAACATTAATACTTATAATATACTAGCGGACCCCAGCGCCATCTGTCGGGCTGATTGGGTGGCACCGTGGATGGTTTAGATTCACAATCTAAACCATCCACGGTGCCACCCAAACGCATACCAAAAAATTCATTCAAATCGGTCAAGCCGTTTAGGAGTTCAGTGACATACACACACACACACAAGAAATATATATATAAAGATATAAATATATAAGCATTCCTATGTTAACTGCCGATGGTTTTCCACTTATCATCAGGTGGACCATCTGTTTAGTTCCTGTTCAGTTTTTTTTAATAGTACTTTAATTTTGTTTTCTCTGTCTACAGGAGGCCCCCCACCACTAATAAAATTACCCACCAAGGATAAATTGTCTAGTCCGATAAAGAGGGATATATCTGACAGGTAAGCGTGCGTGCATTACAAATCATTAATTAACAATTGGGCATGTCGTGGATCGCTTGGTGCTCTTTTGTTCTTTAGCACCAATGGATCGGTGCCATTTAGTTTGTTCACTGCCCTTTCTGAAATCTGTAATCAACTTAAAACTAAAGCTAAAAAGAAGCCCGCAACAAACTTAGCCGGTTGTTTTTTTTTGGTATCACCATCTCACATTGTCATTTAAAACTATTTCAGAAGCAACCTGGTTAGAGCATTATTTAATTTACACCCAAGCATTTTTATCGTTGATGTAGACCTTTAATACTATAATAGGACTTCAACTTTTTTATTTAGTTAAATCGTATGGTAAAGTCACCAATTCTCGCGCACCTGTTTGGTGCTCTTTTAACGCTTAGCACCATTCAGTTGTCATTTCGCTCATTATAGAGTGATTGTAGAGTGCACTTAAAAATGTTGTTTGTTTGTGTATAGGAATTGAACTGTTACAGTTTTATTATACATGTAGACTGATTCTTTAACGGCGCGGGTGATAAAGGCATTGTTTTTTTTTTCAGAGAGAGTCCAAGCCCTAAACGGCAAAGGCTAGCGAGCGGGACGGACCACACCGACGACGAAAACAGCAGCCATTTGAAAACGTGAGTGACTTTATAATAGCTATAGGAATTTAAAATAAATAAATAATAAATATTCTACGACAATACAAACATCGCAATCTAGCCCTAAAGTAAGCATAGCTTGTGTTATGGGTACTAAGATAGCTGATGGATATCTTTATGAATATAATACACGTAATAAATAAATAAATAAAAACAAATAAACACTTAAATACTTATAATATACTGAGAAACACCCAGACACTAAAAAACATTCATGTTCATCACAAAAATATTTTCCATTTCTGGGAATCGAACCCACGGGCTAGGACTCAGAAAGCAGGGTCGCTGCCCACTGCGCCAGTCGGCCGTCAATAAAATATAAATTTTATAAAAATAATATTTTGAGCAAGGTTTCTTAAACAAACAAGAGAGATTATAAAAAACAAACGACTTCGACCAATAAAAAGAAGTACAAAACAACTAAAAAATACCTAAATTTTTGTATAAATTAAGCTTTAATATTATGTGCTGTTAATTTAATTCATTTAAAACATCACTTGCTTCAACGGTGAAGGAAAACATCGTGAGGAAACCTGCATGCCTGAGAGTTCTACATAATGTCCTCAAGGGTGTGGAGTCCACCAATCCCCAGTAGATTGGTGGACAGCCACGACGGACGGCCAGCGTGGTTAACATATATATATATACTAGCTGTTGCCCGCGACTTCGTCTGCGTTTGATTTTGTTTTTAAAGTATTCAGTATTGCTAAGCCTTGAATGAGTATAATAGTATATATATCTATATATATATAACATGTGACTGTCAATTAATTATAGACAAATAATTTGCAATAAAATAAAATTGCGACTATAATTAAAGATCTAAGCTATCCTATCTCTTAAGTCTTTAGGAGTCCATCTCGGACAAACATCGTGACAGGAGATTTATATATATATATATATATATATATTTATTTAGTTTATATTTATGTCTATTTATTTTCTAATATATATGTATACATATATAATTGCACTATCCCGCTCTCTTGCAGCTTTTCCTTCTGCCAGAGGTCGCCTGTAAGAGATTGCTTGCAGCAATAATGCCGCCTTTGCATGCCTACAATTCTTGTTCTTTTGTTTATTCTTCATCTTATGTATATTTTGATGTGTGTGTCCAATAAAGTATTTCTTCTTCTCTTTCGAAGAAGAACTGAATTTTTATATTAATTTATTTTTATCTTTCAGAGAAAGAGATCCAGAGTGGAGGCATGGGAACTTGGTAAGCATTTTTTACGATTCTCTTACATCTGATTGTGACTCCCGAATAGACTGTTTGTTTGTCCTTCCTTCCCGCCGTAACTAAGCAAACAATCGACTTGATTTGAGATAGTTGAAAGAGAGGAGAGCAACATAGGGTACTTTTTATAACTTAAATGTATAGAATTTTTCATATCCGTGTAAATGTGACGAATAATAATCATTATTTGGCATAAACATACGTATAACCTACATAAAAAAAAAAACAAAAATTATAGTTATATTTGCACTATTATTAATTTAAAAAAAAAACTAAAAAGTAGTCCGTTTTCCTATTCTTCCACCTTTCGAAGGTTCAAAAAATGAGACATAGTCTTATTTCTATTTTTATTTTAAGTTGACCTCCGTAAACTAATGTGCACAGCCTGTTATCCCAATGTTTTCCTTATCCTAAGGTTGCCTGACAGAAATTGCTACTAAGCGATAAGGCCGCCTTTTGTATACTGCTTCTGACCTACTGTCTTTTTTTTTAACTTGTAGTGTGCAAATAAAGAGTATAAAGAAATAAATAAAAAAAACGTGTGTGAAGATAAATTAAAAAATAAAATAACTAAGTTTTTATATAGAATGCATCGTTTCATTTGTCCAATAATTTTTTAAGTGAAATAATCTATATTTATAATTTGAAATCAACAAATAAAACTTGAAATCAATCGTATTTTTAATCTGTGGTTCACTCTCAACGAAACACACGGGTACAAGCGCGTGACGTCATCCGTGTGTAAGCAAACATTACGCGTTCCCTCCACGATTACTATTTATCTCAATGAAACTAGAAAATAATTGACTGGTTAAAAAAATGTGATACAGTCATATTTCTATTATTTTTAAGTTAACAACCTTAAGCCGATGTGCACCATTTTCAGTCTGTTATCCTAATGTTTTCTTTATCCTAAGGTTGCCTGGCAGAGATCGCAACTTAGCGATAAGGCCGCCTTTTACTGCTTCTCTCTTTTTTTTTTTATTCTTTTTTTTTAACGATAAATTAAAAAAGTAAAGGTCTATACAGCGAACAGTTTGTGCACTCGCAGGACATCACGGCGGAGCGGGTGGTCGGCTGGGGCGCGGGGGAGGATGAGGCGAATTGGGCGACGCGCGACCAGTCGGACGACGAGTGGGCGGACCCGCCGGCCGACATCGGCTCCTTCCTGCGTACCAAACTGCGGGTGGACGGTGACAACAGTGCGGGTAAGTTGCGACATGTTAATTTTTTTTAAGAGTAATTTTTATTTTATTTTATTTTATTTATAGAAGAATAGAATTTAATTTAACGCGCGGCGCGGTAAGCGGGCAGACCACGTTGATGATTCGGGGCTAATGATGAGTGTTTACTTAATATTTAAAACTAGTACAAAGAAAATAACACATACGTTAAGTTGTCGCTAAAAATCATACGAATACATTCATATTGACAACAAAAAATATTACTTAATTATGAATCTTTTAAATATTAGAAAAAAAAATCTGAGTAGATTTATAATTTTTTTTTTAATGTGAAACTACTATAGGTGGAAGGTAAAACTGATTTTTGGCGTGGCGACACAGGCCGTGGCGACGCGTTGCCACGCTATATGATAGAATATATGTCCTATACGTTGATGAAAATACTTGAGTTGTCACCTTTTTAAAGAAATTTTTGATTTAAACCATACCAAAGATTATAAATATATATTCTGCCTTTGCGGTTACAGATGAGGAGTCAGACGGCAGCGGTTGCGGTGCGGTCGCCCAAGCTTCCTCATCGTCGTCCACGACGAGTACAGCGCATATCGACTATATCAAACGTATGTACATCTTTTTTAAATATTTAACTTAACAGCCCAGGCCTCGTGGGAAACGATTGCCTATAAATAGGGCAACACTAGGCGGTGGTTCAGAAAAAAAAAAATCGGACCATCAATATATGGATCTTTTGTTTTCTTGCCTGGCAGAGATCGCTACTAAGCGATAAGCAGTGGCGTGCACTTCATACATGTACAAAAGCACGGCCTAACCTAAAATTGCTTTTTTTTTTTTTGGAGGATTTTTGCAATTTTAAGCAATTTTTCTGCTGTATGCATACCCTGGTAAGAAATCCAGTGCGCGCCACTGGCGATAAGGGCGCCTTTTGTACGCTACCATTCTGCTTCTGTCTGTGGTTTTTTTTTATTCTCCGTCTGTATTTTTTTGTGTGCAAATAGAGAATATAAACGGAATAAAATAATAAATAACCGATATAGGAAATGAAGTATTCCTGTTCGGCAGTGGGGATAAACTCCTGGCGAGCTTCGGACTCGCTCCCATCCCCTGGATACTCTGTTACAAACCTCCTGGTGGTTATCAGTTACGATCTTTCCGAAATATATTAGACCAGCGGTCCCTCGCGACTTTGGGGAAAAATTACATTGCAGTCTTGCTGGGAGACTCTGTCGGCTCAAAGATACCTTTTGTATGAGAATTTATAAGATTACTAGCTGACCCCAGCGCCATCTGTCGGGCTTATTTGTGAATCGAAACCATCCTGAGTGCCACCCAAACGCATACCGAAATATTCATTGGAATTGGTCCAGCCGTCTAGGAGGTCAGTGTATTTCTTGGGTGCGTGTGACATACACACACACACACAAGAAATATATATATAAATAAAAATTCTACAAATTTACTTACTTACTTACTTATTTACTTTAAACTGTTAAATATGTACTGTTTGTGTTAGTTTTATTTGTTCTCTTTTACAGTAAATTTAATTTTTTTTTGTTTAAAATTTACTCTAGTTGTAGTAATAACGGGCGACGCGGTTGTTTGCTCAGTCTGATACTGGTGCAGACTGAAAATCAGCGCTGAGCATTGTTGCTAATACACAGCATAAGGCTGAGTTTGCGGCCATTTGCCATATTGTTAATATTAATTAATAAACATTCAGTTAATAATCTTGTATTAACAATAGTTTATGGCAATAAAGGATTTTTATTATTATTATTATCTATCATTCTTTTTCATTTTTTTTTTAATTCTTAACAATGCTTAAAAAAAATAAAAAACACATAAAAATTTATAAAAAAAAACATCCACCCACCGCTTGCGGGGCTTTTGAATGCCCAAGCAACCGGTGGTCAGGGTTCCAGAGTGAGGAACCTTTTTCACTAAACGTGCCGTTTCAAGGACCTTCTGTATCCGACCGATTGACTGAAACGACACGACGATCGGAACAATAACGGTCGACTCAACATTCCACATGGCGGTAATCTCGTGAGCAAGGTCCAAGTATTTAGATACTTTTTCCTTTTCAGCTTTCACCAGATTATCGTCATGTGGAATAGTAATGTCTACAATTATTGCACGGCGCACTGATCGATCGACTAGCACTATATAAGGTCTATTAGCTGTATCGTTCGATCCCAGTAGAGCAATGCACTGCTATTTTCAAGAACTGACGCCGGGTCGTACCTATAGTAAGGCATCTCAAAATCGATAAGGCCATACCGAAGAGCAAGTTGTTGATGAACTATACTGGCTACTTGATTATGTCTGTGCAAGTATTCGCCGTTAGCAAGATGAGAACACCCGGAAACAATATGCCTGAGGGACTCCCCAGGACGATGACACGCTCGACATATGTCTAGAGTGCCATCTTTCATAATGTGTTTCCGGTAGTTTCTCGTCTTGATGACTTCGTCCATAATTGCACAGACACAACCCTCGGTTTCCCCAAATAGGTCACCGAACTGTAACTAGGATACAGATGCGATTCGATCTACATCTGGACCCGAGAGGGCCTTGTAGAATCTGCCATGCAACTCCTTACTCTTCCATACCGCCACACGATCTGAGTTGCTAAGTACTTTATTATTGTTATTCGAGATTTACTCTCACGCCCGTGTACAAAATAAATACATAAAAAGAGCCAAAACAACATCAATATACTTACTTAGATACATAGAGATTAGTACACTTAAATATACATTACGTAAATACATATTTGCACCGGGCGGAGGATACACCCCGGCAGGGGAGACCAGACGGCCGGGGGTCAGGGCGACAGGCCTGGGAATCGGCGGACTATCCTAGCCGAGTCAACAACACCACTTTCTGCATCTTGGCTTCCAGTGAGCTGCCACGGAACCCCAGTCGCCTAAGGCAGTTGTCCCACCAACGACGAGAAAACGACTAACTATCGGCTATTTTCTCGCTCAAGAAACGTACAATAGATATACTTTCCGTGTGAACAAAAGAGATGCATATACAAACAGTTGATCGCTGACTGTTCACACTGCCGGCGACCACTCGCTTCACTAGTTTGTCGCTGAGCGACAAGAGCCATGAAAGATAACACTCGCTCGGCGATACTCGCCAAGCGATTAGAACTCACGCCGAGAGAGCAACCAGTGGTCATTTCTCTACAGTGCGTATCTGAAAGTACACGTTTTTTTTATTTAATATAAATATCGAAAAATCATTTGAATTATCATTGTTATCTAGTTCAGACGACGATGATGATGAATTCTATGATAGGATTTGAGAGTATATATACTATGAGCGAGTGATGTGAGTAATCGCCCGCCTCACTCGCACACTCGCTTATAGCCGAGCTACACAAATATCGGAACTACGCATCCCCGCGTCTCGCTAACTCGTTTCTATTTCTAGCTCTACTCGTTACTCGTTAATCGTCGCCGGTGAGACAAGTGCCTTAGATGGTGTGCTAACCTAACCTAATCTAACCTAACCTAAGATTTAACCTCGTGAGCTAGGTCAGGATATTTACGTTTTTTTTTTTTTTTATCAAGATATTTACGGCCTCAGCTCTCACGAGGAGACTGCGTCCGGTCCATTATCAATTAGCCATGATCGTCCTGTCGGTAATAATAGACCGGTCCCAAAAGAGCCGGACATTGTCGCGCTCAAGTACCGGCACCGGTGTGTACTTGTAATACGGCAGCCTCTGATCCAGGAAACTATTTGTATTATTATTAAAAAGATTGTTTCATGATTTCCAGCTGGAAAGCATGGCGTGCTGGACCCAAGGTTCCTGGACGTGGTCAAGCTGAACGACTATCTGCAGCACGGGAGGCGACCGCAGTTCTGGGAGGAGAACTACGTCAAAAGGGTATGTGAGGGGGAAGTCAAAATGTTTATGACAACATGGGTTAAACCGCACGGCACGACTAGGAGCTCGTTCCCACTTGTCGGGTATTAGTCGGAGGTTCCAGTGGCAGAGTATTTTATATGAAGCTTTTCATACTTGTCGGAAACCGATTTTGTGTCGGCGCCGACAAGAAGAAGTGTTTTGCCAGCCCGATTTGCCATCTACGATTGTTTTCCGGGCGTAGAGCCCGGAAAACAATCGTGTCGGATCTCGCTCGCCTGTGAGTACGAATGTCGCTATTCACATTTGTCAGATGTCGGTGCCGATAACCGATAAATCTTGCATTTTGGTAAATTCAAAATTCAAATTCAAATTCAAAATTTCTTTATTCATGTAGGGCACTTATGAAGCGTTCATACATATTTGTCTACATAATTGTAACGGGATGGTGATAACTTCGTTTGCCAACTTAAATCTAAAGCTACGAGGGTTCCAAACGCGCCCTAATCTAAGAAGAGCCTACAACAAACTTAGCCGGTAGTTCATGCTCACTGATATTCGAGCCAGCAGATCGTTGAATGTAGTTATTGACATCCTAAAATAATTGAAAAACTTAATTTCGTCACACACAAATCCTACTAATAATCCAGAATGTGTGGACCGTGTGGACCGCCCTGTGGACCCTCTTGTGGACCGTGTTGCCCTTGCACCATGTACAGCACGTGCTGTACGAAGATCTGTTAGGTGTTGCAAGATGACTGCCATGGAGATCTGCGGCGGCATCTACTGTGTTTTGTATATATTGTGTTTAGCATATTAGTGTCTACGTCAACCTTGGGCCAGGGGATATAATACGGTGATATAATTTTTGCAGAAGTGATATAATTCGTGCAGAAGAGAAAAGGCTTATAATGATGGTGGGATTCATTCGAGTTGTTTGCCCACTCCAGGTGATGGAGGCGGTCAGGGTCAAGGAGTTGGAGATGAAGCAGGCTGCTGAGATCCTGGGCGTCAGCTACGGGACCTTATACGGCCGCTACAGAGACGTGTACGGCTGCATCAACAGGCCTTACAGGTGAGGATCTGATTTAGTGGGAGGGGAGGGCAGGAGGTTGGGGTGGGGAGAAGGGAATGCAGGGGAGGGGGGGGGGGGGGAAAGGGGAAGCCAAAGCAGCGTCATAGAGGGAGAGGTAGGGAGGGCATGGGTGGGGGCAGGGGAAGGGATAGCAGGATAGGGAGGTGGAGGGGAAGGGAGTTCGGAGGGGAGGGGGCGTGTAATAGAAATTAGGGGAGGGGAAGGTGACTTTTGACGACCTCTGGCGCGGTGATGAGTGCTATGTAAAAGTCTGAAAAGTAGCCTACGAGAGATTGAGGTGGATGTAGGGTATCAGAAGTATTAGGATAAATGTAAGGTTTATTATTTAGTTTCCATGGTAACTAGAATAGTTAAAAAAATGTATAATGTTTTCTATCTCACACTGTCCTATACATTTATGTGTTTCTTTCTTTATCTAGATACTATTCGGTTTCCTTGGTAACTTAAATACGAAACAAAATGTGTTCTATCTCATTCCCTCCCATACATGTGCCGTCTATAAATCTGTCTCTTTCTTGATCGTGAAGCATTGTGTTACATCGAGTTTAAAATCACAACGTTTCTAATTTCCCTTCAATAATTATTATAACACAAAGCAATAAAATATAACTCCGTATTGCAGTGCGTGCGCGTTTTTTTTTTAACTTTAGTTTTTGGCATCATTTTAAAATTAATTTATTAATGAGATGAAAATATTGACACAAATAAAAATTCTTCATCAACAATCAACACTACTATAACTTCATAATACGCAGGCGCAAAAACATGCATTAAACATATGTGTTCTATGTCATTCTCTCGCCGGCTGGATCCTACACATTTTTGTATTTGTGTCTCTTAACTGTCGTTTTTTCCGTTGCATCTGTTTTGAAATCAGAACGATTCTAAAGTTTCACTTCTTGTGTGTCATGTGAAGTCCACCAGTCCGGACTTTTTCAGCGTGGCGGACTACATCCTATACTAAATAATCTGAGAGGAGACCCGACCCGTTTATTTAATTTAATGCTTATAATATACAGATAAACACCCAGACACCGAAAAACATTCAAACGTCCATCACACAAATATTTTCCAGTTGTGGGAATCGAACCCACAGCCTTGGACTCAGAAAGCAGGGTCGCCGCCCACTCCGCCAGTCGGCTATCTCCCATAAATATTTTTCTAATGTAATATAATGAAAATAATCTCATAAGAAGGAAGAGTTGAAGAGTTCTAAATATTGGATAGAAGCAGGCGTTGCTTTGCGGAAATCCATGATATATTATGAAAATTAAGCTTAATTTGCTATATTCCGCGAAAAGCAGGAGAATCCTCAGGAGTCATTGACTTTACAATGAATAATTGTTAAGTCAACATCTCCTGAGGATGCTCCGTTTCGGAGCGAAACGTGCGTAGAGGGTACATTGCCGAAGATCTGTCTGGTGTGGAGTATAAGGATTGAAGAAATTATAAATTACACCATACAGATTCTCCTGCTTTTCGCGGAGTATAGCAAATTAAGCTTAATTTTCATAATATAGTTGAAGAGTTCGTTTTTCTTTTTCTCAAACGGGGCATAACGTCGGAATAGTTATGCATGACGCGGCGATGGCGATAGCCTGGTGGCTTTGGCTTCCCTTTAGGGGTACCGAGTTCGATGCCCGGTTAGACCACTACGGAGATATGTGCAATAATTTGATATTATGATGATGATGATGATACGGTTTTTAATAATGCTTTAAAATACGTAGCGTTCACCCAAACAGAACAGCCCGCGAGTTCTGGCAGGCGAAAGGCCCCTCCGGCGTTTTGGAGAGGTTCCAACGTGGCGACCTGGGCATCGAAGCGGCTGCCCTTGCGCTGGGGGTGATGCCAGCTAACCTCGCAGCCTATGTCGCCGATGTGGCTGATAAAGGTAAAAAAATTGTTAAAATTAAAAAAAAAAAAATTCATTTAGTTTTTATTATATTTAATTGGCGCACCAAGCAGATGACCACGTGCATAGAGGGTATGCACAGGGTATGCAGATGATAAAATTAAAAAAGAAAAACCAAATTGTCAACCAAGTGCCAAATTTCACCAAGATCGGTTAACACAGCTCCAGTACGAGTTAGATATACTTAAGGGTAGGCTTTTTATAACCCTTACAAAGCCTATCCTTAACGTTTTTTATAACTCGTACTGGAGATTTCCTTCATTTTACATCATCTGCATACCCTGTGCATACCCTCTATGCACGCCATTGCTTGTATGATACTCTAGTCGATGCAGAGGGACCTAACGTTGTCTTAGTTGTTGTCATTACGCAATGACAACCATAAAATCAGCTGTGTTAACCGATCTTGCTGAAATTTGGCACTTGGTTGACAATTTGGTTTTTCTTTTTTAATTTTATCATCTGTTACCCTGTGCATACCCTCTATGCACGCTACTGACCACCTGTAAAAGACATTTTTGATGTGAAACATCTATAGGCGGAGTGTAAACCTGATTGTTGGCGTGGCGACGCTTCGCTACGCTATATGATCGATATCGTATTTCGTACTTGATAAAAACCGAATAAATGCGAAACGATAAATTAACTATTTTAAAAAGAAAGAAAAAACAATATTAAAATTAAACCAAAACAAATAAAATCTTACAAAGTATTTATTAGTAGAAGTAGGTTATTTTTGAAGTATGGCAAGTGATTTCACTTGCCGAACTATATACGATTGACTTATATTGGCTAGAAGCAGGGGTTAATTTGTGGAAATCCATGATATATTATGAAAATTAAGCTTAATTTGCTATACTCCGCGAACAGCAGGAGAATCTGTATGGTGTAATTTATAATTTCTTCACAACATAACATCTCTTGGGGATGCTCCGGTTTCGGAGCGAAACGTGCGTAGAGGGTACATTGCCGAGGATATGTTTGGTGTGGAGTATACACCATACAGATTCTCCTGCTGTTCGCGGAGTATAGCGAATTAAGCTAAATTTTCATAATGATTGACTTATCCTATAGTATAAAATACTTGTAGGAACTCTAAAAAATATTTGGCCCAACAACTCTGAGTTTATAGTAAGGATGTATAATTTACAGATTACGAGGTGCCAATGGACTTTGACCCCAATACAAAGGCGCGGGGGCGACACTTCGTGCCGACCAACGCCTCGACCAACGCGTCCACCGGTGGGACCACGCCCAAACAACGGAAAGTGGACAAGGTAACAATTGAAACTCGACAAGGCTTTGATGAAATTAATTCAAAATTCCAAGTTCATTTTGAATTTTATTTATTTATGAAGAGCACTAACAACATGCATATTACACGTTTTTAAATATAATATGAATGGATTAAAAAAAAAAAAAAAATTTATATTTTGAATGAATTAAATAAAGAATGAACGAATGAGTATATACACTTCACTCATATACCGATTACACACGTTCAGTAAAATTGGCAGCCACTTACGGCTTACTCTAATTTCTCTTTCTCGGGGGTAGGTCTCTCTTCAGGGCGAATCAGTCGTACTGCACTAATACCTTCAAGTCTTTTTGTCTTTAATTAGAGAGGAGAAGTTCGTCTTGCTCAGAGTGGAGTTCGAAAGACAACGGAATCGCCTAAAAAGGTTATGCGTATGCATAGATCACAGGCATAGTTAGACGACCTGTAATAAGCGAAAATAATTACACTATCGACGGACAAAGCAATGCCTAAGTAAAAGGCGTCTGATCAAAGAAGATAGGAACACATTTACTTTTTAACAATAAATTTTCAAAAGGCAACTCATTCAAACTAACATGTCTATGGTTCTTGTCTATGGTATTTTGTGTTTGTATTATCATATTTTCATTTTTGGTATGTATTTAAGGTTATTAAAAAAAAACGATAGTCTATATTTTTTTCATTTATCAAATGTCAGTTTACGATTCCCCTAAACTTTACAATCCGCCGAATTGGTGTCGTAACTTAAGACGGCGCCTAACGTCGTTCGAAGTCACATGAGACAACGTGTTTTACGAACTAGAGACCCGTGCTCTGTTGTGGGCGGGTAAAGGGTTGATGATGACAATGGATAAGTGACAAAGAGAGTGAGAGAGAGAGTTTATAAATATTAAATGTGGATGTGCAAAAAAAAAACCATTTTATTTTAATTCATATATTTTCAGGTGACTGGCAAGAAAGTTATCGTGGGCAGTTTAACAGATGAAGATCCGATACCGGCGAGTGTGATCACCACCCAGGAGAAGGCACTATCGTCACAACCCGCCTCTAGTGAGTTAACATTTTAAACTTTCACCCTTTCTGATTCAGACAATACATTGAAATTCTGTACTTTTTCGGGCGACTTCGGCCGCCTTAATTTTTGGATTTAAAATCCCGAGTCCATGTAGTACTGAAGTGTAAAGAAAATGCACCCGTATTTATATCCATATAACAACCAATTCAATGTCGTGAACATTGGTTTTTAATCAAATTTGTAAAAATCCTAATCAATTTAATAAAATATCTATTAAACTTTTATATACTTTATAAATTTAATGTAACACTATGAATTAACACACAGATATAATTTTGACGATTACTTGGAAACCATTAATTAATTAAATAAGAACTATCAGCACATTAAAGTACACACGTAAAAGTGTTTTTATATACTTTGTTTTTCTAATTTTCCATAGTAACGGTAAGTTTACAGCGTTTCGTTAATGTTAAACTATTGACTTCCAGGTGGCAAATGGCCAACAATACGGGTGGCATCACTGGACACGCTGCGGGGTACGGATCAGCCGCCGTCGCCGTCGGGTCCGCCCTCGCCCTCGCCGTCATCCTCGCCGTCGCCGTCGCCCTCGCAGCTGATGCGCACGCGCCCTGATCTCACCATCGTGGCCGCGAGGCATTCGCGTGCCGACTCGTGACACTCCCAATAGATTGCAACGTCGCTGTAATTTGAAAAGAAATAATGGCAGAGGCTGTTTGTAGCCTATAGCCTTGATATGAAATTTTAAACCTGATCTTAAGACCATTGGGCCCGCTGTTACCATCACCGTCACCCTTGCTCTCAACCTCGATTTCACCCTCGCCCTCGCCCTCGGCTTCATCCTCGCCCTCGCCAGAGTTTATTCTCGCTCTCGTCCTCGAGTTCATCCTCGCACTCGCCCTCAACTTCATCCTTGCCTTCGCCCCCGGCTTCATCCTCTAACTCGTCCTTGACTTCACCCTCGCCCTCGCCCTCGGCTTTATATACGTCCTCATCTTCATCCTAGCAATTCCTTTCAGCCACATCCTCACCCTACACCCTTACTAACACCCTAGCAGCCGGCCCGAACTCTCCTTCGAAACCACTACGCCTTCGCGGACCGATACGTGACACTTCCAATAATTTGTGACGTCACACACTCGTCCAGCCGACGACAACAATATTAAAAAAAAAACAGTTGGCTTTAGTGGTAGAATAAGTCGCGTTACTTCTGTTTGCCGAATTCGCAAAGAGCAATAAATAATTCCGCACCGCCCTCTAGTGGGGTTACAAACCACCTTTATATTATAACTGTATAATACAAAAAGCGGCATCAAAAGTAGCCAGTACTTTATCACGAAAATGGAATTAATTTTATGGTGGTTTTGAGACCACAACAAAATTAACATTATTATGTAACTTCCAGAAATGAACAAAAAAAGACATTAAATTACTGTTAATTTCATTTTACACACAACTCTCTGAAATAAATTAACATGGTATTCCAAATATAGTGCTGTCCTTTAACGCGAATAACGGTCAAAATGATGGTATCATATTCAGACCTGTTAATTTCGTGTAGCTCAGAGATTTGTGTACAGCAGAATCGTCAGCAGTAACGCTGTGAGCAAATTTCAACTCATCGCCACGCTGTTAAAGTTACTTTTTCATTAACAGTAACTACTGTTGAGTAAAATGATCGCGCTCGCATTACTCCAGAATTGACAAATTTTGATAAGAAAAAAACAAAATTAATAGTAAAATTTAATTTTAAAATAAAAAAAAGAAGAAATTAGTTTCCCCAAAAGGATTTCGTAACCAATGTAAATATTTACGATATAGCTGACCAAATTGTAATATTAAACAAATAAATTAATGTAATATTATAAAATTATATGATATATTGTGTATATTTATATTAATAATAATAATCGACGGTATATTAAAAATAAATATTGAACGCTGAACATAATATATAAAATCTCCGAATTTCGTATGATTCCTAAGTAACGAGTATTGATGCCAATTCTTTTGTACGCAATTCTTTAAGCTATAGTCTATTTGTTATATTTATATTATAATGTAAACAATCTTTTCAAAAATAGGTTACAATTTACTGTAAAATATATTTCAGAATTTTATGAAAATAATAAAAACATGAAGAAAATCTCTTATTTTTTTTTGTTTATTTTATCGCAGGTTTTTTATATTTTTAAAACATACTTAACACTAAAAAGTAAAATTATTGTTTACATATAAATTATAATTATTATTAGGAAATTTATTGTTTACATTATAAGCCAAGTTAAAAAAAATGGAATGTACACTAAATTGACAGATCTAAAAGTAGTGCTTCACAATGTCAAAAAGCACAACACTATTGTGAGAGCTGTTAATTTAGTGTAGTGATTTATGTACAACAGCACTGGCAGCATGGTTGGTCGGATAATGAATGATTAAGAAACTATATTTTTACCAAATTATTAAAATTTAATACTATATTATAATTGTATGGCGGATAGGTAATAAAGGTATGATGACTTTTTTATGTCCATTTCCTAAAATTCAATTGCAATGAGAAACTTAAATATGTATTGAAAAAGTTACAAGCGTTTAAACTTCCCTTACTCTTTCCTTGTCGATATTATCATTAAAACTCGTATAACAGCCATTTTGTTCCACTGTTTATCATTGGACATTGGAAAACACGTAACGCGTCTTAAAAAACCACGAGTATTTAACAAATAATTTAAAAATATATAAAATTATACTAATAACACTAGTACTACTAGTTACAACGGTTTACTAAGTGAAATTAATAGGACGCGTTTCATCAAGTTCGGGGCGTGTTATTAATATGTTGTCGTCTTAAGGTTTAATATGTCTTTGACTGATATTTTAGTTAATCATTTATTATGTTATAGGCAGATAAATTTACTTTGGCTGAAGGCTTCGGTCGTAGGTAGTTGCCGTTGATATCTATTCGGCGTTCAGGTACAATGTACCAGTAGGAGGTTGCGCACTGTCGACCTGTTGCAGTTAAATTAACCTAATACCCCTTCTTTTAAAACTCAAACTCGTCCATACATCTCTTGGGTACTATAAAATGAATTTGATACTGCGGAATGTACTTTGCTTTCGATGCAGACAATCGCAATCTTTAACATACTTTTACAGATATGACATTCAAATGCCAGCACACAATTTTTATTGTGACGGTATCAACGTCGTGGTCCGTCAAAGCCCTGGGTAGTGTCACAATTGCACCTACTTTAGACGCAATATACACTAGTGTAGTCAGTTTTTCACAAATCATTAAACTAAATTGACAGATGTAAAAGTAGTGTCTACAGGGTGTTAGGGTGGCCTTATTAATGGATCTCTAATTATATAAATAAATTTATTATTTAAATAGTTGAATAGATTTCATTATATGTCACGTTCTTATTAATCCCTCAACCTATATATAAATAAATTTATTATTTAAATAGTTGAATAGATTTCATTATATGTCACGTTCTTATTAATCCCTCAACCTATAAACTGAACTAAATTGACGGTAAAATTAGTGGTATCTGTTCCATTACATATATTGTGATGAGCACTACTGTTAGATTTGGCATATAAGTTTTTAAAACAAATCTTGTTATAACATGCACTACTTTTACACTTGACAATATAGTGTAGATATTTGTGTACAGTTGAATGAGCATCATTATTATAATATAGGGTGATTTCATTTTAATTTGTAAAGAGTAATATTTTTAGTATAGAGTACCTCTATGTGAAGAAAAAAATACATAAGTGTAAAAGAAAAATATATGAAAAAAATGTATGTAAACTATGTAGGCGTAATTTAAGTTTTACAGATGTGTTTCATTATTATTACTGTACTATGATATGCGTAGTTATACTATTATTATTATAATTAAATAACTATTAATATAGCGAGCGGTGAAAATATCATGACGTAAAAATTAAATTTTTAATTATTATCTTTTCTTTAAACAGTCTGTCAAAAAAAAATTTTAGATTTTACGTCATTGATATAGTTCAACTGTCGCTATAGTGAAAGTAGCTCACTCAGCACCGTTTATTTTCAGTTATTCTAATGTGAGCATTTAGTCCTGTTCTGTGGATCTCTTTTTTTACCTTTATCTCTACATCTTGGAGAAACTTTGACCTTAACCGATCTCTTGCGATCGTTTCAAATTAGAGAACGGTTAAAAACAACAGCGTTTTCTTGTCTATGAGTTTCTTATTTTTATAACCTGCCTTTTTTACATTCTGGGTTTCTGAAATGTAGTGTCAACTTAAATTGCAATGTTTGTATATTATAACATTAGTAAAAAAAAACTATTCTTTTCAATAACGTTACTAAGTTATGGATCTATAAACCGTCACTACAAGACTTATTGATAATTTGACAGTTCTATGATTTTGCCACTTTGTTTATCTTGAGAAAAGTTTTTTTCCTCCTTCACTGATAAAAAAAAATTGTTACATAATACAAATACACAAATAGTACGTAAAAACCGTACTTATTCTGCTACGAAAAATATATAAAAAAGGTTAAGTCAAAGTAATATATTTCAGCTGTTTTGGTAGTTCGCGAATCTCTTAATATCGTGTCAAATTTGAACGAGCTGTTAAATTAGTGTTCAATTTTTCAGTCCTGTCAAATTTATGTAAGACTTATGGATCTGTAAAATTGGCGTATATACGAAATAATACACCGTACAGAACACAAGTTAAAGCTGATATTTGAATGATAACACGGTCCTGAGTGATGTCCTTTATGTAGATATTATGAAATATATTGTTCCTCTCACATTTGTCCAACATAGGTTTCTTAAAGTTTATTTTTTTTATGTAATACTCACAAAGGGTATTTTATATTGATTTATTTTTGACGCGATTAAGTATTGTATAATTTGATAATATTGTTTTACTTTGGAAAATGTTATTTATATCTGCAAAACGTGGAAACACAAGTTTCACGTTATGCAGAAATAAATAACATCTTTTTAAATTAATCTACTTCACTGTACTGTGTTCTAGCTAGTAGCTCTAGTTCTTTTGAGCTTAAAAGTTTATTATAATTCAATATTCGTGTGAAAGTAGAACGAAATATTAATTGTGAAATTAATTTAATATATTATACTTTTAATATGGCTGAATTTACTTTTTAAGCTAGTGTTATTTTTTATTACGTTCATTTATTTGTTTAGGCTAAAATAAATTTTCGATTATTAGTTTTCTAACTTTGTATAGTATTATGAAATGAATTAATTTAGTTTTTTTTTACATTTATTCCGATATCGTTAAATTAAAATAACAGTTAGTTTTAGAATATAAAGTAAAAAGAGATTTGTTAACATTCTAAGTAATTTGAGGCAATCTTAATATATTTAAGTGTTCATTTTATAAAATTGTTCATAATAATATTTCTGAACGAAAGTTTAATCGTTAAATTGAAAATATACAAACCGTCCATCGATTGGTTTGATGATTTTTGCAATTCTTTTTTTTGTATATAAAATAAAAAAAAAATTATTGATTTCTCTAAAAATAGCATCGATTCAGGCGATCGAAAACTAAATCAAACTTAACTTTCTATCCTTTTCTTATTTGTGAGGAATGAATGAGATGCAACTCTAAGTTCAAGTAGATTTCAAAATAAATGAAATTATGATAAAAAAAGCGGTGATAGCCCAGTGGGTAGGAGCTCGACTTACTTTCGGGGAGCCGAATTCGAATCCCAGCACGCACTATCTAACTTTTTTTTTTAATTATGTGCGTTTATTAAGTAATTAAAATATCACTTGCTTCAACGGTGAAGGAAAACATCGTGAGGTAATCCGCACGCCTGAGATATCTCGATAATGTTCTTAAAGGTGTGTGGAGTCCTCAAATCCGCACCGGGCCAGCGTAGTTGTCTACGGACTTGAACACTTCTAATTGTGGGAGCATACCCGGGCCCTGTAGAGGGTTTGTATTGGGTTGATATAATGTTGATGATGATAAAAAAAGTTTGACTTATGAAGAAATTATTTGTTTTTACAAAAAAAAAAAAAAAAAAGTAAATTCCTTAAAAGAACTGTATTTTAAGAAAAGGGTTTACATTCACTTAGCCCTGGGAGTTCAGTTTAATTTAGTTTTGTTTCCCCCAAACCGGTGCATTGACCCACCCCATGAAATAAAAAAAGTGTATATAATAAATTATACATATAAAATAATTATGAAACACATACAATTATATTTTATACTCTGTCCAACTTCAATTGGATGTGTCGTACCAAATTTTCATTATTAAATATAATTTATTCATTAAGTTCAGTCGATTTGGGTAACTTTGACTGACTATGATGGGAAAAGTGAAATGGGCTTAATATTGAATTTTTTTTTCTCAACAAGAAAGTTCAAAAAAACTATTCATGTAAATTTTTTTTAAACAAGCAATTGTTTATGTAACTAAGAAAGCATTTTTTTTTTGTTTTATTTCTGCAGTGCATTAACAAAACGAGTTTTTTTTTATTGAATGCAGTAATAAAATCCCATTTATTTCTTCGCCCTGTAAAACAAAGTTACCCGAATTATCTGCATATATTTTTTTTTTTTTATTATTATTAATTTTTATTGTTGACTCATAGACTAATAATTGTTTATTTATTAGTAATATATTTAGCGCCGGTGGTTTTGTCTGCATACGATATTCCCAAGTGTGTAAACAATTATGTTATCTCCAATTTTTTAATAAACATGAAATAAAATGATTTTATGAATTGTTAGAAGATTTCATATCAATTGTTTACATGTTTGGAAATTTCTAATTAAACATTAAAGAAAAATGAATCAATACAGTAAGCGGTGTTTTTTTTTAAATTTTGTAAATGCTTTATTAGTTTTGAATTACGGTATTTTTAGAGCATTTCGTCACCCTCAGTCGATGTATGTCCCAGTGCTCGAACACCTTGCCAACAATGCTGCAACAATCAATTTGGGCATTTAGTTAAAAAGCTATACTTACAGTTCCAAATATAATTTTGTATTGTATAATTTGCTTGCTTGGAAAAATTATGTGTGCTAATCAAGGGTGAGACAATGTTTTAAAAATATGGAAATTCATATTTTCAGCGACTTAAATAACTACCTATCGTTTAAACGGCGGCAGAGGTTTGCAGTCTACTGTAAACTCAAAGATAATAGAAGTTTTTGCTATGTCACACGACTAAATAAATATGGCTTAGTTCCAAATTTGTGGCGGGAATTTTTTAAATAAAGAATACGATATATTAAAAAAAAATGGTACATTGATTATTGATTATGCCATATTTCTTTCCTTATCGTTTCATGCGCATAGTTTCTATGTTTCTTCATCGGCTTGTGTGAGCGAGATGGCATGACTCTTTTGTTGGTCCGCTTAAAATATACAATCAATTTACTACTATTTACTCCAAACTCTGCCTGCCATATTTACTCTAGTTGGTTCACTTTATTTGTTAGCTAATTCTTTAATCACTCTTTGTTTTTAGAATACCTATTTAAAAAAATAGGTATTCTAAAAACAAAGTATTTCGTAATTTCAATTAGTTAGTAATTTCGCAAATTCAAAAATTTTTTTATGCAAATGGGTTATCCGTTTTAATGGCCTGTCGAATTAAACATGTAGCATTCGTAATGTGTCTTAAAATAGTTTTAATTCAAAATCAAAGTTTTTGACATAAATGCGATTGAAAATTTTTTACTTTTTTAAGTCAGATTTTTTTTTATAGAAACCTACAATAATAAATTACGATTGTTATGCGAAATGTAATTTAACATTCTAGGTATAAATAACAATTTTTTTAAATAACTATTTTTTTTCACAGATAACCCAAATAGGTTTCCTTTAATTTATTATTGACTGAAAACAAAATGCCATTGCTTGGATAACATGAATGAATTGATAAAAAGATTTTATATCTCTATACTGTATTTTCTTATATTGGTTTTAAAATTAGTGACCAAGTTTATTTTTTTTTATGTCATATCTTATTAATTGTTTGCATACATTTTCGTAAATCCAGGTCTATTACTTTATTTGCAATTAAGTAACAAAATATTACTATTATCTGTTAGGCGAATTTAAAAATAAAAGATATAATCATTATAAAATTGTTTATCATTTTATTTCTTCCGCTTATAAATTACTAGCTTACCCAGCCCGCTTCGCCGGGCTAGATTTTGCTTTATATTATTGAAACAATAAACTTACATCATTAAATTTTTAATTTAAGTCTAATAAAATATTAAATCATTTATTTCTCTCCGTATTCATTCTCTTCTATTCCCTTCTCGAGCGGGTGAAGATCATTATCTACACCCATGTACACCCAACAATAGAATACCATCATAGTAAATAAAAGCTGTATTTGACAGTTTGACAGTTCAAAAATAGGAGTACTCCGATCGTCACCAAACTTTACAGGATTACTCGCCAGGTCAGTCCGGAGATTCCGTGAAAGTTTAATTGAAATCGGTCCAGCCGTTTCGGTGCCTATACGGAACATACCCCCGCACACTTTCTCTTTTATATATATGAAAGATTCCAGCTTTTTCCGCCGTCGTCTTAGAAGCTAGCTACCTGAGGCGTAGTGTGGTAAGTCTCATGTCCTTGTAACTACTACAAATAAGACAATGAAAAAGTACTAATGCCTTGTATTACTACTTTTCCGGAGAAACTTCTTCGCAAAGAACTCTTTGTACTACTAGAGTATGTTTAAAATAATTGTGTTAAAAATAATTTAGTCTGTGGTTTGTTTGTTTACCGAAATGGACGTGCCGCTAAACGGTTTTGCGTTCCAGTACGATGTCGCGAAAGGGGTATGGGTTCAGTATAGCTAATACACCCCTAACTGGTGATCCCGTTACCATTTTAGACCGCATCATCAGTTATTTGCAGTGAGACTGAAGTGAAGGGCTACCTTGTGTTGGAAAAAAGAAAATAAATAAAATAAAAAAACATAATTGCATGTACGTATATATTTATTGTTAAAATATATTTACGACTAAATAATAATGCAATTATTGTTTGACAGGTACAGTACTACCGTTGAAAGAATGCGTTCGTTCGATAGGGTTAGAGGAAAAATATCGATATAAAACATCACTTATTGAAAACTTATCAAATGCGATAAGTTTCCGCTAGATGATAGTCAAGTAAAAACATCGCTACTAAAAAAACAAACTACTTATAGAATTTTATAAATATCAAATGTTTTATGTTCTTATTTATATATATAAATCGATATCTAGTAGCTGATCATACGTTAATTATTTGAGATTATTACATTTTTTGAATATCGATTACTTTTTCACAATTCCTTGCATCCTGACTGTATTTATAAACTACTAAAAATAAATAGATAAGTATTATAATTCTGAAATAAGTGCGACATCATATATATTCGAACTATACTGTTTTAAACGTAGAACTAAACTCTTTATTTAATTTCAAAATCGCAAACTTATCTCGTTTATTGCAATAGGAATGATCTAGTGATATATATTTCAATGATAATAATTGTTATTTAAGCATTCAAATAATAATAAAATTTTAATGTAAATTCAACGAAACTCTCGGTTGATCGTCGCGCCAGAAGAATCAACGAATCCCTTATTCAGGCGAAACCAAACAGCTTACAGCACCGACGTAATGTTGCCTGCCTGGCGGTTTTTTACAGGATATACTTTGGCGAGTGTGCTCAGGAACTTCATAACCTTGTTCCTCCGGCAACATTCTTCCACAGAACAGCGAGACGCCGTGAACAGTGGCATCCTTATGTGGTTGACATAAGAACGCACGAAGCGCTTTTCATCTACGTTTCTGATACCGACTGCTAAAGTTTGGAACGCTCTTCCGGCTTCGGTGTTCCCTCTTTCATACAACTTGAATGCCTTAAAGGCAAGACTGATTAGGCATTTTCTAGGCAAGCGCGACCCAACTTAGACCGCATCATTGCTTTACATCAGGCATGTTAGTTGTCAAGCGCAAGTCTATCAAGTGTAAAAAAAAAAACTTCAAAAAGTTCATTCGAACACGACACGTAAGGTTTTATATTTTTGTAACGCATTCTTTAAAAATGACGGGCTTTATAAAGCAACTTCACATCAAAGTGCCGTCATTCCAGTGCTTTATGTATTCGCACTTGCGCGCTTCGCGCCGGTAAAAGTACTCCGGGTACTGGGCCTTCTCCAGCGGGTGCCAGTAGTCTAGGACCCAGTCCGGGGGCTCCACCACGCGGGCGTACGCTGGCCCGCCTGCAATGCCGACAGATTTCGCGACTGAAAAAAAAAAAAAGAAAACGTCATAAACGTATACGACGTTAACGAAAACGAAAATGAAAAGTTATCGTATACGAAAACGTCATCGAATACGAAAACCAAAACAAAAACGTCATCGTATCCGAAAATAAAAACGAAAACGTCATCGAAAACCAAAACGAAAACGTCGTCGTATCCGAAAATAAAAACGAAAACGTCATCGTATCCGAAAATAAAAACGAAAACGTCATCGTATGCGAAAATAAAAACTAAAACGTCATCGTCTACGTAAACGAAAACGAAAATGAAAACGTTATCGTATACGAAAACGTCATCGAATACGAGTAACAAAACGAAAACGTCATCGTCTACGTAAACGAAAACGAATATGAAAACGTTATCGTATACGAAAACGTCATCGAATACGAGAAACAAAACGAAAACTTTATCGTATGCGAAAATAAAAACAAAAACGTCATCGTATACGTAAACGTCATTGAATATGAAAACCAAAACGAAAACGTCATCGTATCCGAATATAAAAACGAAAACGTCATCAAAAAACAAAACGAAAACGTCGAATACGAGAAACAAAACGAAAACGTCCTCGTATGCGAAAATAAAAACGAAAACGTCATCGTCTACGTAACCGAAAACGAAAATGAAAACGTTATCGTATACGAAAACGTCATCGAATACGAGAAACAAAACGAAAACGTCATCGAATACGAAAACCAAAACGAAAAAGTCATCGTCTACGTAAACGAAAACGTCATCGAATACGAAAACCAAAACGAAAACGTCATCGTCTACGTAAACGGAAACGAAAATGAAAACGTTATCGTATACGAAAACGTCATCGAATACGAGTAACCAAAACGAAAACATTATCGTCTACGTAAACGAAAACGAATATGAAAACGTTATCGTATACGAAAACGTCATCGAATACGAGAAACAAAACGAAAACTTTATCGTATGCGAAAATAAAAACAAAAACGTCATCGTATACGTAAACGTCATTGAATATGAAAACCAAAACGAAAACGTCATCGTATGCGTAAATAAAAACGAAAACGTCATCGTCTACGTAAACGAAAACGAAAATGAAAACGTTATCATATACGAAAACGTCATCGAATACGACAAACAAAACGAAAACTTCATTGTCTACGTAAGCGAAAACGAAAATGAAAACGTTATCGTATACGAAAACGTCATCGAATACGAGAAACAAAACGAAAACGTCATCGTCTACGTAAACGAAAACGAAAATGAAAACGTTATCATATACGAAAACGTCATCGAATACGACAAACAAAACGAAAACTTCATTGTCTACGTAAACGAAAACGAAAATGAAAACGTCATCGTATGCGTAAATAAAAACGAATACGTTACCGTATACGTAAACGAAAACGAAATGAAAACGTTATCGTATACGAAAACGAAAACGTTATCGTATACGAAAACGTCATCGAATATGAAAACCAAAACGAAAACGTCATCGAATACGAGAAACAAAACGAAAACGTCATCGAATATGAAAACCAAAACAAAATCGTCATCGTATGCGCAAATAAAAACGAAAACGTCATCGTCTACGTAAACGAAAACGAAAATAAAATGTTATCGTATACGAAAACGTCACCGAATACGAAAATAAAAACGAATACGTTATCGTATACGTAAACGAAAACGAAAATAAAAACGAATACGTCATCGTATACGTAAACCAAAATGAAAACGTTATCGTATACGAAAAGATCATCGAATATGAAAACCAAAACGAAAACGTCATCGACTACGAGAAACAAAACGAAAACGTCATCGTCTAGTAAAACGAAAATGAAAACGTTATGGTTTACGAAAACGTCATCGAATACGAAAACCAAAACGAAAACGTCATCGTATGCGAAAATTAAAACGAAAACGTCATCGTATACGTAAACGAAAACAAAAATTAAAACGTTATCGAAAACGAAAACGTCATCGAATATGAAAACCAAAACGAAAACGTGCTCGTATGCGTAAATAAAAACGAAAACGTCATAGTCTACGTAAACGAAAAGGAAAATAAAAACGTTATCGTTTACGAAAACGTCATCAAATACGAAAACCAAAACGAAAACGTCATCGTCTACGTAAACGAAAACGAAAATGAAAACGTTATCATATACGAAAACGTCATCGAATACGACAAACAAAACGAAAACTTCATTGTCTACGTAAACGAAAACGAAAATGAAAACGTTATCGTATACGAAAACGTCATCGAATACGAGAAACAAAACGAAAACGTCATCGTCTACGTAAACGAAAACTAAAATGAAAACGTTATCGTTTACGAAAACGTCATCGAATACGAAAACCAAAACGAAAACATCATCGTCTAGTTAAACGAAAACGAAAATGAAAACGTTATCGTATACGAAAACGTCATCAAATACGAGTAACAAAACGAAAACGTCATCGTCTAGTAAAACGAAAATGAAAACGTTATGGTTTACGAAAACGTCATCGAATACGAAAACCAAAACGAAAACGTCATCGTATGCGAAAATAAAAACGAAAACGTCATCGTCTACGTAAACGAAAAGGAAAATAAAAACGTTATCGTCTACGAAAACGTCATCAAATACGAAAACCAAAACGAAAACGTCATCGTCTACGTAAACGAAAACGAAAATGAAAACGTTATCATATACGAAAACGTCATCGAATACGACAAACAAAACGAAAACTTCATTGTCTACGAAAGCGAAATCGAAAATGAAAACGTTATCGTATACGAAAACGTCATCGAATACGAGAAACAAAACGAAAACGTCATCGTATGCGAAAATAAAAACGAAAACGTCATCGTATACGTAAACGAAAACGAAAATGAATAAGTTATCGAAAACGAAAACGTCATCGAATATGAAAACCAAAACGAAAACGTGCTCGTATGCGTAAATAAAAACGAAAACGTCATCGTCTACGTAAACGAAAACGAAAATGAAAACGTTATCGTTTACGAAAACGTCATCGAATACGAAAACCAAAACGTAAACGTCATCGTCTACGTAAACGAAAACGAAAATGGAAAGGTTATTGTATACGAAAACGTCATCGAATAAGGAAAACAAAACGAAAACGTCATCGTATGCGAAAATAAAAACGAAAACGTCATCGTATACGTAAACGAAAACGAAAATGAAAACGTTATCGTATACGAAAACGTCATCGAATACGAGAAACAAAACGAAAACGTCATCGTATGCGAAAATAAAAACGAAAACGTCATCGTATACGTAAACGAAAACGAAAATGAAAACGTTATCGTATACTAAAACGTCATCGAATACGAGAACAAAACGAAAACGTCATCGTCTACGTAAACGAAAACGAAAATGAAAACGTTATCGTATACGAAAACGTCATCGAATACGAGAAACAAAACGAAAACGTCATCGTATGCGAAAATAAAAACGAAAACGTCATCGTATACGTTAACGAAAACGAAAATGAATACGTTATCGAAAACGAAAACGTCATCGAATATGAAAACCAAAACGAAAACGTGCTCGTATGCGTAAATAAAAACGAAAACGTAATCGTAACGAGAAACAAAACGTAAACGTCATCGAATACGAGAAACAAAACGAAAACGTCATCGTCTACGTAAACGAAAACGAAAATGAAAACGTTATCGTATACAAAAACGTCATCGAATACGAAAACCAAAACGAAAACATCATCGTCTAGTTAAACGAAAACGAAAATGAAAACGTTATCGTATACGAAAACGTCATCAAATACGAGTAACAAAACGAAAACGTCATCGTCTAGTAAAACGAAAATGAAAACGTTATGGTTTACGAAAACGTCATCGAATACGAAAACCAAAACGAAAACGTCATCGTATGCGAAAATAAAAACGAAAACGTCATCGTCTACGTAAACGAAAAGGAAAATAAAAACGTTATCGTCTACGAAAACGTCATCAAATACGAAAACCAAAACGAAAACGTCATCGTCTACGTAAACGAAAACGAAAATGAAAACGTTATCATATACGAAAACGTCATCGAATACGACAAACAAAACGAAAACTTCATTGTCTACGAAAGCGAAATCGAAAATGAAAACGTTATCGTATACGAAAACGTCATCGAATACGAGAAACAAAACGAAAACGTCATCGTATGCGAAAATAAAAACGAAAACGTCATCGTATACGTAAACGAAAACGAAAATGAATAAGTTATCGAAAACGAAAACGTCATCGAATATGAAAACCAAAACGAAAACGTGCTCGTATGCGTAAATAAAAACGAAAACGTCATCGTCTACGTAAACGAAAACGAAAATGAAAACGTTATCGTTTACGAAAACGTCATCGAATACGAAAACCAAAACGTAAACGTCATCGTCTACGTAAACGAAAACGAAAATGGAAAGGTTATTGTATACGAAAACGTCATCGAATAAGGAAAACAAAACGAAAACGTCATCGTATGCGAAAATAAAAACGAAAACGTCATCGTATACGTAAACGAAAACGAAAATGAAAACGTTATCGTATACGAAAACGTCATCGAATACGAGAAACAAAACGAAAACGTCATCGTATGCGAAAATAAAAACGAAAACGTCATCGTATACGTAAACGAAAACGAAAATGAAAACGTTATCGTATACTAAAACGTCATCGAATACGAGAACAAAACGAAAACGTCATCGTCTACGTAAACGAAAACGAAAATGAAAACGTTATCGTATACGAAAACGTCATCGAATACGAGAAACAAAACGAAAACGTCATCGTATGCGAAAATAAAAACGAAAACGTCATCGTATACGTTAACGAAAACGAAAATGAATACGTTATCGAAAACGAAAACGACATCGAATATGAAAACCAAAACGAAAACGTGCTCGTATGCGTAAATAAAAACGAAAACGTAATCGTAACGAGAAACAAAACGTAAACGTCATCGAATACGAGAAACAAAACGAAAACGTCATCGTCTACGTAAACGAAAACGAAAATGAAAACGTTATCGTATACAAAAACGTCATCGAATACGAAAACCAAAACGAAAACATCATCGTCTAGTTAAACGAAAACGAAAATGAAAACGTTATCGTATACGAAAACGTCATCGAATAGGAGTAACAAAACGAAAACGTCATCGTCTACGTAAACGAAAACGAAAACGTCATCGTCTAGTTAAACGAAAACGAAAATAAAAACGTTATCGTATACTAAACGAAAACGAAAATAAAAACGTTATCGTATACGAAAACGTCATCGAATACGAGAAACACAACGAAAACGTCATCGTATGCGAAAATAAAAACGAAAACGTCATCGTATACGAGAAAAAAAACGAAAACGTCATCGTCTACGTAAACGGTAACGAAAATGAAAACTTTATCGTATACGAAAACGTCATCGAATACGAGAAACAAAACGAAAACTTCATCGTATGCGAAAATAAAAACGAAAACGTCATCGTAAACGAAAACGTCATCGAATATTAAAACCAAAACGAAAACGTCATCGTATGCGTACATAAAAACGAAACGTCATCGTCTACGTAAACAAAAACGAAAATGTAAACGTTATCGTATACGAAAATGGCATCGAAAATGAAAACTAAAACGAAAACGTCATCGTATGCGTAAATAAACACGAATACGTTACTGTATACGTAAACGAAAACGAAAATGAAAACGTTATCGTTTACGAAAACGTCATCGAATACGAAAACCAAAACGAAAACGTCATCATCTACGTAAACGAAAACGAAAATGAAAACGTTATCGTATACGAAAACGTCATCGAATACGAGAAACAAAACGAAAACGTCATCGTATGCGAAAATAAAAACAAAAACGTCATCGTATATGTGAACGAAAATGAAAATGAAAACGTTATCGTAAACGAAATCGTCATCGAATATGAAAACCAAAACGAAAACGTGCTCGTATGCGTAAATAAAAACGAAAACGTCATCGTCTACGTAAACGAAAACGAAAATGAAAACGTTATCGTTGACGAAAACGTCATCGAATACGAAAACCAAAACGTAAACGTCATCGTCTACGTAAACGAAAACGAAAATGAAAAGGTTATCGTTTACGAAAACGTCATCGAATACGAGAAACAAAACGAAAACGTCATCGTATACGTAAACGAAAACGAAAATGAAAAAACCAAAACGAAAACGTCATCGTATGCGAAAATAAAAACTATAACGTCATCGTATACGTAAACGAAAACGATAATGAAAACGTTATCGTATACGAAAACGTCATCGAATACGAAAACCAAAACGAAAACGTCATCGTCTACGTAAACGAAAACGTAATCGAATACGAGAAACAAAACGTAAACGTCATCGAATACGAGAAACAAAACGAAAACGTCATCGAATATGAAAACCAAAACGAAAATGTCATCGTGTGCGAAAATAAAAACGAAAACGTCATCGTATACGTAAAAGAAAACGAAAATGAAAACGTTATCGTATACGAAAACGTCATCGAATACGAGAAACAAACGAAAACGACAACGAATACGAGAAACAAAACGAAAACGTCATCGAATATGCAAACCAAAACGAAAACGCCATAGTATGAGAAAATAAAAACGAAAATGAAAACGTTATCGTATACGAAAACGTCATCGAATACGAAAACCAAAACGAAAACATCATCGTCTACGTAAACGAAAACGAAAATGAAAACGTTATCGTATACGAAAACGTTATCGAATACGAGAAAAAAAACGAAAACGACATCGTCTACGTAAACGAAAACGAAAATGAAAACGTTATCGTATACGAAAACGTCATCGAATACGAGAAACAAAACGAAAACTTCATCGAATACGAAAAACAAAACGAAAACGTCATCGAATACGAGAAACAAAACGTTAACGTCATCGAATACGAGAAACAAAACGAAAACGTCATCAAATATGCAAACCAAAACGAAAACGTCATCGTATGCGAAAACCAAAACGAAAACGTCATCGTATGCGAAAATAAAAACCAAAACGTCATCGTATACGTGAACAAAAATAAAAATGTTATCGTATACGAAAACGTCATCGAATACGAAAACCAAAACGAAAACGTCATCGTCTAGTTAAACGAAAACGAAAATGAAAACGTTATGGTTTACGAAAACGTCATCGAATACGAAAACCAAAACGAAAACGTCATCGTATGCGAAAATAAAAACGAAAACGTCATCGTATACGTAAACGAAAACGAAAATGAAAACGTTATCGAAAACGAAAAAGTCATCGAATATGAAAACCAAAACGAAAACGTGCTCGTATGCGTCAATAAAAACGAAAACGTCATCGTCTACGTAAACGAAAACAAAAATGAAAACGTTATCGAAAACGAAAAAGTCATAGAATATGAAAACCAAAACGAAAACGTGCTCGTATGCGTAAATAAAAACGAAAACGTCATAGTCTACGTAAACGAAAAGGAAAATAAAAACGTTATCGTTTACGAAAACGTCATCAAATACGAAAACCAAAACGAAAACGTCATCGTCTACGTAAACGAAAACGAAAATGAAAACGTTATCATATACGAAAACGTCATCGAATACGACAAACAAAACGAAAACTTCATTGTCTACGTAAACGAAAACGAAAATGAAAACGTTATCGTATACGAAAACGTCATCGAATACGAGAAACAAAACGAAAACGTCATTGTCTACATAAACGAAAACGAAAATGAAAACGTTATCGTATACGAAAACGTCATCGAATACGAGAAACAAAACGAAAACGTCATCGTATGCGAAAATAAAAACGAAAACGTCATCGTATACGTAAACGAAAACGAAAATGAAAACGTTATCGAAAACGAAAACGTCATCGAATATGAAAACCAAAACGAAAACGTGCTCGTATGCGTAAATAAAAACGAAAACGTCATAGTCTACGTAAACGAAAAGGAAAATAAAAACGTTATCGTTTACGAAAACGTCATCAAATACGAAAACCAAAACGAAAACGTCATCGTCTACGTAAACGAAAACGAAAATGAAAACGTTATCATATACGAAAACGTCATCGAATACGACAAACAAAACGAAAACTTCATTGTCTACGTAAACGAAAACGAAAATGAAAACGTTATCGTATACGAAAACGTCATCGAATACGAGAAACAAAACGAAAACGTCATTGTCTACATAAACGAAAACGAAAATGAAAACGTTATCGTATACGAAAACGTCATCGAATACGAGAAACAAAACGAAAACGTCATCGTATGCGAAAATAAAAACGAAAACGTCATCGTATACGTAAACGAAAACGAAATGAAAACGTTATCGTATACGAAAACGAAAACGTTATCGTATACGAAAACGTCATCGAATATGAAAACCAAAACGAAAACGTCATCGAATACGAGAAACAAAACGAAAACGTCATTGAATATGAAAACCAAAACGAAAACGTCATCGTATGCGTAAATAAAAACGAAAACGTCATCGTCTACGTTAACAAAAACGAAAATGAAAACGTTATCGTATACGAAAATGGCATCGAATATGAAAACTTAAACGAAAACGTGTTCCTATGCGTAAATAAAAACGAAAACGTCATCGTCTACGTAAACGAAAACGAAAATGAATACTTTATCGTATACGAAAACGCAAATGTTATCGTATACGAAAACTAAAACGAAAACGACATCGAATACGAGAAACAAAACGAAAACGTCATCGAATACGAGAAACAAAACGAAAACGTCATCGAATACGAAAACCAAAACGAAAACGACATCGAATACGAGAAACAAAACGAAAACATCATCGTATGCGAAAATAAAAACGAAAACGTCATCGTATACTTAAACGAAAACGAAAATGAAAACGTTATCGTTTACGAAAACGTCATCGAATACGAGAAACAAAACGAAAACGTCATCGTATACGTAAACGAAAACGAAAACGAAAACGTTATCGTATACGAAAACGTCATCGAATACGAGAAACAAAACGAAAACGTCATCGTCTACGTAAACGAAAACGAAAATGAAAACGTTATCGTAAACGAAAACGTCATCGAATATGAAAACCAAAACGAAAACGTGCTCGTATGCGTAAATAAAAACGAAAACGTCATCGTCTACGTAAACGAAAACGAAAATGAAAACGTTATCGTTTACGAAAACGTCATCGAATACGAAAACCAAAACGTAAACGTCATCGTCTACGTAAACGAAAACGAAAATGAAAAGGTTATTGTATACGAAAACGTCATCGAATACGAGAAACAAAACGAAAACGTCATCGTATGCGAAAATAAAAACGAAAACGTCATCGTATACGTAAACGAAAACGAAAATGAAAACGTTATCGTATACGAAAACGTCATCGAATACGAGAAACAAAACGAAAACGTCATCGTTTGCGAAAATAAAAACGAAAACGTCATCGTATATATTCGTTTTTATTTACTCATAGGAACACGTTTTCGTTTAAGTTTTCATATTCGATGCCATTTTCGTATACGATAACGTTTTCATTTTCGTTTTTGTTTACGTAGACGATGACGTTTTCGTTTTTATTTACGCATACGATGACGTTTTCGTTTTGGTTTTCATATTCGATGACGTTTTCGTTTACGATGACGTTTTCGTTTTTATTTTCGCATACGATGAAGTTTTCGTTTTGTTTCTCGTATTCGATGACGTTTTCGTATACGATAAAGTTTTCATTTTCGTTTCCGTTTACGTAGACGATGACGTTTTCGTTTTTTGTTCTCGTATTCGATGACGTTTTCGTTTACGATTACGTTTTCATTTTCGTTTTCGTTTACGTATACGATGACGTTTTCGTTTTTATTTTCGCATACGATGACGTTTTCGTTTTGTTTCTCGTATTCGATGACGTTTACGTATACGATAACGTTTTTATTTTCGTTTTCGTTTAACTAGACGATGACGTTTTCGTTTTTGTTTACGTAGACGATGACGTTTTCGTTTTGTTTCTCGTATTCGATGACGTTTTCGTATACGATAACGTTTTCATATTCGTTTTCGTTTACGTAGACGATGACGTTTTCGTTTTGTTACTCCTATTCGATGACGTTTTCGTATACGATAACGTTTTTATTTTCGTTTTCGTTTAACTAGACGAATACGAGAAACATAACGAAAACGTCATCGAATACGAGAAACAAAACGAAAACGTCATCGAATACGAGAAACAAAACGAAAACGTTATCGAATACGAGAAAAAAAACGAAAACGACATCGTCTACGTAAACGAAAACGAAAATGAAAACGTTATCGTATACGAAAACGTCATCGAATACGAGAAACAAAACGAAAACTTCATCGTATACGTAAACGAAAACGAAAACGAAAACGTTATCGTATACGAAAACGTCATCGAATACGAGAAACAAAACGAAAACGACAACGAATACGAGAAACAAAACGAAAACGTCATCGAATATGCAAACCAAAACGAAAACGTCATCGTATGCGAAAATAAAAACGAAAACGTCATCGAATACGAAAACCAAAACGAAAACGTCATTATCTAGTTAAACGAAAACGAAAATGAAAACGTTATCGTATACGAAAACGTCATCGAATACGAGAAACAAAACGAAAACGTCATCATCTACGTAAACGAAAACGAAAATGAAAACGTTATCGTATACGAAAACGTCATCGAATACGAGAAACAAAACGAAAACGTCATCGTATGCGAAAATAAAAACAAAAACGTCATCGTCGACGTAAACGACAACGAAAATGAAAACGTTATCGTATACGAAAACGTCATCGAATACGAAAACCAAAACTAAAACGTCATCGAATACGAAAACCAAAACGAAAACGTCATCGAATACGAAAACCAAAACGAAAACGTCATTATCTAGTTAAACGAAAACGAAAATGAAAACGTTATCGTATACGAAAACGTCATCGAATACGAGAAACAAAACGAAAACGTCATCATCTACGTAAACGAAAACGAAAATGAAAACGTTATCGTATACGAAAACGTCATCGAATACGAGAAACAAAACGAAAACGTCATCGTATGCGAAAATAAAAACAAAAACGTCATCGTATATGTGAACGAAAATGAAAATGAAAACGTTATCGTAAACGAAATCGTCATCGAATATGAAAACCAAAACGAAAACGTGCTCGTATGCGTAAATAAAAACGAAAACGTCATCGTCTACGTAAACGAAAACGAAAATGAAAACGTTATCGTTGACGAAAACGTCATCGAATACGAAAACCAAAACGTAAACGTCATCGTCTACGTAAACGAAAACGAAAATGAAAAGGTTATCGTTTACGAAAACGTCATCGAATACGAGAAACAAAACGAAAACGTCATCGTATACGTAAACGAAAACGAAAATGAAAAAACCAAAACGAAAACGTCATCGTATGCGAAAATAAAAACTATAACGTCATCGTATACGTAAACGAAAACGATAATGAAAACGTTATCGTATACGAAAACGTCATCGAATACGAAAACCAAAACGAAAACGTCATCGTCTACGTAAACGAAAACGTAATCGAATACGAGAAACAAAACGTAAACGTCATCGAATACGAGAAACAAAACGAAAACGTCATCGAATATGAAAACCAAAACGAAAATGTCATCGTGTGCGAAAATAAAAACGAAAACGTCATCGTATACGTAAACGAAAACGAAAATGAAAACGTTATCGTATACGAAAACGTCATCGAATACGAGAAACAAACGAAAACGACAACGAATACGAGAAACAAAACGAAAACGTCATCGAATATGCAAACCAAAACGAAAACGCCATAGTATGAGAAAATAAAAACGAAAATGAAAACGTTATCGTATACGAAAACGTCATCGAATACGAAAACCAAAACGAAAACATCATCGTCTAGTTAAACGAAAACGAAAATGAAAACGTTATCGTATACGAAAACGTTATCGAATACGAGAAACAAAACGAAAACGACATGGTCTACGAAAACGAAAACGAAAATGAAAACGTTATCTTATACGAAAACGTCATCGAATACGAGAAACAAAACGAAAACTTCATCGTATGCGAAAATAAAAACGAAAACGTCATCGTAAACGAAAACGTCATTGAATATGAAAACCAAAACGAAAACGTCATCGTATGCGTAAATAAAAACGAAAACGTCATCGTCTACGTAAACGAAAACGAAAATGAAAACGTTATCGTATACGAAAACGTTATCGAATACGAGAAAAAAAAACGAAAACGACATCGTCTACGTAAACGAAAACGAAAATGAAAACGTTATCGTATACGAAAACGTCATCGAATACGAGAAACAAAACGAAAACTTCATCGAATACGAAAAACAAAACGAAAACGTCATCGAATACGAGAAACAAAACGTTAACGTCATCGAATACGAGAAACAAAACGAAAACGTCATCAAATATGCAAACCAAAACGAAAACGTCATCGTATGCGAAAACCAAAACGAAAACGACATCGTATGCGAAAATAAAAACCAAAACGTCATCGTATACGTGAACAAAAATAAAAATGTTATCGTATACGAAAACGTCATCGAATACGAAAACCAAAACGAAAACGTCATCGTCTAGTTAAACGAAAACGAAAATGAAAACGTTATGGTTTACGAAAACGTCATCGAATACGAAAACCAAAACGAAAATGTCATCGTGTGCGAAAATAAAAACGAAAACGTCATCGTATACGTAAACGAAAACGAAAATGAAAACGTTATCGTATACGAAAACGTCATCGAATACGAGAAACAAACGAAAACGACAACGAATACGAGAAACAAAACGAAAACGTCATCGAATATGCAAACCAAAACGAAAACGCCATAGTATGAGAAAATAAAAACGAAAATGAAAACGTTATCGTATACGAAAACGTCATCGAATACGAAAACCAAAACGAAAACATCATCGTCTAGTTAAACGAAAACGAAAATGAAAACGTTATCGTATACGAAAACGTTATCGAATACGAGAAACAAAACGAAAACGACATGGTCTACGAAAACGAAAACGAAAATGAAAACGTTATCTTATACGAAAACGTCATCGAATACGAGAAACAAAACGAAAACTTCATCGTATGCGAAAATAAAAACGAAAACGTCATCGTAAACGAAAACGTCATTGAATATGAAAACCAAAACGAAAACGTCATCGTATGCGTAAATAAAAACGAAAACGTCATCGTCTACGTAAACGAAAACGAAAATGAAAACGTTATCGTATACGAAAACGTTATCGAATACGAGAAAAAAAACGAAAACGACATCGTCTACGTAAACGAAAACGAAAATGAAAACGTTATCGTATACGAAAACGTCATCGAATACGAGAAACAAAACGAAAACTTCATCGAATACGAAAAACAAAACGAAAACGTCATCGAATACGAAAAACAAAACGTTAACGTCATCGAATACGAGAAACAAAACGAAAACGTCATCAAATATGCAAACCAAAACGAAAACGTCATCGTATGCGAAAACCAAAACGAAAACGACATCGTATGCGAAAATAAAAACCAAAACGTCATCGTATACGTGAACAAAAATAAAAATGTTATCGTATACGAAAACGTCATCGAATACGAAAACCAAAACGAAAACGTCATCGTCTAGTTAAACGAAAACGAAAATGAAAACGTTATGGTTTACGAAAACGTCATCGAATACGAAAACCAAAACGAAAACGTCATCGTATGCGAAAATAAAAACGAAAACGTCATCGTATACGTAAACGAAAACGAAAATGAAAACGTTATCGAAAACGAAAAAGTCATCGAATATGAAAACCAAAACGAAAACGTGCTCGTATGCGTCAATAAAAACGAAAACGTCATCGTCTACGTAAACGAAAACAAAAATGAAAACGTTATCGAAAACGAAAAAGTCATAGAATATGAAAACCAAAACGAAAACGTGCTCGTCGACGTAAACGAAAACGAAAATGAAAACGTTATCATATACGAAAACGTCATCGAATACGACAAACAAAACGAAAACGTCATTGTCTACGTAAACGAAAACGAAAATAAAAACGAATACGTCATCGTATACGTAAACCAAAATGAAAAAGTAATCGTAAACGAAAACGTCATCGAATACGAGAAACAAAACGAAAACGTCATCACATGCGAAAACCAAAGCGAAAAGGTCATCGTCTACGTAACCGAAAACGAAAATCAAAACGTTATCGTATACGAAAACGTCATCGAATACGAGAAACAAAACGAAAACGTCATCGAATATGAAAACGAAAACGAAAACGTCATCGAATACGAAAACGAAATCGTCATCGAATACGAGAAACAAAACGAAAACATCATCGTATGCGAAAATAAAAACGTAAACGTCATTGTATACGTAAACGAAAACGAAATGAAAACGTTATCGTATACGAAAACGAAAACGTTATCGTATACGAAAACGTCATCGAATATGAAAACCAAAACGAAAACGTCATCGAATACGAGAAACAAAACGAAAACGTCATCGAATATGAAAACCAAAACAAAATCGTCATCGTATGCGCAAATAAAAACGAAAACGTCATCGTCTACGTAAACGAAAACGAAAATAAAATGTTATCGTATACGAAAACGTCACCGAATACGAAAATAAAAACGAATACGTTATCGTATACGTAAACGAAAACGAAAATAAAAACGAATACGTCATCGTATACGTAAACCAAAATGAAAACGTTATCGTAAACGAAAAGATCATCGAATATGAAAACCAAAACGAAAACGTCATCGACTACGAGAAACAAAACGAAAACGTCATCGTCTAGTAAAACGAAAATGAAAACGTTATGGTTTACGAAAACGTCATCGAATACGAAAACCAAAACGAAAACGTCATCGTATGCGAAAATAAAAACGAAAACGTCATCGTATACGTAAACGAAAACGAAAATGAAAACGTTATCGTTTACGAAAACGTCATCGAATACGAGAAACAAAACGAAAACGTCATCGAATGCGAAAATAAAAACGAAAACGTCATCGTATACGTATACGAAAACGAAAATGAATACGTTATCGAAAACGAAAACGTCATCGAATATGAAAACCAAAACGAAAACGTGCTCGTATGCGTAAATAAAAACGAAAACGTAATCGTCTACGTAAACGAAAAGGAAAATAAAAACGTTATCGTTTTTATTTTCCTTTTCGTTTCGTATTCGATGACGTTTTATCGTATGCGAAAATAAAAACGATAACGTCATCGTCTACGTAAACGAAAACGAAAATGAAAACGTTATCATATACGAAAACGTCACCGAATACGAAAATAAAAACGAATACGTTATCGTATACGTAAACGAAAACGAAAATAAAAACGAATACGTCATCGTATACGTAAACCAAAATGAAAACGTTATCGTAAACGAAAAGATCATCGAATATGAAAACCAAAACGAAAACGTCATCGACTACGAGAAACAAAACGAAAACGTCATCGTCTAGTAAAACGAAAATGAAAACGTTATGGTTTACGAAAACGTCATCGAATACGAAAACCAAAACGAAAACGTCATCGTATGCGAAAATAAAAACGAAAACGTCATCGTATACGTAAACGAAAACGAAAATGAAAACGTTATCGTTTACGAAAACGTCATCGAATACGAGAAACAAAACGAAAACGTAATCGTCTACGTAAACGAAAAGGAAAATAAAAACGTTATCGTTTTTATTTTCCTTTTCGTTTCGTATTCGATGACGTTTTATCGTATGCGAAAATAAAAACGATAACGTCATCGTCTACGTAAACGAAAACGAAAATGAAAACGTTATCATATACGAAAACGTCACCGAATACGAAAATAAAAACGAATACGTTATCGTATACGTAAACGAAAACGAAAATAAAAACGAATACGTCATCGTATACGTAAACCAAAATGAAAACGTTATCGTAAACGAAAAGATCATCGAATATGAAAACCAAAACGAAAACGTCATCGACTACGAGAAACAAAACGAAAACGTCATCGTCTAGTAAAACGAAAATGAAAACGTTATGGTTTACGAAAACGTCATCGAATACGAAAACCAAAACGAAAACGTCATCGTATGCGAAAATAAAAACGAAAACGTCATCGTATACGTAAACGAAAACGAAAATGAAAACGTTATCGTTTACGAAAACGTCATCGAATACGAGAAACAAAACGAAAACGTCATCGAATGCGAAAATAAAAACGAAAACGTCATCGTATACGTAAACGAAAACGAAAATGAATACGTTATCGAAACCGAAAACGTCATCGAATATGAAAACCAAAACGAAAACGTGCTCGTATGCGTAAATAAAAACGAAAACGTAATCGTCTACGTTAACGAAAAGGAAAATAAAAACGTTATCGTTTTTATTTTCCTTTTCGTTTCGTATTCGATGACGTTTTATCGTATGCGAAAATAAAAACGATAACGTCATCGTCTACGTAAACGTAAACCAAAATGAAAACGTTATCGTAAACGAAAAGATCATCGAATATGAAAACCAAAACGAAAACGTCATCGACTACGAGAAACAAAACGAAAACGTCATCGTCTAGTAAAACGAAAATGAAAACGTTATGGTTTACGAAAACGTCATCGAATACGAAAACCAAAACGAAAACGTCATCGTATGCGAAAATAAAAACGAAAACGTCATCGTATACGTAAACGAAAACGAAAATGAAAACGTTATCGTTTACGAAAACGTCATCGAATACGAGAAACCAAACGAAAACGTCATCGAATGCGAAAATAAAAACGAAAACGTCATCGTATACGTAAACGAAAACGAAAATGAATACGTTATCGAAAACGAAAACGTCATCGAATATGAAAACCAAAACGAAAACGTGCTCGTATGCGTAAATAAAAACGAAAACGTAATCGTCTACGTAAACGAAAAGGAAAATAAAAACGTTATCGTTTTTATTTTCCTTTTCGTTTCGTATTCGATGACGTTTTATCGTATGCGAAAATAAAAACGATAACGTCATCGTCTACGTAAACGAAAACGAAAATGAAAACGTTATCATATACGAAAACGTCATCGAATACGACAAAAAAATCGAAAACTTCATTGTCTACGTAAACGAAAACGAAAATGAAAACGTTATCGTTTACGATAACGTCATCGAATACGAGAAACAAAACAAAAATGTCATCGTATACGTAAACGAAAACGAAAACGAAAACATTATCGTAAACGAAATCGTCATCGAATACGAGAAACAAAACGAAAACGTCATCGTATGCGAAAATAAAAACGAAAACGTCATCGTATACGTAAACGAAAACGAAAATGAAAACGTTATCGAAAACGAAAACGTCATCGAATATGAAAACCAAAACGAAAACGTGCTCGTATGCGTAAATAAAAACGAAAACGTCATAGTCTACGTAAACGAAAAGGAAAATAAAAACGTTATCGTTTACGAAAACGTCATCAAATACGAAAACCAAAACGAAAACGTCATCGTCTACGTAAACGAAAACGAAAATGAAAACGTTATCATATACGAAAACGTCATCGAATACGACAAACAAAACGAAAACTTCATTGACTACGTAAACGAAAACGAAAATGAAAACGTTATCGTATACGAAAACGTCATCAAATACGAGAAACAAAACGAAAACTTCATCGTCTACGTAAACGAAAACGAAAATGAAAACGTTATCGTATACGAAAACGTCATCAAATACGAAAACCAAAACGAAAACGTCATCGTCTACGTAAACGAAAACGAATATGAAAACGTTATCGTATACGAAAACGTCATCGTCTACGTAAACGAAAACGAAAATGAAAACGTTATCGTATACGAAAACGTCATCGAATACGAAAACCAAAACTAAAACATCATCGTCTAGTTAAACGAAAACGAAAATGAAAACGTTATCGTATACGAAAACGTCATCGTCTACGTAAACGAAAACGAAAATGAAAACGTTATCGTATACGAAAACGTCATCGAATACGAGAAACAAAACGAAAACGTCATCGAATGCGAAAATAAAAACGAAAACGTCATCGTATACGTAAACGAAAACGAAAATGAATACGTTATCGAAAACGAAAACGTCATCGAATATGAAAACCAAAACGAAAACGTGCTCGTATGCGTAAATAAAAACGAAAACGTAATCGTCTACGTAAACGAAATCGAAAATGAAAACGTTATCGTATACGAAAACGTCATCGAATACGAGTAACAAAACGAAAACGTCATCGTCTAGTAAAACGAAAATGAAAACGTTATCGTATACGAAAACGTCATCGAATACGAGTAACAAAACGAAAACGTCATCGTCTAGTAAAACGAAAATGAGAACGTTATGGTTTACGAAAACGTCATCGAATACGAAAACCAAAACGAAAACGTCATCGTATGCGAAAATAAAAACGAAAACGTCATCGTATACGTAAACGAAAACGAAAATGAAAACGTAATCGTAAACGAAAACGTCATCGAATACGAGAAACAAAACGAAAACGTCATCGTCTACGTAAACGGAAACGAAAATGAAAACGTTATCTTATACGAAAACGTCATCGAATACGAGAAACAAAACGAAAACTTCATCGTATGCGAAAATAAAAACGAAAACGTCATCGTAAACGAAAACGTCATTGAATATGAAAACCAAAACGAAAACGTCATCGTATGCGTAAATAAAAACGAAAACGTCATCGTCTACGTAAACAAAAACGAAAATGAAAACGTTATCGTATACGAAAACGTCATCGAATACGAGTAACAAAACGAAAACGTCATCGTCTAGTAAAACGAAAATGAAAACGTTATCGTATACGAAAACGTCATCGAATACGAGTAACAAAACGAAAACGTCATCGTCTAGTAAAACGAAAATGAAAACGTTATGGTTTACGAAAACGTCATCGAATACGAAAACCAAAACGAAAACGTCATCGTATGCGAAAATTAAAACCAAAACGTCATCGTATACGTAAACTAAAACGAAAATGAAAACGTTATCGAAAACGAAAACGTCATCGAATATGAAAACCAAAACGAAAACGTGCTCGTATGCGTAAATAAAAACGAAAACGTCATCGTCTACGTAAACGAAAAGGAAAATAAAAACGTTATCGTTTACGAAAACGTCATCAAATACGAAAACCAAAACGAAAACGTCATCGTCTACGTAAACGAAAAAGAAAAAGAAAACGTTATCATATACGAAAACGTCATCGAATACGACAAACTAAACGAAAACTTCATTGTCTACGTAAACGAAAACGAAAATGAAAACGTCATCGTATGCGTAAATAAAAACGAATACGTTACCGCATACGTAAACGAAAACGAAAATAAAAACGAATTCGTCATCGTATACGTAAACTAAAATGAAACGTTATCGTAAACGAAAACGTCATCGAATACGAGAAACAAAACGAAAACGTCATCACATGCGAAAACCAAAGCGAAAACGTCATCGTCTACGTAAACGGAAACGAAAATGAAAACGTTATCGTATACGAAAACGTCATCGAATACGAGAAACAAAACGAAAACTTCATCGTATGCGAAAATAAAAACGAAAACGTCATCGTAAACGAAAACGTCATTGAATATGAAAACAAAAACGAAAACGTCATCGTATGCGTAAATAAAAACGAAAACGTCATCGTCTACGTAAACAAAAACGAAAATGAAAACGTTATCGTATACGAAAACGTCACCGAATACGAAAATAAAAACGAATACGTCATCGTATACGTAAAACAAAATGAAAACGTTATCGTAAACGAAAAGATCATCGAATATGAAAACCAAAACGAAAACGTCATCGACTACGAGAAACAAAACGAAAACGTCATCGTCTAGTAAAACGAAAATGAAAACGTTATGGTTTACGAAAACGTCATCGAATACGAAAACCAAAACGAAAACGTCATCGTATGCGAAAATAAAAACGAAAACGTCATCGTATACGTAAACGAAAACGAAAATGAAAACGTTATCGAAAACGAAAACGTCATCGAATATGAAAACCAAAACGAAAACGTGCTCGTATGCGTGAATAAAAACGAAAAAGTCATCGTCTACGTAAACGAAAAGGAAAATAAAAACGTTATCGTTTACGAAAACGTCATCAAATACGAAAACCAAAACGAAAACGTCATCGTCTACGTAAACGAAAACGAAAATGAAAACGTTATCATATACGAAAACGTCATCGAATACGACAAACAAAACGAAAACTTCATTGTCTACGTAAACGAAAACGAAAATGAAAACGTCATCGTATGCGTAAATAAAAACGAATACGTTACCGCATACGTAAACGAAAACGAAAATAAAAACGAATTCGTCATCGTATACGTAAACCAAAATGAAAACGTAATCGTAAACGAAAACGTCATCGAATACGAGAAACAAAACGAAAACGTCATCACATGCGAAAACCAAAGCGAAAACGTCATCGTCTACGTAACCGAAAACGAAAATGAAAACGTTATCGTATACGAAAACGTCATTGAATACGAGAAACAAAACGAAAACGTCATCGAATATGAAAACCAAAACGAAAACGTCATCGAATACGAAAACGAAATCGTCATCGAATACGAGAAACAAAACGAAAACATCATCGTATGCGAAAATAAAAACGTAAACGTCATTGTATACGTAAACGAAAACGAAATGAAAACGTTATCGAATACGAAAACGAAAACGTTATCGTATACGAAAACGTCATCGAATATGAAAACCAAAACGAAAACGTCATCGAATACGAGAAACAAAACGAAAACGTCATCGAATATAAAAACCAAAACAAAATCGTCATCGTATGCGCAAATAAAAACGAAAACGTCATCGTCTACGTAACCGAAAACGAAAATAAAATGTTATCGTATACGAAAACGTCACCGAATACGAAAATAAAAACGAATACGTTATCGTATACGTAAACGAAAACGAAAATAAAAACGAATACGTCCTCGTATACGTAAACCAAAATGAAAACGTTATCGTAAACGAAAAGATCATCGAATATGAAAACCAAAACGAAAACGTCATCGACTACGAGAAACAAAACGAAAACGTCATCGAATACGAAAACCAAAACGAAAACGTCATCGTATGCGAAAATAAAAACGAAAACGTCATCGTATACGTAAACGAAAACGAAAATGAAAACGTTATCGAAAACGAAAACGTCATCGAATATGAAAACCAAAACGAAAACGTGCTCGTTTGCGTAAATAAAAACGAAAACGTGATCGGCTACGTAAACGAAAAGGGAAAATAAAAACGTTATCGTTTACGAAAACGTCATCAAATACGAAAACCAAAACGAAAACGTCATCGTCTACGTAAACGAAAACGAAAATGAAAACGTTATCATATACGAAAACGTCATCGAATACGAGAAACAAAATGAAAACGTCATCGTCTACGTAAACGAAAACGAAAATGAGAACGTTATCGTATACGAAAACGTCATCGAATACGAAAACCAAAACGAAAACTGCATCGTCTAGTTAAACGAAAACGAAAATGAAAACGTTATCGTATACGAAAACGTCATCGAATACGAGTAACAAAACGAAAACGTCATCGTCTACGTAAACGAAAACGAATATGAAAACGTTATCGTATACGAAAACGTCATCGAGTACGAAAACCAAAACGAAAACGTCATCGTATCCGAATATAAAAACGAAAACGTCATCAAAAAACAAAACGAAAACGTTGAATACGAGAAACAAAACGAAAACGTCCTCGTATGCGAAAATAAAAACGAAAACGTCATCGTCTACGTAACCGAAAACGAAAATGAAAACGTTATTGTATACGAAAACGTCATCGAATACGAGAAACAAAAAAAAAACGTCATCGAAAATGAAAACTAAAACGAAAACGTCATCGTATGCGTAAATAAAAACGAATACGTTACCGTATACGTAAACGAAAACGAAAATAAAAACGTTATCGTTTACGAAAACGTCATCGAATACGAGTAACCAAAACGAAAACGTGCTCGTATGCGTAAATAAAAACGAAAACGTCATCGTCTACGTAAACGAAAACGGAAATGAAAACGTTATCGTAAACGAAAACGTCATCGAATATGAAAACCAAAACGAAAACGTGCTCGTATGCGTAAATAAAAACGAAAACGTTATCGTATACGAAAACGTCATCGAATACGAGAAACAAAACGAAAACGACAACGAATACGAGAAACAAAACGAAAACGTCATCGAATATGCAAACCAAAACGAAAACGTCATCGAATACGAAAACCAAAACGAAAACGTCATCGCATACGAAAACCAAAACGAAAACGTCATCGTCTAGTTTAACGAAAACGAAAATGAAAACGTTATCGTATACGAAAACGTCATCGAATACGAGAAACAAAACGAAAACGTCATCGTCTACGTAAACGAAAACGAAAATGAAAACGTTATCGTATACGAAAACGTCATCGAATACGAGAAACAAAACGAAAACGTCATCGTATGCGAAAATAAAAACCAAAACTTCATCGTAAACGTGAACGAAAATGAAAATGAAAACGTTATCGTACACGAAAACGTCATCGAATATGAAAACCAAAACGAAAACGTGCTCGTATGCGTAAATAAAAACGAAAACGTCATCGTCTACGTAAACGAAAACGAAAAGTAAAACGTTATCGTTTACGAAAACGTTATCGTATACGAAAACGTCATCGAATAGGAGTAACAAAACGAAAACGTCATCGTCTACGTAAACGAAAACGAATATGAAAACGTTATCGTATACAAAAACGTCATCGAATACGAGAAACAAAACGAAAACTTCATCGTATGCGAAAATAAAAACGAAAACGTCATCGTATACGTAAACGAAAACGAAAATGAAAACGTTATCGGAAACGAATATGTCATCGAATATGAAAACCAAAACGAAAACGTGCTCGTATGCGTAAATAAAAACGAAAACGTCATCGTCTTCGTAAACGAAAGAGAAAATGAAAACGTTATCGTTTACGAAAACGTCATCGAGTACGAAAACCAAAACGAAAACGTCATCGTTTACGTCAACGAAAACGTCATCGAATACGAAAACCAAAACGAAAACGTCATCGTCTAGTTAAACGAAAACGAAAATGAAAACGTTATCGTATACGAAAACGTCATCGAATACGAGTTACAAAACGAAAACGTTATCGTCTACGTAAACGAAAACGAATATGAAAACGTTATCGTATACGAAAACGTCATCGAATACGAGAAACAAAACGAAAATGAAAACGTAATCGTAAACGAAAACGTCATCGAATATGAAAACCAAAACGAAAACGTGCTCGTATGCGTAAATAAAAACGAAAACGTTATCGTATACGAAAACGTCATCGAATACGAGAAACAAAACGAAAACGACAACGAATACGAGAAACAAAACGAAAACGTCATCGAATATGCAAACCAAAACGAAAACGTCATCGTCTAGATTAACGAAAACGAAAATGAAAACGTTATCGTATACGAAAACGTCATCGAATACGAGAAACAAAACGTAAACGTCATCGTCTACGTAAACGAAAACGAAAATGAAAATGTTATCGTATACGTGAACGAAATTGAAAATGAAAACGTTATCGTAAACGAAAACGTCATCGAATATGAAAACCAAAACGAAAACGTGCTCGTATGCGTAAATAAAAACGAAAACGTCATCGTCTACGTAAACGAAAACGAAAATGAAAACGTTATCGTTTACGAAAACGTCATCGAATACGAAAACCAAAACGTAAACGTCATCGTCTACGTAAACGAAAACGAAAATGAAAACGTTATTGTATACGAAAACGTCATCGAATACGAGAAACAAAACGAAAACGTCATCGTCTACGTAAACGAAAACGAAAATGAAATCGTTATCGTTTACGAAAACGTCATCGAATACGAGAAACAAAACGAAAACGTCATCGTATACGTAAACGAAAACGAAAATGAAAACGTTATCGTATACGAAAACGTCATCGAATATGAAAACCAAAACGAAAACGTGCTCGTATGCGTAAATAAAAACGAAAACGTCATCGTCTACGTAAACGAAAACGCAAATGAAAACGTTATCGTTTACGAAAACGTTATCGAATACGAAAACCAAAACGTAAACGTCATCGTCTACGTAAACGAAAACGAAAATGAAAACGTTATTGTATACGAAAACGTCATCGAATACGAGAAACAAAACGAAAACGTCATCGTCTACGTAAACGAAAACGAAAATGAAATCGTTATCGTTTACGAAAACGTCATCGAATACGAGAAACAAAACGAAAACGTCATCGTATACGTAAACGAAAACGAAAATGAAAACGTTATCGTATACGAAAACGTCATCGAATACGAAAACCAAAACGAAAACGTCATCGTCTAGTTAAACGAAAACGAAAATGAAAACGTTATCGTATACGAAAACGTCATCGAATACGAGTTACAAAACGAAAACGTTATCGTCTACGTAAACGAAAACGAATATGAAAACGTTATCGTATACGAAAACGTCATCGAATACGAGAAACAAAACGAAAATGAAAACGTAATCGTAAACGAAAACGTCATCGAATACGAAAACCAAAACGAAAACGTGCTCGTATGCGTAAATAAAAACGAAAACGTCATCGTAAACGAAAACGTCATCGAATATGAAAACCAAAACGGAAACGTGCTCGTATGCGTAAATAAAAACGAAAACGTCATCGTCTTCGTAAACGAAAACGAAAATGAAAACGTTATCGTATACGAAAACGTCATCAAATACGAGAAACAAAACGAAAACGTCATCGTCTACGTAAACGAAAACGAAAATGAAAACGTTATCGTATACGAAAACGTCATCGAATACGAAAACCAAAACGAAAACGTCATCGTCTAGTTAAACGAAAACGAAAATGAAAACGTTATCGTATACGAAAACGTCATCGAATACGAGAACCAAAACGAAAACGTCATCGTCTACGTAAACGAAAACGAAAATGAAAACGTTATCGTATACGAAAACTTCATCGAATACGAGAAACAAAACGAAAACGTCATCGTATGCGAAAATAAAAACCAAAACGTCATCGTATACGTTAACGAAAATGAAAATGAAAACGTTATCGTAAACGAAAACGTCATCGAAAATAAAAACGAAAACGTCATCGCCTACGTAAACGATTTGATGCAGACGAAGTTTCGCGGGTCAGCTAGATATAAAATAAAATAATTTCCAAAATGATGATTTACCAAAATTAAAATCAAGGTTTGACGACCACCCTGGAGCAACGGTGAGCTCTGTGAATTTAAGGATGTCCCGGGTTCGATCCCCGGAATGTTATTCTTCTTATAAAATATTCTTCAAACTTATGCATTATGTTGCTGTATCTTTCATTAATAAATACTTTCATTAATAAATATGGCAATGGTTTACGCAAAAACTATTAGCGTTTCGGTTTCACATATAAGTCATGGAGACAGAAAATAATATACCTCTAAACTCTTTGAATTATTATTTCGGTTTTTGTTTACACGTTGTATACAAGTTATCACACGATATGAGTTGAAAGAAAATTTATTACATTTGGCAATGGGTATCGGATGAGTTTTTTCAAACAGCTCGTTCTCCCCGACCCAGTAAAGACGGCGTTGCTCTTTGGGGTCCTTTTCGCACTTGTGTTTATCGAAGCGAGCCCTTAGCAGGACCTGATGATATCTCACGACGAATCTATAGAAATCATAGAAATAAATAACAGTAACTGCTGCCAGCGACTATTTCTAAACTAGCTGTCGATCCCGTTCTAATCTATTCTATCTATTAATCGTTATTTTTCGGGGATAAGAAGTGGCGGATGCTACTCTTCGTCCTTTCAAATACTTCTATGCCAAAAATCAAGTAGATTAGTTGCTTGCAAAATAACACGTTCACATTTATAATATTAAGTATGGATATAACGTTTTTAACCCGAGCTACAAACAGCTTTCTGATGTCTATCTTGGGTATTTAAAATTTTTGTCCAGATCTGTTTGGCTGCTAAGCCACACTAAATTTAGAATTTTAAAGTCTTCGGGATCAGACCTCCATTGATTTTCCCGAATATAAATAATCTCTACTATACTATACTATATTATAATATTGTAATTATAAAAGCCAATGTTAGTTTGTTTGTTACGCTTTTACGCAAAAACTACTTAACTGATCCTCATGAAGTGTTAGAAGTATTAAAGGATACTTTTTATCCCGACATTAAGCTCGGTTCCTTTGGGAGAGGGAGAGGGCTCATGCCCGAGTGTTTGACGATTTTACACCATAACTCTGACAAATTATAACCGATTTAAATAATTATTTTTGTACTACAGAGGTTATAATATGTGTTTAATTTTGCCCAAACTCTGGTTGGAGATAGAGGACAGAAATCCTCAGCAGACAGCAGCAAACCCCTCATTTAAGGCTTAGCGATACTGAATACTTTAAATTTTTTAGAACTAAATTTAATGCCACATCAAAAAACAAAATCAAACGCAGACGAAGTCGCGGGCAACAGCTAGTAATAAATAAGTAAATATACTACGACAATACACACATCGCCATCTAGGCCCAAAGTTAGCTTAGCTTGTGTTACTGGTACTAAGATAACTGATGAATATTTCTATGAATAATGTCCGTATATACTTATAATATACAAATAAACACCCAAACACTGAAAATCATTAATGTTCATCACACAAACATTTTCCAGTTGTGGGAATCGAGCCCACAGCCTTGACTCAGAAAGCAGGGTCGAGCTTGAGATCGGAGGGTCGTTAGGTTAAATACTTTTTGCGGAACGGACTCTGGCAATAAATATGCTTGTCAGGCCAAAAAGAGTGACGGAGGATATTTATTGGCGAATCGAGTTATATGGGAGAGATTTCCCAAAGAATGCAAAGGTAGGTATCGGTCTACAGTATTTACATTTATTATCACCGAAGTATGTAAGTTACATCCTTACATACTTTGGTGATAATATACTACTTATATGATGATCACCAAAGTGCCCTCTTTTAGCGATATTTAAAATTGCTACCTAATCTATATATATATATCAGGTAAAGGTGTCTGACTGACTGACTGATCTATCAACGCCCAGCTCTGACCATATGGAGGGTAGAGGTAAGGAGAGTCATCTTATATGGGAGAAAAGTTGAAAAAGTGTCCAGTTGTATGCGCTAAATAACAGTTCAAAAATCCTCCACAATGGCGCTGGTGGATGCACAGGGTATGGTATGAATGTAGCAATCGTAGATGATTTGAAGTATGCCGAGTTAAAAAATTTAATGTCATTATCGACTAAAGTAGTTAATTATTGAGAATTTCAACAACTTACGTTGTACAAAATATTGTGGTAAATATAACCTTACTTCCTTGTTTATTTTTCAAGCCTACTCTAACAATATTTATATTTGGCGCTTCTTTTAAGAGTTACCTTGATGCAAATGTGGCGCCATCCTAATTTAATACATTTTGACGACACTTTTTCATATATACAGATGATCCTCCTTACCTCTACCCTCCATATCTGACCACTTGACGGAACAGGCTAAAAATTTGCACACAGATAGTGATTACAATGCGCTGAGAAAGGATTTTTGAAAATTCCAACCATAAGAGGGTTAAATGGGGGATGGAAGTTTTGTATAAAATCCTTCATTTATCAATTTATTTTTCAAGGTTATTCCATGAAACTTTGATTTTAGGTTTTCGATTAAAAATAAAGAAATACGTGATTCACTTATTTTAAAAATTCTAAAAACTCCAAAGGCATCAAATAGGGGATGAAAGTTTATATGAAAGTTTCGGATGTTTTAAGTAGTTTACGTTCATATTTTTCTAATAGCAACAAGTTTAAACATTTGTAGTTAAAATTTATCAAATTACTTTGAAAATTTATCAACTTAACATGAAAAAGTTGAACTTAATAATACATATTATTAATGCGAAATTGTGTGTTTGTCCTTCCGTCACGACCTGACTTATCAACAAATCAACCTAATAATACAAAACAAACTATTCCGCATTCTGTCCAATTGACTTTATTGTTGGCAGAGTGAGTTGAAAGTACGGAGAGTAGGCTACTTTTTATTCAAAGGAAAACAAACGATTCCCACGTGTTGTCGCACTTCTGGTTGCCGCTGCTCCGAACGGAAACGGTGGCGCCACGTGACAACTATAGCGAAGTTTTACGAATGCCACCGAAGCGCCATCATGCAAAACAAGGATTTGAGATCTGAGGGTCGTGAGGTTAAATACTTTTTGCGGAATGGACGTCTGGCAGGCAAGAAATATGCTTGTCAGGCGAAAAAGAGTGACGGAGCAGAATTATTGGCCAAGCTAGGGTAATGAGATATATTTTCAAAATAATGTAAAGGTATTGTTCTAATGTAAGGTGATAAATAAATAAATATACTACGATAATACACACATCGCCATCTAGCCCCAAAGTAAGCGTAGCTTGTGTTATGGGTACTAAGATGACTGATGAATATTTTTTATTAATAATATACATATAAACACCAAGACACTGAAAAACATTCATGCTCATCACACAAACATTTTCCTGTTGTGGGAATCGAACCCACGGCCTTGGACACAGAAAGCAGGGTCGCTGCAAACTGCGCCAATCGGCCGTCATAGTAAATGTAAATGCTTATACGATGATAACCCATGTGCACTCTTTTACACGGGATTTGTAAAAAAACTGTAAGAAAAATTCGGACAAAGAAAAAAAAATACCTCGCTCCGTAGTAACTCTCGATAAGTCTCATCGCTTTTTTGTAAAGAGTGCATACTTTTTGAGCGTGAGTTCTCAGTTCAGGTGCAAATGCCATAATAGGACTGTTATGAATATTTTGGTTTCTAATCAATATAGTTACCTATATGCTTTAGGCACTGTTATAAAATCAAAATCTCAATAAAATGTCAAAATATTTTTTTTTTGGCAAAAGTGACAAACATTAAACAAAATTTTGAAATGGCTATGAATTCTTCTTGGACAACGTCACAACAATTTTCCTTGCGATCGAATTATTAACTGGTATTTTATACTTTAATCTTTATAAAGATCAGATTACCTTTCAGTTAGTGTTTTTAATAATAGCGCTTTTAATAATTACGCTCACAGCTATGAATTTACTCAAGAGGTTTAAACATATATTTTTAAAAATGCCGCGTAAACGGTTACGACAAACCGCATCACGTCATCTGTTTGTAAATAAAGCTATAGTAATAAAGCTACGAGTGAACGAATTTCAGAACCGTTTCATCTTACCAGCATTCTATGCATACAAATTCATTTTAGATTTTTTTAAATAACCTAACCAAATCCGAGTCAGTAGCTAGCTTCGTCTGAAGAGGCTTTCGAAAGTGTTTAGGTTGATACAAACTAGGGATATTTAAATGTTTTTATAACGAATAGTACAAAGTATGATCTATTTGTACTGCTGTAGTTCAGCAAATTGTTTGATTGGCGCTGATAGCAATGTTAGAGGTGCTTGAAACTAGCGCTGGTGATGCTACAGTTTTAAAAATCGATAACGATCTAAGACTTATGCTTATTTATGGTAGCGAATTGCTTTTTAACGGTAAATGTGCTATTAGTCTTTTAATTAAGGACGAAGTTTCTATAAAGTGATCTTGAAGATCGGTAACAAGGTTGAAGTTGCATCATTAATTTTGTCTGGTGGGAGGTTTCGGTCTTGACTAGTTACCAAACTACCAACAAAGCTCCAAGTAATTTCACGTTGTGGTAAAACACCGCGTAAAAACTGATAACAGGTTAGTCTAGCATCTTAGATTTTAGTCCAGTACTAAAAATAAAAAAATGTATTTTATCATACAATTGAAATAAATTTGTAAAATAATTTAATACATTTTTGTATAATAATTGCTTGCTAGGTACTTATTCCTAAGCAATTGTGGTTAATGTTATCGTATTATATGTATAACTAAGTTGTGGAAACTTCATTGGTTTATGTGATACAAAAATACGGCATTACTTTTATGTGTAATAGTACTGTTTGTTACCCTTGAAAAGCTAATAAATAAATAAATATATAAATGAATAGGTAAGCTATGAGACCTCAAACAAACAGACAGACAAAACATATATTACTAAACCACCAATAAAATACATCTGTTGTTCTGTGTTCATCTGAACTATGGAGGGTAGAGGTAAGGAGAGTCATCTTATATGGGAGAAAAGTTGAAAAAGTGTCCAGTTGTTGCGCTGAATAACAGTTCAAAAATCCTCCCCAATGGCGCTGGTGGATGCACAGGGTATGGTATGAATGTAGCAATCGTAGATGAATTGAAGTATGCCGAGTTAAAAAATTTAATGTCATTATCGACTAAAGTAGTTAATTATTGAGAATTTCAACAACTTACGTTGTACAAAATATTGTGGTAAATATAACCTTACTTCCTTGTATCTCCATACTTCCTTGTTTATTTTTCAAGCCTACTCTAACAATATTTATATTTGGCGCTTCTTTTAAGAGTTACCCTGATGCAAATGTGGCGCCATCCTAATTTAATACATTTTGACGACACTTTTTCATATACACAGATGACTCTCCTTACCTCTACCCTCCATAATCTGAACACCAATCACCACAGACAAAAAACATACAACCCTTTTTAGTTAGGGATTTCGAATAGATCGAATAGACCTACTTATCAGCATTTTTTGGTCGAATTGATTTATTTGCAACTCAGTTTGAGCAGTCATTAAACGTAAACCTACATCGTATAACGTATATTTAATAAAAAATTTATGTTCTTGAAATAAGTAATAAAAATTAAACACGAATATAAGGATCAAAGGTCCAATATCTTATTCCTGTACTTCCTTAAAGTGGTACGTACGTACGTATAGCGTTTCAAAAAGTAAAATATTTGTAAAATTTTTGGAACATACGTATAGGTATAAGTTTTTCAATTTAGATTCAACTTAGAACCCCAATATACGACATTCTTATTTCGCAGCCATAATAATTTTTATTGCAAATTGAGATGAAAACGAGTAATTTGATAAATCTTAACAGAAATAGTGTCGATCAGTACTATCGATAAAATACTCAGCACAACCCTATCGTAAAACTCTCATCAGCGCTACATATGGTCCCAATTTTTTGTTGTTTTTTTATATGGTAAAGCCTGTCTAGCGTACTATAGTATTATAGCGATCAGTGGTGTAGTAGTTAGATAGCGTTAGTCATCACCTAAGAGTTGGTGATTTTTTTTGTTTAGACATCATTAGGCATACGGTCTAGTGAAAACGGACATCATTGTCTACGGCTAAATATAAATAATAAACACTGAATGCATGGCTGTGATATACCTTTGCCTTTCCCCTGAGGGAAAGAATAAATAAATAAAAGGTTAAAGCCTAAAGAAAAATAAAATGTCACTCTTAACTGTCAAGCTGTGGCTTGTCAGTTGTCAGTTGTCAGCGTCACCTCGTGCATTAATCTGTTGTACCAAGTGCAATAATCTGTTGTACCAAGTGCCGACTGTAAATGTATTGAGGTGCATACATTTTAAATTTTGATTATCTTCTGGCTAATAAAACGTCAATAATTGTCAATAATTATTTCCCAAAGATTCCAAGGCAATAATCAATTTTGATGGCGAATCGGTGTGTTCGATGTGTTGTTAAGTTTGGTTATGATAAGAGGGGATATAGTATCAGAGTCAGCTAAATCCACTCATTTTTAAATAGTGAAAAATATTGATATCATAAAAGGGGTCATTTTCATATCTGTAGAGAATTTGATAGTAAACCGTTTGTGGGAAATCGCTGTCAGTTTTGAGCCTCTGTACCACCTGTACAGTGTATTGTTGATATTTAAGTAAACGCACATAACTAAGAAAAGTTAAAGGTGCATGCTGGGATTCCAAATCGAGCCCCGAAAGGTGCTTACCTTTCGACTGTTGAAGCTGCTTACTGGTGGACTGTTTACTCCTAAAAAGTTTTCTGCCAGTTTAGTATTAAAAATTGGGACAAATTGTTTGAATCTCTTTGAAATAATATTGATTACTTCTTCTTTTTGAATAGTTTAGTATAAAAAAACTATTTTTTGGACATTTTTAACTTACTACCAAATATAAGTGCATAAATATTTAGTGAAAAATCTTTTCATTTGTCAATAGTTGACACTTCGCATTAACCCTTAAATGTGTGATTTTCACTTTTTAGGCAAATTCAATTTATTTGGATGTAAAGTATGTAAAGATGTCTATAATATGGGAAAAATAATAAACAAATATATTCATAAAACTACCTGCTTATATAGAAAAAAAAATGGGCTAGTGGAAATTAACATTGTGTAATCAGAAACTAACCTGTTGACAACAAATGTTCAGTGAAATAATAAAATTACTCACTATGATATTTATTAAAAGGAATATTGTTTTTGTTAAAGGTTAACATTACATTTCCAGCAATGTATGGTTGAATGCCCTTTGCAAATATTAGGGTTTTGCATTGCAAGGATCCCCGTACCAAAGGCTTTTGGTGGGGCAACTGGCTACATCACTTCTTTGGAACTTGTATAACTTCTTTTATTTTCTTTTGCTACTCTCTTGTTACAGGGTCAACAAAGGCCAGTTAATTACTAAACTGTCCTGAGATTAGGATATCTTTTTTAGATAAATTTTTACCAATTAATTTTTTTTATATAATATCTACTAATTGATCACTGCCAGGTCGGAAAGAGGAAAAAAATACCAATTTACCATTTTCTTGACTTCTGACTATACCTTCCCAGAAAACTAACCTCATATAATTAAATGTAAACTTCCCTAAAAATGGAATCAGCATCTTTTTTTTTTATATCTAGATACATTATACAATGGAAAAGCACCAATATAGCATGCCAGTAATGTGACAACATTGTCTTTCCATGCTGTGACGCGCATATTCACACCTTCAAATGTTGTGACTCTTTCTTCATCGCATCCCTTGGAGTAGATTTGTTCATAATTTTTTTTATCAGGTAGTTTTGGATTAGGTATTTATTCTATTTTGTTGAACTGTCCCAACTGAAAAAATTCCTTGAGTTGCCAAGTTAGTATACCAATGGCATAGATGTATAAAAATGTGATTGACTTGCGTAGGTATATCTTGAGCTACAAGGACAATATTGCTGGTTGCGCTCAAATCTGGTCAATTTTAAAGTTTGTTGTTGATACCTCAAATCCTTGCATACTGCACAGAACATACAGTTTGAACCTCCACTTATGAGGTTTATTGGGCAAGTGCTTAAGAAAGTTGTCTACTTTGGTTGCGCACATTTTTTGTATGGATAAGCGTTGCTGCATTGCAACTGATGAGAATTTGGAGTTTAATTCATCAATAACCGGACGTATCTTGAATAGGCAATCATGCCCTGGGTTACCAATTGCTATTAAAAGTGCAATTCTTTTTTAACTGTTCAAACCTGTTATTGGACATTACTCATTGGATCATTACATTTTGACGGCCGATTGGCACAGTTTGCAGCGACCCTGCTTTCTGAGCCCAAGGCTGTAGGTTCGATTCCCGCTACTGGAAAATGTTTGTGCGATAAGCATGAATGTTTTTCAGTGTCTGGGTGTTTATATGTATTTTCTAAGTATTTATTTATATAATTAGACTTAGCTTGTTTTCCTTTCTCTATACTTTTTCCTTTGGTTGTTTTAAATAGCCTTCAATCGCTACTTTAAACTTAGATCCTATTTCCTTCTTTTTGTTTTTCCCGATATTTTCTTTTTCTTCTACTACTTTTTTGTATGGTGATGACGTTAGAATTTCACTTCGTTCACATTTCCTTTTACGAGCTGCAGTTCGTTTTTTTGCAGCGTCAGGCAATGGTGATAATTTATGGATTAGCTGAACGAGATCTGGAGCAGAACTTGTTGAAGGTATGGGGCTTGTGGTAGGGATGGCGATTCTTTACGAAAAAGATCGATTTTTAAATCGATTCGAATCGTAGTCTAATGAATCGATTCACGAAAAATCGATCTTTTTTTCATGTTTGCGTTTACAATGTAAATTTGTATCAATTTTACTAAAAACAAGATTAATATTGTAATAATATCTTATCAATAAAATCAGGGAATTCAAAAATAACAATTATTTTTATTACCGTATCAAACTATAAGATCAACTATAAAAAAAAAAATAAGTATTTATATACTGAATGTTTTTATTGATTGCAAAAAAGTAAAAAATAAGGTAAGAGTTAAAAGTTTAAATATTAAGCATTGGGAATTATAACTGGGAACTATAGTTCCCAATGCTCAATATCTAAACTTTTTAAAAACAACAGTCTGTCAAGCCTTTTGGGCTCCAAGCGGTTACCCTCATCACTTGCGATGTTTCCAGCAATTGAAAACAGGCGCTCACAAGGAACGGATGATTCAACGATACTCATATACATCATGGCGATTGGGTGAACGTGATGATAAATGGAGCTCTTGCCAGTAAAGTACAGGATCATACTTCAGGTGCACAACTGCCTGCGATAAATAATGTTTGAATTCTTCATTTAAACCTTGATTTTCCTGTGCAAGTGCATTGCATAAAGAGAGTTGCTTTTTCACAAGCAACTTATGAAAATCCCATATTCCGTTTTTCATATCCTTATCAGTGCTTTCTATGGCGTCGACTTCCTCACTATTATTTTGTGGAAGTGATTGTCGTGTAATATCCAAAATTGAAGTGTTTATTTTATTTATCGCTCGAGAACAGGCTACATGGTCAGTAAAATGATTTTTTTTAAATCTAGGATCTAAAATGGTCGCAGCAGCTAACAAATGAACTTGTTCAACATTTCCAAATCTTTTCTTCAAGCCGTCCACAATTAAAGTCCTTGTTTTAACACCAATATCCGTTGAATTTTTCATTTTATTATATGTTTCAGTCAGACAAGACACGATGGGTATAATTTTACTGGCTGTAACGTAGTCTTCTCCCGATATTTCTTTAGTTATTACTTCTAATGGTCTCAATATATTTATAAGATCTTTTATAAATTCTAACTGCTGTGCAGTTAGCATTGTTGGCGCTTTAGGATACTTGAGTAATATTGGCGCAATTATTTCGGATAACTCAACAAATCGTTCCAATTGATAAAAAACAGAATTCCATCTGGTACACACAGACTGAACAAGCCCCAAAGGCTTTGTTTGATGACCCTGAGCTTTCTTTAAAGAATCAGCAGCATATGTATTATGTTTAAAATATGTGGTAATATCTTTGACAGCTGTTAGTAAATTCTTGGCTTCTTCCAGTCCATCCTTATTGTCAAATGGTTTTGATGCTACTAGGTTTAATGTATGGGCAAAACATGGCATGTGTTTATTTTTGCCATAAACATTTGTGACAGCTTTAACGATATTAGCGCCATTGTCCGTGATAAACGCTACCACATTGTTACTTGTGATGCCCCATTTTTCCGTCATATTGATAATTACTTGTGCTAAGTAGTCAGCATTGTGTGGTTCTGTTAGAGCAGTTACACCAAAAACTATGCTCAATAATTTACTTTCATAAATACAATGACCAGTTAAGCCTAAGTAGCTTTGACTATTATGCGAGTCAGTCCAAACATCTGCAGTTAAAGATAGTGCTTCTACTTCTTGTATTTTTAGTTTCAGTTGTGTCGAAAGAATGTTATATTTATCGTCAATCATGTGGGTCATTGTTTTTCTGTCTGGAACTTTATAAAGTGGTGGCCACTACTTTCATTAAATATCAAAATCCTGTTTTTTCCACAGTATTTAAAGGCAATCCATCTTTTGCGATCATGAAGACTATTGCATTGGTTATTTGACCACGCTTAATACCAGTATCTGAAAATAAATAAAATAAAGTCTTAATTATTTATTGATCCTGTATGCATCTCACTTTCATAAAAAAATATTCAAAAGATTTTAGTTTCATGCCTTACCTCCAAATGATTTTATATTTGTTAAGCAAGATGTCAATGTTTGCTGTTTTAAGACTGATACATTGGTAGAAGAAGAAGCCACGCTTTCAGCATCCGAGTTATCAACATTTTGCAAATCTTGATTTGAATTTTGGCGCCATTATTATGAGATCATCTAGGTAAGCTAGCATTTTTACGTCTTGCAATACTGCTCTAAAGCCATCGATTAATTTTTGAAAGGTTGCTGGCACATTTCTCAAGCCAGATGGCACTTATAAAGGCAACCCCAAGTGTCTTGTTTTCTTTGGAATAAGGCAACACAATAAACGTTGTAGAAACAGTCCGTCCGTCTAAAGTAACAAGAGAGAGTTGTTAGTATCTCATCATCCGGTAACTTAGGTTCGGTTTCGTGCAGGTTTCGCAATTGCTGCGCCACGCTGGTGTGCCACAACAAGAAAATTTCGGTGCTGTAGGTAAAGGGACTTGACTGGTTGCAATAGCCTTATTTGGTAAATGTGCCGATGAATTAGAAGAGAGTGAATTTTGTTCTGCTTCTAATTTCTTGCGACATTCTTCAGTTTTGTGGCCCATCAACTTACAAAAGTTGCACCGTTCCCTTATGATGAAACCTTATTTCTCCTTTAGGTTTGTATCTCAGTCTGCTCTTGCCAATTCGAATTTAAGAGGTTCCGAAATTTCGCAAAATTAGGTACAAAGCGTCGATACCAAGAACACATTTGTAAAAATGACTGCAGATGTTTAATGTTCGTTGGTACAGCCATGTTGGTTATGGCTTTGATGTTATCTGGGTCCATCTGTAAGCCTTCAGGTGTAATCAAGTGTCCCAAATACTTAACCTTTGCGAGACAAAATTTACATTTCTTTCTTTATTGGCTCTTAAGTTGTAGTCGCGTAAACGAGCAGATACGTCTTTAAGATCTTTGAGATGTTGCTCCAAAGTTGGTGATCGTGCAATTAAATCTTGATGATCAAAAGCTTGATGTGGCTCAGCGTCACTCGAAAACCATCCATCAGTCGCTGAAAGGTAGCTGGTGCGTTTTTAAACCCAACGGCATGCGCAGGAATTTAAACATTCCGAAAGGAGTAACAAAGCTAGTCTTGATTTGGTCTTCGTCCCGTATATGGTGGTTGTTGTCTTCTTCTATAGGCAGATATATAATTATTCTAATAAATACCTTCTATGGGATTCACGAAAACAAGTAGTCCAGAGATAAATCCGTTTAATGTTCACACGGTGATAGGTACACAGTAAACACAAGCACAGAAGTTAGAAATAGGCAGATGAAATTAAACACCATAGTAAATAAGCAGAAGGAGTAAAGAGTGACAGTTGCAAGCGAAGATTAGCGGTAATAGATGAACATATGGCAGAGCGATAACGATAAGCGACAAGCGACACAGGTGTTGCGTAAAGTATCGAGATCATACTAAAGTTCCACAGAAACGGCGCGCGCGCCCGGCCGGTGGCCGTCGCGCGCTTGTGTGCGTATGTGAAACGATTTGAATGCCGTGTAATATTGATACTGTTATGTCGGATATGATTGTCGTGATTATTAGTTATTATGATAATCTGTTTAATATTATGTATGTATAATATGGTGTATAATATAGATACTAATATTGTAAATAATATGATATATATATATTTATCAGCGACTGTTATTGCATTTAATTGTCTATAGTCAATGCATACTCTTGTCCCTCCGTATTTCTTTTGGTGCGAGTACTACTGGGGATGACCGTGGCGATGTGCAGGGCTCGATTATTTCACCCGCAAGCATCTTCTCGATTTCTACCTTTAGAAGTTCAGTCTTCTGTGGTGAAAGTCGATAAGGTGGAACGGCGACTGGGCGGCTATTTCCACTATCCATCTGATGCTCCGTATGGCTCGTTGGTTCGTTACTGGGTGTAAAAATATCTTTATTATCTGCCAAAAGTTCTTTCAGCTGCTTAGTCTCGTCTGATTTCAAATTCCATATTTCTATCGAGGCTAATTCCACTTCTGGAAACAAGGCAGCAGACCTTGGAGATAGTTCTAAATCTGCCTCGTCTATGGACTTTCTACTCGTAGCATCTCGATATAGCGCATCCATTATGGGAGAGTAGCCATCGAACAATGTTGTTTTCTGCCTTATTGTACACACTGGTATATGTGGTCCATAAGCTCTAACTTCAGTTACACTTGGTTCAGGTAGACTGGCTTGTATCTGTTGACTCAAAATTGAAGGCTCCGTGATATTATTTTGAAAGTTAACGAAATCTTCCTTGTAAAGCTCATACGTTTGACAACAAAAATCCTTTTTTATTAATAAAAACTTCTGTAGACGTATTTATATCCTGTCTGTCTTTCAGGATTTTTTGATAAATTACACAGGCAGGCTTAAGAGGAGCAAATGCATGGTGAAGCTTACATTCAAAGTCTGTCTGTCCAAGAATGAATGTTTCCTTTAATGCCTTGCCACCAAGAACCAGCATCATCCGTTAATAGTAATGGTAGGCAATCAAGAGCTTCCTCATCACTGATTTTTTCAATGTTCTTTAATACCCTAGCAGCTGATAGCAAATTTTTAACTGTCTCCGAAGTCCTTATTCCGTCATATTTTGCTGAACAGGAAGCAAACGAACGTCGTTGCCGACTACTTAGATAATGTACTCAACAATGAAGCGAACTGTTCTTCAAAATAGGAGACGGCCATCTTCTTAACTGGGGACTTGCGAGTCTGCTTGATTTTTACGTCTCTAATCTTGTAGGATGGTGCTGAACTTCCGACGTCTTCCTTAAGGAGATGTTTCTTTTTTCAGTTCCGTTTCGTCGCCTGACATTAGTTTGGTTCTTGGCCGAAGAGCTTATCGGGCCGCGAGTTGGACGATGTAGTCGTGGGTAGGCGGTAAACATCAAGTGTCAAAGGAAACAGGTAATCCAAGGGGTTACAGTCCGTTCACGACAAGGGGGGGTCCGCTTGACGCAATGTTCACTATTTAACAGTTACAATTATTGTAAATCTAATCAGTAGCACTTATTTCCTGTACAAAAGAAACTGTCAGAGGTAGCAACCAATAAATGGTGTTAGGTCCGTTAAAACGTACACAGTCACATTGGGTTACATGACGCATACGATAAATTTACTCCACACTATATAGTTTGAGTTGAACACAACGATAGCGCGAGACAAAGAACTACTGGAAGAAGGACTGTAGGAACTAAGTCAGTTACAATTTAAATTTTTTTATTTCAAATTTTAAACAGGATATAACATTTAAAAATAAATCTGTTTTTGACGATAATAATATTTCTGACAAGTCTATGCTACTGTTACGGTCATTTACTTTTAGTAAATTTATTATAGCATTTCAATCAAGGAAAATCACTGCACCTGGTTTAGATAACATCCCATATATAATGATTAAAAAGATGTATAAATTAGGTCAATTATAAAGTGTTCCAGAGAGTTGGAAAATTCAATACAAAATACCAATTTTAAAGCCAGATAAATCTTCATCCGATTGTCATTCTTACAGACCATCTCATTGACATCATGCAAGGGAAAGTTATTTGAACAAATGCTGAAATTTAGATTAGATTAGATACTTTACAGAAAAAGATCAATTATTACTGTTGGCGTCCTCACGGCCGCTTTGATGTGTTTATAAATAAAACTAAGTGGACTGTATATAAAGCTGGTTATAATGAGAATAACAACGTTGTTAACAATTGTCTAAAATCGTTGATCGCGTCGTCGGTGGTCCGTTTGCGAGTGCCTTTCGCCGCCGCGACCGTGCGATGTCCCCGTCGACTCGCCTGGCCCCCCGCGCGTCTTTTCCCGTGCGTTACAAACAAGTATATCGTTCCCGCACATGCTCCCCGGGTTGAACTATTCAACATTCTGGAAAGGGACATATGTCAACCAATATCTGATAAACCAATCTTTAATTCTAAGAGTGGCCAAGAACATTTTTTTGCAGACTTGGTGACGTACGTTATCAATCGTCAAAACGTAAGTTCGACTATCAGTTCTTTTGGATGATTCTGGATTTTTAGTAATTTTCTTTGGTATTTTGTTAACGTGTGAAGTTATAAATGATCTTCGCTGCTCTCAGTTCATATTCTGCCAGAAATTTTCAAACAAATGTTTCCGCTGTTCTTCATTTATGTTGTCACATGACCTGAGTTTAGATTTCTTGCAAAACGTAGAAGTGCACGGTGGTTTCATGGATCTTGCAGGCTTAAATACGTCTTGTTTCACTTGAAATGTTTCATTAATCTTTGCTTTTCTGTCTCTTCTGTATCCCAAATAATTTTCACCTTTCATCCGTAATTCTTTATAAATATTGCGTTTATATTTCTTTGGGTCTTTTGACGCCTTGTTCTGTCGTTTTTTATAACTTAACAAATCACCGTGATAGGGAACATCACTGAGTATGACCACTTTTGAAGAACACGATGGAGTAGCAGAGACATTGGATTGCTGCATATTGTTTTGGGTTGTATTATTTTTATCTGTACATTACATTACACTAAGGAAATTCTTGACCTACCAATGCATACATTTAAAAAATGTGTAAAAACGCATCTAGTACAGCGAGGTTACTATACATTTGATGAATTCCTCAATGACAAGGTAGAATGGAAGCAGCCAGCCTCGCTCTCATCTCCCGCAAGATAGCAAAATGATTGTAAATGTTGATGTTGGAAAAGAGCAACTACTGAGTTTCTTGCCGGCTCTTCTCGGTAGAATCTGCTTTCCGAACCGGTGGTAGAGTCACACAAACATGCATACTTGACGTTTCAAAAGTGCTTATAAAGTAGGCCTACTTGAAATAAATGAATTTGAATTTGAATTTGACATTGAGTATTGTTTGTGACTATATCAGAAACTGGGTCTTGAGTATTCGTAGATACGAGAATATCTTGGTTTGAAGCATTTCCTAGTTCTTGTACAACGTTCTCATTTTCTACCGTGATATTGGCTACATCCAATACAGAAGACTCAAGATACTCGATGGCTACCGTAGCAAATTCGGGTGGTTCCTGTTGCAGATCAATGAAATCATTACCAACTTTTTCTATAACTTGTATATTGTTAATGTCAATGTTTTCAATATCCAAGTCCATGTTTTGATCTAATATTGAGATTACATTGTCCTGGCTCTTCAAAATACTTTTTATGGACTCCCCGAAGTTTTGATCATTTATTGGTGTTGCGATAATTTCGTATTTAGTAGGAGAATTGCATGCTTTGGTATCAGAAGAACTAGTGTTATCTTTTTGCTTCAAATCTAAAACAAATAATAGGAATTATTGCACTAAAAATGTAAATAACAAGAAATAAATGCGGACCTCAAAACAAACCTTCAATACTAACCTAGTTTAATTCTTTTTTTATCTTCTTTGCAACTTAGTTTACGCCGTTTATGTTTTGACATCAGTCCTGATTCTTGTAATTGTAATTAACGTAATTGGGCACATAACAATTCATCACCTGAACTCAGATTACTCCAGGAATCAATTTCTTCTTCATCCATAGTGTATTTTTTAATTATTGAGCATCCTAAAAGAAATAAAATACATTTTGAAACACCGCCTAAGTTAAGAAAAAATTGTTAGTAAACACCGCGTAAGTAGTGAACATATTCTATTATCATTTTGTTTCATTAATAAGCGTAAATCAATAAACATTACTTTATTCTATAGCTTACCTCTTAATCTTCCATTAAAACTTCTTGCATGGACCTTTCAGCGATAAAATTCACATAAAAATTGAATAATCACGGAGCGTCAAGAACTTACGTGCGTGCTAAAAAAATATAGAGAATGGAAGGCTAGGTATTCACTTATTCACTATAATACCCACAATGTTCAGGGTGGCACTTAGATCTTTCATTAATTAACAGTATTATTGAAGCTAAATACCTAGTTTCTTAGCAGTAATCATTTATTCTCATGACTATTATTCTTCCTTCCTATTAAAGTATTCAATTTTATAAAAGAAATCTTTAAAGCCCACCAACCTGCTTTAGAGCAGTGTTGTGGGTCTGTACTCTATAAACCTGACTTCCCAAGAAGTGAAATAAAACAACTGGACTGACTGTAATACTGTATATTAAGCTTCTTTATAATTGATATTACTTGTTACCTTCAAATGACTTTACTACCAGTTCGAAAGCTGTCTTCGGCAGAGAAGACCACTAGCAAGAAACTCTACCGTTGCTCTTTTATTCAATCAATTAAAACAAGACTTATAAACACAATTACAACATTATCATATGTTATAACGCTAGGCCCTTTGATACAAGACATATAAGACAGGTCAAAAATAACTACTATGATCACTTATAACATCAGGACTTTTGAAACAAATTGTTTGTATAGAGCAACCTCTGCTACATACGCTATCTGTATACCTGAATAACCCAAAGGATATAAGAGATATACTTATCTGATGCAACATCAGGTACCAACATAGTACTAACAACTTATCTCAACTCCATCACCAATACATACGACTCTTGTTTCGTCACAACAATATTTCCTTAAGTATATCGTTTCCATTATAAATCATCTATTCCCAAATTGTAACGTTCTATCCACTGATACGGTTCTAGTTAGAGTGTATTAAAAGATGGAAAACGTAATCACAAATTTATTTAGGGTAACAAGGTCAGCGGTCGTGGGTGAAAGGGCCCGTCAATTAGTTCGCTTCCAAATTCTGCAGTGGGCGAGTACTGCCCTTGTAGCCGTTGATTGCGTGGCCCAGAAGGAACAGGCGAAGGCGAGGTGGTCTTCAGCTGCACCAGGAGACGGCACGTTGACGGTGACGTCGACAACCACAGGGAGTCGAACCCGAAGCGAGGCAGGCGAAGACGAGGTGGTCTTCAGCTGCACCCGGAGATCGGCGTCGGAGGTGACGTCGACAACAACAGGGAGTCGAACCCGGAACTTGAAACTTGAAACTTGAGACTTGAGGCGAGGCAGGCGAAGACGAGGTGGTCTTCAGCTGCACCCGGAGATCGGCGTCGGAGGTGACGTCGACAACAGTAGAGAGTCGAGCCCGGAACTTGGGTTTGAACTCGAACTTGAAGCGAGGAACTCGAAACTTGAAGCGAGGAACTCGAAGCGAGGCAGGCGAAGACGAGGTGGTCTTCAGCTGCACCCGGAGATCGGCGTCGGAGGTGACGTCGACAACAGCAGAGTGTGAACTCGAGACTTGATCTCGAACTTGAGAAACTCGAAACTCGAACCCTGGAATTTTCGTCCAGCGTGTGAAAAATAATTCCGCTTCAACTCGTTTGATTGCAAACACGTGGCTCAGCTAAGCGGCAAGCACTGCGCAAGATGGCGGATGCGTTGTTCACAATCAGACGGAGTTTACATTATGAGAGCGTGAGAAGCATTAAAATAAAACAAAAGACATTAAGACTAATATTAATTAAAAGATAGCAAATAGCAAAAGGTACGTGAGGTTATTAGCAAAATACAGAGAACTACTATAGTATGAGAATCTGGGAATTTATCGAAATAGGAAACTTAATTATAAAAAAAATAGGAATTAAAACATTTAGATGAAATTTTAACAAAGAATATGCAAGGATTAAGCCAAATATGATCGATTGCATGGGTCAATGTGCGAGAACAAAGAACAAAGGCAACGAGCGTAATGGCCGACCCGCATGCGTGTAATTTACCTAATTAAAAGATATTCTAACGTCTAAACTTTAAGGAATCGTTCAACACTTACCCGATACACGGGGTTTAGATAGCTCGAGGGTAAGTATCCTTAAGGTCTAAGGCAAAAAAACAGCAATCAGGTGAGAGTCGTAAAAAGAAATAATGCGGCGGCGGCCGCACTGCGGCCGCGCGCCGTCCAGCCTCTAGCAGAGACCTGGGCGACTGACGAGCCGTGCGAAGTTAGAAAGACGCGAGCGCGGTTGGTCCCCGCGCACCGCTCCCCTCGCGCCGGGATCCAGTTTCGCGACATTTCGGAAGATTGCCCGCGCGCAAATTAATATAATCATCGGGTTTATCATAGATAAAGTGCTATAATTCCCTATTTCCTAACACGCGCAAAGTTTGACAGACTAACGACTTGTGCGGTGTTGCGAGGCCAACCGACTTGAGCGCTGTCACTATTTTTTAAATTACGGCTTCTGATTGGCTGAAATCTCTATCAAGTGACCAATGGTTCGACGCGTATTACGCAGCTACATCCAATGGCATTCAAATCTAAAAACCGCCATTTTCACTTGATTCGGTGTTGTAAGCTAAGGGACGAGGCGTCTTTTCTGTGGCCGACGCTGCCGCACTTTCCGCAGACCACATCCTTCGACTTGCAGTATTTTTCGGGGTGTCCGTAGACTTGGCACTTGGCGTTCGCAGACCTCCACCGCCTGCCATCCGATGAAGACCCGCTCCTTAGTTTGGAGTGCCCCCCGGGGCACTCCAAAACAACTGTTGTTGTACCAAACCTGCCGTTTTTCTTAAATATCTTCGTTTGGGCCCTTAGTTTCTCAAGGGACCAGTCCGAACTGAAGCGCAGGTTTTGGTCGTGCAGGGCCAGCAGCACTTCCTCCGACTTGGGGTTGCCATCGATACCCCGGAGACGTACCTTCGGTGCCACTTTCTTCGGCTCCGAAACCCGAAGCGTGGCTGGTGCTGCGTTGCGGAGCCGGTCAGCGTCCGACGGGGATGTGGTCTGCACCACGACGCCTGCGTTTCCTAATTTGCGCACCTGTGCGATCTGCACATCTAGTACTCTGGGGTTCACCGCCCTTTTCAGTTCTGCCTTAGTGGCGCAGAACCTCCACCTGGTCCGAAGCCGGGTAGAAAGCTAGCACAGGGCCCTGTGCCCGAGGGATAGGGACCGAAGGAGCACGGCTTGAGACTTTTAGCGCCGACGCATATGACGGAGTAGTGGCCGTAGCTGGACCGCCAGCGGAGCCCTGAGTACCTCGGCACTTCTTTCCAACTCCGCGCACCTTGCGCTACCTCTCGCCAGTTCAGCCTCCATTTCACTTAGACGCAGGCTAAGGGCGGCTACCACCGCCAAGGTGCCCTGCACGCTTGAACTGATGGCGTTCGTTCCTTCTTTCTTGATTTTTGAGGTTGGGCCCGTCACAGCAGCCCTGATGGACGACAGATTCTTGTTTACCCGGTGAGCAGCTCAAGCTTTGAGGCCCGGGACAGCATGGGAGAGCCCTCTTGACCTCCATGGTCGCTGCCCGTGGGAGCAGCCTCAGCCTCCGGCGTTGCAGGGCGGCTTGACTGAGGCGGACCGGGCCTCAAGGTGGCCCCCGTTATCGAGGGCACACGGGCAGGCGTGGCCGGGCGGCAGAGGCGCACCTTGTCAGACGGTCTTCGCTCCTCCGGCGAAGTTAGTGGGCCCTTGCCTCGTGTCATTGTAACTGGTGGCTTTCCAGGCGGAGATCTATTCTTCCGCGGAGGAACCGTAGGAGACTCCACCGTTACCGAGCCAGGCGGGGTTCGCGCCAGAGACGCTCGCGGGGCGAAGGGGGAGGACGCATCCCCCCCCCGGCTGGTCCTGTTCCTCCTCCGTGCTGCAGTCGCTCTCCGATGACGGAGATGAACACAATGACGGCTGGCTATTTATCAAAATAAAATAAAAATAATATAAAAGTAAATTGGACCGACCAAAGTCGGGACCCAACTTGGGTCCGAGTGTGTATACGACACTAGGGATGGCGATTCTTTACGAAAAAGATCGATTTTTAAATCGATTCGAATCGTAGTCTAATGAATCGATTCACGAAAAAATCGAGGCCTACAAAATCGATTCTTAAAAAATCGATCTTTTTTTCAAGTTTGCGTTTACAATGTAAATTTGTATCAATTTTACTAAAAACAAGATTAATATTGCATTTAACGATATCTTATCAATAAAATCCGGGAATTCAAAAATAAGAATTATTTTTATTACCGTATCAAACTATAAGATCAACTATAAAAAAAAATAAGTATTTATATACTGAATGTTTTTATTGATTGCAAAAAAGTAAAAAATAAGGTAAGAGTTAAAAGTTTAAATATTAAGCATTGGGAATTATAACTGGGTTGGTTCCCAATGCTCAATATCTAAACTTTTTAAAAACCACAGTCTGTCAAGCCTTTTGGGATCCAAGCGGTTACGCTCATCACTGCGATGCGATGTTTCCAGCAATTGAAAACAGGCGCTCACAAGGAACGGATCATCCAACGATACTCATATACATCATGGCGATTGGGTGAACGTGATGATAAATGGAGCTCTTTTGTTCTTGCCAGTAAAGTACAGAATCATACTTCAGGTGCACAACTGCCTGCGATAAATAATGTTTGAATTCTTCATTTAAGCCTTGATTTTCCTGTGCAAGTGCATTGCATAAAGAGAGTTGCTTTTTCACAAGCAACTTATGAAAATCCCATATTCCGTTTTTCATATCCTTATCAGTGCTTTCTATTGCGTCGACTTCCACACTATTTGTTTGTGGAAGTGATTGTCGTGTAATATCCAAAATTGAAGTGTTTATTTTATTTATCGCTCGAGAACAGGCTACATGGTCAGTAAAATGATTTTTTTTTAAATCTAGGATCTAAAATGGTCGCAGCAGCTAACAAATGAACTTGTTCAACATTTCCAAATCTTTTCTTCAAGCCGTCCACAATTAAATATTCCTCCAGTTCTTTCTCGATAGCTTCTACATGTTGTACATCCTGTATTGGGTTCGGTAAGAATTGAGTCTCCAGATAATCCGCGAAGATCTCCGCTCGGTCCTCGGCTTGGTAGCGGGGGGTTCCGTCACCGGCCTTGAGGGGCCTAATCGGAGTGGATTTTCCGGACAGTCGGCGGCATAGTCGGTGCACGTTTGTGTTGTCTTCGCCTGCCCGCTCGATGACAGAGCGCCAGGATTCGACGGCCGCTGTTTCGAGGGCCTCTTGAGTTGAGTCTCGATCTCATATTCGGGCATCGCAGGTTTTGCCACTTCCTACGTAGCTTTCTCTTCTGCTCAATCATCGCCTTTATATGAGCAGGGAGCTGGGGCGGTCTTCTCGTGGTTGCAGCGTCTAGTCTGGACTGTCGAAGTGCGGTAGACATAGTGGCGCTAAAGTCCAAGGCGAGTCGGTCGACGTCTGCTGGGTTCTTCATTCCAAAGTCCTGGCGCTGTTTGGGGGCCGACGGTGTTGTTATGGTCGGTGTGGTATTCAGTGTTAGGAGTACTACTTGGTGGTCTGAGATTAAGTGGTCGTCCAGGACGTCAATCGTTGGCGCAACGGCGAGGCCGCGCGTGATTGCTAGGTCGATGACGTCAGGCATGAAGGATGCGCCGTATGGGTAGTGGGTTGGCACTTCTGGTCCCAGCACCCCGTAGCCGTGGCGGTCTGCGTCGTCCAGGAGGCGCCTGCCATCTGGGTTAACAGAGGAGGAGTTCCACGCTGTGTGTTTTGCGTTAAAATCTCCAGCGATGATCGTAGGCAGTGGCGAGTCCAGCAGGGTGTGGACATCAGCCACTGCAATTCGATTCGCTGGAGGCTTGTAGAAGGCGTAAACGCGGGTAGGCTTGCGGTCGACACAAACTTCCACGCCCAAGGCGTATGATGTCTGCAGCTGAGGTACTGGTAGCGCTTGGTGGATGACGTTCCGGCGGACCAGGACTGCTAATCCCCTGTACGCAGTCCTGGTCGGTGAGACGTGATCTTCCCTGTAGGTTTAGTAGCCAGGGATCTTCAGTTTGTTCGCTGGCCTGAGATGCGTCTCATTTATCAGGCCGATGTCTACCCGGTGCTGTGAGAGAAGGTGCCTCAATAGGTGGACTTTTTGTGAAGAAAGTCCGTCGGCGTCCAATGCAATGTGGAGTTCAGTTATTGCAGAGCTCCATGATGCAATTTTGCAGCGGGATTGGGTCTCGCTGCTCCTGTAGAGCTATCAGCACCTGGTTGAGGGTGCCGATAATTCTGGTTGTCCTAGGGTCCAAGGGCCCGCGGGCCGGTTGTGACTCCGGCTGCGGGAATGCCACTCGCTTCGCCTTCGTCCCCCTTTCGGGGGCAGCGACCACGGTGGGCTTGGACGGTCCGGCGGGCTGCACTGGAGGCTGCACCGTCGTCATGTTGGGAGGCGCCGTTGTAGGTGGCGCGCACTGCTTGCGCGCTTTGGCGCGCTTGCCGCAACGCTTGCGGCGTCGCTTGTGGCCCTGCTGCTGTCCTGGCTGGTTGGCAGCGGCCGTCAGCGAGCCGGGTGCGTCTGCTTCTCCTCTCAGAGTGGCAGCAGTGGTGGCGCGCGCAACTGTGGCAGTGCGCGCTATGGTACCTGCTCGGCGGTTGCGGGCCTCCTTTCGGAAGACTGCGCAGGCTGCGTTGTTCGCCGTGTGTGCCTCCCCACAGTTGGCGCACGTCGGCGGCTCCTCCAAGGGACGAGGTCAGTCCCGGGCTAGGTGACTTCCCCCACATCTTACACAGGCAATAGGCCTGTGGCAGTTGTGGGAGGAGTGCCGGAACTGCTGGCAACGGTGGCATTGCGCGGGCCCCTTCCTGCCGCGCCATGCCTCGATGATTACGCCGGGCATACAGAGGAGCTCGCGCACCTCGTATATGCCCGGGGTGAGGTCCGACGTACGCTGCAGCTGCGCGTACATTAGACAGCCCGGTCTGCCCGGGCGGGCGGGGATCGCACGCACGTGCTCCGGCATGTAGCCGAGCTCGCGCAGCTCCTGCTCCACAAGTGCCGGATCCGTGTCAGCCGGCAGGCCGCGGATCGCCACTTTGAGGCTCCTCTCCGCTGGTAATGAGTAGCAGAACCAGGAGATTCCGCTAGCACCCTCCAGCTGGGTCAGGTACCACTGGTAATGAGTGGCAGAACCAGGAGATTCCGCTAGCACCCTCCAGCTGGGTCAGGTACCGCTGGATGAGGCGGAACTCCTGGTCCGACTTGGGTATGTTTCCCGGGCTTGCCGCTGGTGGCAGACCGGGAACCCATTCGGGGAGGAGAGGCGTGTAGTTCCGAACGCCGCCGCTGGACGCAGTGTGTTCGGTAGGCAGTCACGCGAAACCGAACTTGTAGCGGACCCGAGCGCCGGTGCATGCGAGTGCACTCGACGGCAGCCGAGCACGTCATCGCGTGATTTGACCGCGTGAGGCGAGGTTTTATGCTCACAGAAGCGCGCGCATATCGGTATCTTTATAGGAGTATATGCGAGACAAGGATGCAAATACAGGTAAAAGAGATAGCAATATTAGTAGACAGAGATAGTGATACATAAAGAGTGAAGCGGTATGTTTCATACCCAAGTCCCTTATACACCAAACGGACGCCCTTGCCGTTTGGTGTGTGTCCCAGGAGCCTCTTCAGCTCCCGGAAGTGGTGCGGCCAATCCGGCACCGTCTCCACTATCAGTGGAGGGTATTTGGCTGCAGGCTTCGGCGCTCCTCCGATATCGATGGTAGCGGCAGGGGCAGCAGCAGCGGCGGCTGTGGCGTCGTTTGCAGCGACGTTGGTGGCGTGGCGCGGGCAGGGACCGCACCAGCGGTCTGCCGAGTCCGGGCGGCATATGTCGGGCTCGGGGACGCCGAAGCGTTCATCGGCGAGCTCGGCGATAGCGCGGGCATGTTTGGCGGCGTGAACGCTGCCGGGATCCTGGGTCCCCGTTGTGGCGGGGATGGGAATCTTCCCACGGCGATGTCCGCCTGTACGGCGGTGAATCGCGGTGAGCACGGGGATGGTACTGGTGCTGCGGGTCTGCATCGCCGTGGGCGCAGCAGCAGCGGTTCTAGTCCCTGGGTTGGGAGGCACGTCAGCGGTGGTCTGGAACGTAGTCGGTGTCGCCTGCCGAGACGGCGCCGGCGACAGAGAGAGCGGGCTTGCGGTGAATGCTCCTTCTCCCGCTCCGGAGGAGGGCCCAGCACCGTGGGCCTTGGTGGTGCGGGTGGCAAGGGTGGCCTGGCCGGTCGCGATGATCGCGTCCAGGCCGACCTCAGGCTCCTCTCACACCTCCGCTGCGAAACTTCAGTTGCGAAACCGCTGTAGGAATTCCGCTGCGATAAAGTGTAGTTGTGTAGTTGCGGAACGGGCGTCGGAACCTGCTAGTCATCAGTCAGCCATCGGAGCGAAATGTCGTCGTTATCAGAGTCAGAGGAGGAGGAAATATTATTGTGGACTTTAACTTAGAAAAGGCGTAAATCTCGTAGAATTTGGGTGCACGAGATTAATGAAAAAAGGAAGAAATTAGGAGAAAACCTATTATGTAAAGAACTAGAGTCACATGAAGATCGTTTTTATACATATTTTAGAATGAGCCCAGGGAGTTTTGAAGATCTACATAATCTTTTGAAGCCACATATTACTAAACAAAATACAAGGTTTAGGGAAGCTATTTCTAGCAGAGAAAGATTAGCCTTAACTTTGAGGTAAGTAAATTATTTATTTATTTATTAATCATTAATACAAAAAAAATATTCGGCATGTTACTAACTCTACGATAAGTGAAACATGTTGATTTGTTCATGATCATTTTGATTTGAGGTTGTTAAATCAGTAGGTATAGCCGTATTGCCCTCTTGTGGAAGAATATAATAATTAGCATTGTCAGTAACTGTTGCGTCACTGATCATGGAGTAATTTCCTGGAGTAGCCGGAGAATGCGTGGTATCACTTAGAACAGAGTAGTTGAAACTACCCGTTGCAGTAGAGTTGCTGTTAGAAGTTACAGCCTCCAGATCACTTAATTCAGCCTCCATCAAAATTCGGGCGATATCAAATTTTGCTTTTATTTGTGTTCGCTTTGATAGTTTTTTGAAAGTATCAGCGTATCCCAAAAATAATAAATCTACTCCATCACATTTTACATCAACTTTATCTTCACTTCTGTTGCGATCTCTTCTATTTTGTAAGTACTGGATCATTCTATCTGTTGGATCCGGATCCGGATTACTTCTCCTATGCCTTCTATAAATTTGTTGGGCGTTTTGAGTTTCTTGCGGGCGGGTATCTTGTGCAACGTCTTGTGTAGTTACGTCTCCCGTAGATTGAGAGTTAGTAGAATTAACTTCTTCAACATTCAGAGATGCCATACTACCTTGAGTCTCATTCAATGTAATTGCTGGATCAATGAAATTCATTTGATCTGCCCAAGTCCAATTTTGAAGCTTTTTTGCAGCTTGTCCACTTGTACTCTTTTTAGATAATTTGTACTTTTTGTAGGAGTCTTTTAAATTCTTCCACTTCGCTTTCAAAGTTACGACTGAAAAATAACAAAATAAGACAAAATTAATATTATTTCAAAATTAATATTATTTTCATTGCAGATTCCTAACTACTGGAGATTGCTATAAGACATTATCGTTTTCATATCGTATAGGAAATTCAACAGTTTCAAAAATAGTGACCGAAGTATGTCAGGAAATATGGAATGTTTTACAACCATTAGCCATTCCACAACCTACACAAGAAATGTGGCTCAATATCGCAGAAGACTTTTTTGGGAAATGGGGATTTCCTCATTGCCTGGGTAGCGTGGATGGAAAGCATATTACCATTAAATGCCCTCCAGATAGCGGCTCAATGTTTTACTGTTACAAAAGTAAATTTTCTATTGTGTTATTGGCTGTTGTAGACGCTAATTACAAATTCATATATGTTGACATTGGATCGTTTGGAAAAGATTCTGATAGTACTATATTTGAAAAAACACCTTTTTTACAACTATTGCGAACTGGTCAACTTAATGTACCAAATGCCCAACCATTACAACAAGGCACAGATCCTTTGCCTTATGTTTTAATAGGGGATGGTGCCTTTAAGCTGGAAACGTTTTTGATGAGACCTTTTGTAAGAAAAGCGGCTATGCAAGATAGAGATAAAAAGAGATTTAATCAGGCGCTCAGTCGAGCACGTGTAGTTGTGGAATGTGCTTTTGGAATAATGGCACAGAAGTTTAGGATTTTCCTAAGACCTTTCGAAACAGATTTGACAAACACAATAAAAATTGTAAAAGCAGCTTGTTGTTTGCACAACTTTATACAGACGAAAGAGTCAGCCGTACATACCAGTTCCAGCTTTGAAATAGAACAGCTAGGTGCCTTTCTACCACAAAATAGACCTGGCAACCGACAGAGAGCATCGTCGGCAGCGTTTGAGGTCAGAGATAAATTCGTTCAATATTTTACACAAACGCAGAGAACTTAACGTTATCATAATATTATCTATAATAAGTACAAATAAATAATTATACATATAATACATAATATTATCTTATAAGCAAAATAAACAAATACATTACAAATACAGTCTATTATTATTATAAAAAGACTACATACCTTCCTCATTTAATTCCCTCTGGATTTCTCTCCATGCCTGCAGTTTTTTCATATTATTTTTATAATCCGGATGATTTAATAAATAAAGAATAGGTCTATTTCTGACCTCTTGAATTAATTTTTCTGTGAAATCGACGTCCATTTTATGAAATAAATGTAGTTTCGCTTTTAATTTTTGTCGATTTCCACAAACACGTGCGAAAACAACGCGGCACCGCAACAAAATGGCGGCCGGAGCGCGGTAGTGTGGCTGGCGTCGGAGTATTATCGACGAAACCGCGCGGGGAAAGATATAGAATATAGTTAAATCTATGCGTTAGAACAGGCAGTTCCGTGGCAGTTCCGCTTCTCCTACATACGGACAAAACACAGCGAAATTAATGCGGTTCCGCTGTTATGGTTTCGCAGCTGAGGTGAGCTACGGGCTTCAAGCGCGGCGGTAGTGTTCCGCACGAACACTCTGCGCCTTATAGCGCGCGGGCGGTTGGCACGCCGCTGCGGTAACCCCACCGACCCGGTCAACGGCAACGTCTCCACTATCAGTGGAGGGTATTTGGCTGCAGGCTTCGGCGCTCCTCCGATATCGATGGTAGCGGCAGGGGCAGCAGCAGCGGCGGCTGTGGCGTCGTTTGAAGCGACGTAGTCGGTGTCGCCTGCCGAGACGGCGCCGGCGACAGAGAGAGCGGGCTTGCGGTGAATGTTCCTTCTCCCGCTCCGGAGGAGAGCCCAGCACCGTGGGCCTTGGTGGTGCGGGTGGCCTGGCCGGTCGCGATGATCGCGTCCAGGCCGACCTCAAGCGCGGCGGTAGTGTTCCGCACGAACACTCTGCGCCTTATAGCGCGCGGGCGGTTGGCACGCCGCTGCGGTAACCCCACCGACCCGGTCCCCGGGGCTTGGCGCTGGCGGCAGACCGGGAACCCAATCGGGGAGGAGAGGCGTGTAGTTCCGAACGCCGCCGCTGGACGCAGTGTGTTCGGTAGGCAGTCACGCGAAACCGAACTTGTAGCGGACCCGAGCGCCGGTGCATGCGAGTGCACTCGACGGCAGCCGAGCACGTCATCACGTGATTTGACCGCGTGAGGCGGGGTTTTATGCTCACAGAAGCGCGCGCATATCGGTATCTTTATAAGAGTATATGCGAGACAAGGATGCAAATACAGGTAAAAGAGATAGCAATATTAGTAGACAGAGATAGTGATACATAAAGAGTGAAGCGGTTGTTTACAATTTGGTTAGCTTCAGTATGGTTGGTGACGGGGAAGCATCGACAGTTTAATTTAAATAAATCTTATGTTACGTATAACTATTCACATAATCTTATACTTAATTTTACAGCTATAAATCATATTTTGCTCGCTATTTATTACTAATAAACTATACTCTAAATAGACTTATCGGAGATTAGGTCTCGCAACTAACTTATATTTTTCATACGAATAACCATATATATCTACATTATTGACTATTAAAACAACTTCCTTATTATAATAATCAACTGTTTGATACAAGGTCTCGCAAAAGTATTGAAGCAATAAGTACCTAAATTGATTAAGTAAATTAACAAAATTTACTTAATCAATTTAGGTATCGTGAATCTTCAACAGTCTCCCCTCCGTGCGAAGATGACATCTGGAGCACTTCATGTTGAGGAGGAAGATGGCGCGATTTTCACTAGGCGGGAAACCGGTCGCTTTAGTATTCCGGCGGTAGTGCGAACGTCCACTATACGTGTTTTTCCGTCTGGTCCGGGGTAGGTTTGGATGATTTCACCTCTTCGCCAGGTGCCTCGGGGAAGGGAATTATGGATTATTATTACAATGTCGCCGATGGTTGGGTTAATGAATCCATTTTGTGTGATATATGGTGCCCGCTTAATCTTACAATCAGAAAGTGGTTTGCAGTTAAACCTTCTTGGTCGTCTGGATCTAGGGATACCTCTGTTATAGGTCTTGAATTTATGAGGTGTTCTGCTTCTAGAAGTAATGTATGTAATATTTCTTCTTGAGGATGTCGTGTATTAAGGGTAGCGGTTAGTGCGGTTTTAACTGATCGCACTAGTCTCTCCCATGCTCCTCCCATGTGTGGAGCTCCTGGAGGTATGAATTACCATTGAATTCCTTTTTCTTTGGATTTATCTATCATTTTTTCAAACGCTGTCTTGATTTCTTTATTTGCTCCGATGATATTTGTTCCATGGTCTCTAAACATCGTTTTAGGTGTCCCTCGACGTGCTATCATTCTTCGCAGTGTGAGTATCATGTTATCTGCTGACGAGGATGTAGCAATCTCCAGATGAACTGCTCGCGTTGTGAGACATGTATATAAAGCCACCCAGCGTTTATCTGTTTTTCTGCCAATTTTTATGGTTATTGGTCCGAAATAATCTACAGCAGTGCAGGTGAACGGGTATTGTTTGTGTTGCAGGCGTTCCACCGGTAAGTCTCCCATAGGTGTCGTGATAGGAACGGCTTTGTGTATTCTACACCATTGGCATTCTCTTGCTATAATTTTGACGGTGTTTCGAAGGGATATCACGTAGTATTTCTGTCGAATCTCGTTCATTATCGTGTTGTGATTATCGTGATTATATTCTTGATGGTAATGGTTCACGATTAATCGTGTACTCGGGTGTTTTCCATCGAGTATTATGGGTTTTTTTTAGGAAATCGCTATGTTGTTGGCAGCGGACAGGCGGGTTTCGAGATGCATTATATCATCTTCTATAACGGCGGTGAGTCTTCTAAGGCGAGATCCTTTGGCGAACTTCTTGTGATCTTTAAGGTTTTGAATTTCATTCTTAAAACTGTCATTTTGAATTCGTTGTATCAACATTGTTTCAGCTTGCTTGATGTATTTTCTTGATAATGGTATTAGTTTGTTCACGGTTTTTATAGTTGGTTCTTGATTCTCGGGTGTTTCTTGAGTCATCTGTTTTTTATACGGTTTCCAGGCTTTATCCTTGATGATTCGTTTAGTGGCGGTGACTTTGTCGGGTTTATTTATTAATGTTTTAAAAACTTCGACGCTTTGTATGAAGCGTGCTGAGGCTCGTAGGTAACGAGTCCATGATGAGAAACGACTGACGTCTGGTATAGGTGGTTGAACGAGACGAGATCTTGAGGCCATTCGTTGCAGTCAAGTTTTAAGAATTCTGGACCGTTGAACCATCGATGGTTGCTGTCGAAATTTCGGGGTGCCGATCTAGTTGCGTCGTCAGCTACGTTTTGTTTAGTACGTATCTCCATTCTGATGTTTTCGAGAGTTCTTCTATTTCGGCTAGTCTGTGTGCGACGAAGGTTTTGAACGTGCGTGGGTCGGATTTGATCCATGCTAATACCGTTCGATAGTCTGACCAGTAATACTTCTTCTTAATATTGGTGTCCATTTCTTGGTGAATGCTGTTTGCTAGATGGCAGCCAAGCACTGCGGCTTGTAATTCTAATCGTGGTATAGAGGTAGGTTTGAATGGGGCCACCTTGGCTTTTGCAGCTATTAGTTTTATGCTGACCTGGTTGTTCATAGCAGTTCTCCAGTATGTTGTAGCGGCATAAATGGTTTCCCTGGCGTCTACGAAGGTATGTAGTTCCCGCCCCTTGTTACAGGAATCTGTACATCGTGGAACGTTTAGATCTTGTAGACATGCTAGGTTGTTGAGCCATTTTGACCAATGGTCTCTAAGCGTGTCGGGTATGTGGTCGTCCAAATTTATTCCGGTGCGCCATAGTTACTGTATAAGTGTTTTTTCCTTGTATTAAAACTGTAGGACGCAGCTAACCTATCAAACCACGTGCGCCCATGTGCGCACCACGTAGTTTTCTTATGCACCGAAATAACACTATTAAAGTCTAGATTTCTAATGAACAATTATTGTAACTAGTAAAACTATGCACTAATCATTAGCTGGGTCCTTTCCCGTAGTACAAACTAACACGTATTAAAGTTAAAAGGCAAGGAAATAAAACTAATCTCCACGAGTCCTATCTCACACACAATGAGGGCAAGAAATGGCCCTTACCGACGTCCTTTCGTCATATGAATGCACAATAGAAAAACACTAAAAGCTGAGATAATATAGCTTAAAATAATTTTTATAATGCAGAGCACTCGCAAACACGTCCGATCGCCACGGCGGATGCGTAGCAAGTCTGCTATAGCAGACAGGCGATAGGCAGCTTCCTTGAGGCACTCCGGCTCGGATGTATCTTCAGCTTGTTCGCTGGCCTGAGGTGCGCCTCATTTATCAGGCCGATGTCTACGCCGCGCTGTGAGAGTAGGTGCCTCAAAAGGCGGACTTTTTGTGAAGAAAGTCCGTCAAAGAAATGGAGTTCAGCTATTGCAGAACTCCATGATGCAGGCTAGGATCAGCGGGATTGGATCGCGCTGCTCCACCTGGTTGAGGGTGCCGATAATTCTGGTCGTCCGTCCGTCTGGTCCAAGGGCCCGCGGGCCGGTTGTGACTCCGGCTGCGGTACTGCCACTCGCTTCGCCTTCGTCCCCCTTTCGGGGGCAGCGACCACGGTGGGCTTGGACGATGTAGTAGGTAGCGGTGCCAACGGCGGTTGGTTGCTAGTCGACTGCGGCTGCGGGGCGAGGGGTGCATTTGGCTGTTTTTGGGCCCGTTTTCCGCGTCTGCGACGGCGTTTTCGGCCCAGGTTTCCTTTACCCGGCTAGTTGGCGGCCGCTGTAAGCGACCCAGGAGCGTCAGCCTCTCCTTCCAGGGCTGCAGTGGGCGCGGCGCGCACAGTGTTGGTGCGAGCGATAGTCCCCGCCTGGTGGTTTTTACCATTAACTTTTTTTATTTCCTTGCGGAAAATAGGGCAACCGGCATTGTTTGCCGTGTGTGCGTCTCCTTAGTTGGCGCATGTCGGCGGCTCCTCTAGGGGGCGTTGGCAGTCTCGAGCTGCGTGATTTTCACCACATCGCACGCAGGCAATGGGCCTGTGGCAGTTGTGGGACGAGTGCCTAAATTGTTGGCATCGGTGGCACTACGCGGGTCCTTTCCTACCGCGCCATGCTTCTATGGTAATCCCGGGCATACAAAGCAGTTCGTGTACTTCGTATATGCCCGGGATGAGGTCTTGTGTCCGCTGCAGTTGCGGGAACATTAGGCAGCCCGGTCTGCCCGGGCGGGCGGGAATCATGCGCACGTATTCTGGCGTAAAGCAAAGCTGGCGAAGCTATTCTTCTACTAGTGCCGGTTCAGTGTTTACCGGCAGGCCGCGTATTGCCACTTTAACACTTCTTTCAGCGGGCAATGAGTAGCAGAACCAGGAGATCCCGGCGGTACTCATCAGCTGCGTGAGATAGCGCTGGATGAGGCGGAACTCCTGGTCTGATTTTGGGATGAAGCGAACTCCCTACCCGTATGATCGTCCGTTAGGGTTGTGGCCAATCCGGTAGCGATTCCACGATGAGTGGGGGTAGCGGTCCGCCGACTTTGGTGCTGGTATGGAAGTGGCAGAAGTGGAGTTCGCGGTTGTAGGGTTAGTGCTCTTAAGTGGCCTTTTCAATGCGGTGGCCGTCGCGTATGATGGGCCTGCCATCGTGGTCCCCGAAGATGGGCTTGGTGACAGGATCGGCATGCTTGGAGGTATGTAAGCTGCCGTGGATTGCGTCTGACAAATATATTTTTGGACTCTCATATAAATTGTAGTGGTCTTTTTTACCATTAACTGATTTAACCTTTGGTATGCCGGACGCAGCCATTTGACAATTACGCTATCTGCCGCGAAAAACAGAGTGATACGAACGCGCGGATCCGCGTTCCGGCAAAGCCATGTATATTTGTACAAAGGATGTTCCATTTTTTTTAATTTTTAAATTTTATTTTGTACTTTATTATTGTATCACCTACTGTAACTATTTTAGTTTAGAAATAAAACAATGTGAACTAAGTAGGTATAGTGGAATGGTTTTATTACAAAAACAAAAAATGCTACATAAATTCAAATCGACTCGAATCGATAAAGTTATTTTCATATTCATGAATGCATGTCTATCATCATCAGCCTTCGTTCTAAACGACTCCACTGCAGGAGCATGGCCTACCCAATCAGGATCATAATCCACCGCGCTGACCCAGTGCGTGTTGGTGGATATCACAAGTCCTCAAACTTGCTAGGTTCTTCGACTTGCTGGTTTCCTCACGATGTTTTCCTTCACCGTTTAAAGTCAGTGGTAATTTTTCTTAGAAAAATACGGACTTGAAAAATATCATTGGTCCGCGCCGGGATTTGAACCACGACCTCCCGTATGAGAGGCGAGCGCTCTACCGCTAGGCCACCACGACTTCTGCATGTCTATGTCTATTCATAATTCGTGATAGGTACGCCAACATTGGCCTACACACAGGAACACTTTACACTGCGAGCAAATTATGTTTGTTTCCTTTCGTTGTTTGTTAGCTAGGCATTGCACACAACGTCCTCGTTTCTGGCGATTTTGACGTTTATTAGTCCGGTTTGTTGTGTCAACTGGTATGTAGTCTGGGACATGTCCATTACAGCTTCGACTGTTATCTCCGGACGACACACTGGTATTAGGCCTTATGCGCTGTATTTTATTATGTTCCTTACAGAGTGCATCTGCTAGAATTAAACGAAATTTCCTGTGACTGTAATTTGCTGCGCTGCGACATTTATGTATGATATAACTGTTTAGAATACTGCAGTTCAGCAGGCGCCGAAAAACTTTCAAATACCATTTTAGCCCTCGTTTTCGTTCTAATAAATACATGGAGAGCTTCTGGTCTTTTAAGTCCACGCCCCCCATGTATTTATTATAACTGTGGACTGCAATGGGTTTTTCGTAAGTGACTCCTGCTCGGCGGCCTGGAGCAGTTTCGGGCTTATGAAACGTAGATATTGTGGTCACAAGCTTGACATCTCTCCAAACCGTTACTGCTACGTCACCACAGTGGCGAGAGACAATCTGCCCCCGCTGCAATTGTCTTTCGCTTAAGTTTTTGATATCTGACGGAGTGTCGACTCTTCGTCGATTTAACACTCCGACAACGTCGGTGTGGTTATGCTTCAGGAACCGTGTAAGACTAACGGAATTAAAAAAATTGTCCATGTATAGACAATAGCCTTTTCCTAGATAATCTTCTATCAATTTGAGGACGACTTTTGAAGTTGCGCCAGTAAAGCCATGTATAGGTTCAGAATTTTCACCTTTACCTGCATATATGTATAATTTTACCAGATATCCGGTTTCCGCCTCACAGAGCTCATAAGTTTTAATACCGAATCGTGCTGCCTTAGAACGAATGCACTGAATCCAACTCAGGCGTCCCTTCCACAGCAGCAGCGACTCGTCAATACTTATGGCTCTGTGTGGGATATATATTTCTCCAAATTTTTTGTTGCAGTGTTCCACAATATTAACAACTTTAGATACCTTTCGCTCATACCCGCGAATATTAGGACCGAGTTCATCGTTGTCAACAAAATGTAAAAACCGTAACAGTAAGAGGAACCTGTTTTTGCTCATTAGCTTTCTAAATTCTGGCATGCCTAGTATGCCTGTAGTCCAGTACTCGTCAATTCTGCTTCTGTAGCATATTCCCATATAAATCATAATTCCGAAAAATTTGTATAACTCCTCTACTGTTGTGTCTTCCCACTGATAGAGACGGGATTTAGGTTTAATACCATCCTCGACTTCGGCGGCAGCAGCAATTTTTTGCCATGCGTAGTAGTTAGTTTCTTTGACAATTTTTTCCATTACAGACCTATCCCAGATGGATTTAAATATTTTAATTGGAGTATCTTCCTGCACTGTGGGTCCTGGCTGTACTTCAAATCTCTCTTCTGTACCAGTAAATTCTTCGAAATTTTGAGACCACGTGAAATCATAATTTAACATAACTTCCTCTTCCCCTCTTTCTTCTATTTCTTCCCCTTCTTCTTCTATTTCCAAAATCCTGCGTAAATCATTTTCATCAAGATCGTCTTCTTCGTCATCTTCACTTCCTGAATCGACTGCCAAAGCCTCAGCTAGTTCAGACGTCAGATATGTATTTACGACCTGAAAAACATGTCGGTAGAAATTAAGTTATTCTTATTGAATTAAGTTTAGGACAATTCCAATTTAGATAGATAGGAATTATTGACATAGACAAATATTCTCTACTATAGATTTGACTTGGTATTACAATGGTATCCATGGCTTGTACTGACTAACCTCATGAGAGGGTATAGGTGAAACAGAATCGCTTTCATCTTCAAAATTTAACATTCTGAGTTGCTGCATCTCGTAAGACTCTCTTGCCACATTCCGCACTGGCTGCAAAAAAAGTTTGATTAATTACAATGTTACAAAATGTGCAAAAACGGATATAAAATGTAATTGTACAAATCAATACCAACCTCATTTGAGGGCCCAGGAACGTCAGGATCAGGTGAAAAATTTAAATCTACCCTCCTCCAAATTCGAGGTGCTTCAGAGGATTCTTCGACATTGGCTTTTGTTCTCAGTAATTGGCTGCCAACCTCATTTGAGGGCCCAGGAGCGTCAAGATCAGGTGAAGAATTTAAATCTAACCTCCTCCGGATTCGAGGTCGTTCAGAGGATTCTTCGACATTGGCTGTCGTTCTCAGTACCTACAACGAACGAATATTAATGTAATGTAGAAATTTACACCTGGATTCGAAATAAAATGGTTTAAATAAAAAACCAAGAACCGACTTCATTGAAGTCTCCGCTTAAAAAATAATTATCAGCTGTTTCATCTCAATAGACACAAAATGTATGAAACAGCATCCCCTCTATTTAAAAAGTAATGGCATACATATGTGCAATACATACATGTAATGATCCGGATAGGGATTTTTCCATATATACGGTTTTATCAGGTCGTGCATACAAAGAACCGTTGGGCGAAATCTGTATTTCCATACCCACAATGGGTTGAGTTGCTTCCCACTCAGGTGGTGTAGTATTCCTCACATTTGATTCCATCTAGAAATAAATAAAATAACAGCAAATTGGGAGGTAAAATTATAATGTAAGACATGAAGTCGAAATGTAAATAAATTACCTCTACAACATTTTGTATAGTCTTGCTTTGTCAAAGAATAAAACTAATTATATGTGAATTTTTTTATTAGTTTTAAACAAATAACAGTAACCTTCTCATTGTAATACTTAATTAAATTTTTGTTATTTAGAAATCAGCACAAATGTTACATTCGTCATTTGTGTAATGTTCATATATGGCAAACATACAGTTTCGACACCAAAAATGTTTAGCGTGTAATATCATTTTAAAAGTACTTTTTTTGTCAGTCCGAAGACATAAATGTCGAGGCATTTTAGAATTCGTGCGTTTTTTACATATGAAACAAGCACTTAATTTTATAAAATGAGTCTCTTTCCAAGGCCATATAGCTTCACGAAGACATAGGCAATAATCTCCTTTGTTGAGATACTTATCAACATCTAGGTACACCACCATTATTTTATAACCTTGAAATTAAATTAATAAAATATTGTTAGGTTCAATGCAAGATATCTCAAAATATTTTCTGGACAACTCAATAAAGTAAATAAACAAGTAAAGTGCGTGGTATAAATTTGAACACCCTGTACGTCTTAGCCGGAACGCGGATCCGCGCTCAATATGCGGTAAGACTATCGAAAAACAAAGATTCTGAATAAACTATGAATTATGGACGAAAACACTTTGCAAATTGAAGATCTTGACAAAAAAGTCTTCAAAACTATATATAACACGCACTCAGAATGAAAGAAATACAATAGTTATGAATAAATTTGAAAAAAAAAACTAACCGACAAATCGTTTACTTCTAATTATTTTAGTAATTGCATAAATTTCTCATAAGATTTTATTGAAAACTATTCTAAATGAAAGAAATTATTGAAATAACACAAAAATATACTCACTGTGTCCAGTAATTACAAAAAATCAAACACTTAGTTCTCAACGAAGTCGAGTATTCAGTGACACGAATGAACAAGTTTCTGAACTAAAGACAGGTATAAGAGAATTTGGTACATTCATTCATTCAAGGACGCAAGCGATTTTGACACTTCTGCATCGTTTTTATGAGAGAAAATTATAAAAAATTGTCTGCTGGTCGGAGAGCGTGGATCCACGTTCCGGCAGATAACTGCTTTGCGCTGATCCACGTTCAGGCATACCAGAGGTTAAGAGTGTTGATTTGCTTGTACATTAAGTCAATAGTTTTTTTAGAAAGCTGTGATTTCTAAATAAACTGCAGTCTTCTTCCAGTGATACCATGTAAAGATAAAAAAGCTTTTCTACACACTGGTTTTTCATTGGTATCATCGCCAATCATACGAATCTTGTGAAATTTACTATTTTCTTCACTAATTGTGAACGACGACGTTGTACATTAGATACTGTTATAAGCCCGCTTAAATAATTATCTTGGCCATACCTGGTGACGAAACTATTAAACTGACGTGTCATTTTTGCTCTCTAATACCTACTTGTTGCTTCAAAACATGTCCCTGCAGTGTTTTCTTTTTTTCGTATTTGTAGTTGTTCCTTCACTTTCGCCAATAATTTGTAAAAAGAAATCAGTTAACCCTTCTTTGCATGATTTTTTCTATTTTTTTAAATAAATCAGTGTGTTGTAATTAATGCTCTAGATTAAAGGAAAAATATTTTAAAAAATCCTAGTGTAAATAAAAATATGTATTATGTAAAAAAACAATATGATGGAAATTTACATCATCATGCATTGTCACATATTTAGTTCAGCACTAATAAATAAAAAAATATAGTTTACAAAATCTTCTTTATTCTATTAAAAGTAAAAGTAATAAAATGATATTGTGTCTTATTAAAACTCGGTGTCGGAAAAAATCTACATGTTTCACGTTCAGGTCACGGTTTTTATATTCGTTAATTTACTTCAGTGTTTGTATAATCTATCATCTATATTTACTATGTTACGGAGGGGAACAAAATCTAATCCTATCAATTATAGTATGAAACGAATTGAAACTACATAAATAATAGCAATTACTTTTCATTACAATTAGACGGGCCAACCTCTGCGAGGTCCTTTGCCGAGATTGTTGACTGCCGTATGCAATGCCTCTTGGACAGACCAGCTCGGTCCATCCAAGAAGAAATTCATGCGGCATCCGTGAAATCCGCTGCACCAATTGGCCTCTTGACTGCAGCTGGCTCCAGTTTGCCGGTGCTTAACAATGGCACAGAGATGCCAGCGATGGCTTCTGGCAGAAGCTCTGTCAGGCAGGTGCTGCCTGTACCGCTACCGCCGTCGGAGCTACAGGACGGCACCCATTCGCTTGGCGTAGTGTTTTCGTCTTCCTGTTTATCAAAACAAAAAAAAAATGTTTACCTACCCACGTAGTCAACAGTACATATCAGTGCCGTAATAACAAAAAAACCGCATCATCACAATGCCCCGAAAATAACAACCAAAACTTAATAACTCACAACTTCGTCACAATATTACATTTACCAAAACAGCAGAAACAATAAAAATTAATCGTGTTTACGGAGGTACTTACGTCTTCCATCGCTTCGCGTTTGCACTACTCCGCAAGTAGTCAATGACTACGGATACGTCTGTTAAAATTTTCTATCGCCATCTATTGTGAGGAACGTGAACTTTTACGATAAATACCGATTTACTCCAACTAAGTCAAAGATACTAGAAAGAGATACTAGAAATTGATGCGTCAACTAAACGATTTGGAAATCATAACCTATTAATACGTTTTTCTTGTACAAAATAAAATTTTCTACGGTTTCGTGTGAAAAAATTCTGTTTCCTGTTTTTTTCGGGGATTGACAATATTTTACCTAATTTTGAATTAATGATATTCATTTCATTCATGAAAATTTAGTCCCGTCACCAGTGAATTAAAAAGCCTTAAAAAGATTTGCGTCTTTTACATTACATAAAACATACTATGTGTATGTTTGTATAACATCTTAAGCCCAAACCTGAAGCCATTTTGCTTTTATACGGCTTAGTAGAAAACCCAATCTTGACCAAAATAAAACATTCAGGGCATTTAGGTAATTATTAATCGATTTGTCGTGCACACGTGACAACCTCTTGAAGTGAATTATCATACATAATATAATAAGCCCGAACCATAATTCACTGGAACAGTTATTTCTGAAAGGGTGCATCTATTTATTTACATCGGTGGTACCAGTCACCCGAAGGCAAACACGTAACAACTAGTTTTGACGCGAAAAGTGCAATTTGCATAGGGTTAAGTAGGGTGCTATGCGAAAGCCGCGAATTTAGGGTTGAAACTAAAATCGTTCTAACTTAACCCCAGATTACATTTAAAAAGTATACCTATATTTTTTTTTGTATTATTATGTGAACATTATTTGCATAACTTTTTGGTGTAAAGTATGCTACAAAAATTTAAAAAAGTGTGTAAGTAATAAATCATTTAAATGGATAACTTAAAAACCCCTTTCAATATAGTGTACATTATTCTACTAATCATTTGATAACGATATTGAGGGAGTTGTGAAAAAAGGATTATATTTCGCTGTTCTGAGGTATCGACTAATTTGGATTGGAAATTTGTCATAGTGAATTTTACTAGTAATGAAATTTAAAAAAATGTGGACCCAAAAGGGCTGGAATGCGCCCTCTCCCCGCGCCTTCCTGTGAGTGCCGACTGCCTGACGAAGCACATCTCCACCACGATAAAAGAAAAATAAACTATGAAGATAATTGATATATAAAAAAATAAATTCACCTCCAATTATGCTTGGGCATAAAGTCATAAGAAATTAGTTATTGAGTTAGCATGCAGTAATTGAAAATAAATAATCAACCAAATAAAATCAACAATCATATAATCAAATCAACAAAATCAACTCGAATAAAATTGGAATTTGAATTTGATGTCACAGGAAAACAGAATCTGAAAATGATAAAAAGACAACAGTAGTAAATGTGAGAATACTGAATTAATCCGTATTCTATCATAGCTTGATAGAATACGGATTAATTCAGATACAAATGCAATACAGAAAGAAAGCTATGAGATGCTTACAAATGATTGTGGGCTTACCTATTCCAAAATGATAATAAATAGCTAATTTTTAGTAGCGATGTTTGTATTGATGATAGTCACCAACACATTTAACGCATAGCCCAGGTTTTATAACGCAACTGGGACAATGAAATAAAATATTATGTGTATTTAAACAATGTCTGTAATCTTTTCGTTTAGTTTTGCCAGAAGCGTTTTTAGGCAGGTCAGCTATGCAATGTATAATATCGTCTGTTTTTGTTGTCATGAGATTGCCAGTTGATGATGTTGGAATATTGCTAACGACAGTCTGTCTATCAGTCAGTGTGCCAATATTTAATAACTGTCTAAACAGTTTTAAACGAAAATCGAAAAATGTTTTTTCTTTTCTATTATTACCGGTTCGTTTCATTTGTTCATTGAACATTAGGAAACAGTTTAACAACATCACTTGCATTACGTGTACTATAATTTTTTTATACCATCTGGTTAATTTCTTATAAGATGGATAATATGATAGCATTTGATCTTTTCTATCAATGCCTTTCATATACTTGTTATATTCTACTATAACTTTTGGTTTCTGCGAAACCCGACCATGCCTATTACTAGAATTAACAAAATTTGAGTGATGCTCAGTTGAAATTATCAGTACATTTATTTTGTCCCGATAATTGGTGACGTATACGCCACGGGCATTGTACTTCGTAAGCAGTGTACCTTTAGCGATTTTAGCCTTAGTAATACTAGGATTCTTAAACCTATTGGCTCTAAGTGTACCAGTTAGATAAGTGCGTTTATCCAATAGCTTTTCCGCTAGTCACACACTATTATAAAAATTGTCAGTATAAAGGGAGTGCCCTGCATTTAGGTAATCTTCCATAAGCATCATCACTACATCTTCAGCATGACCTTTGCCCTTAAGTTCGATATCATGTGATCCACAATACATATGCATTTTCTGCGTTATGCCATTTGTATCCGTAAGTACGTATATTTTAACTCCATATTTATGTTTGCCTTGAATATATACTTTTAGGAGGACTTACTAAACTTTTCATAAGTGAATTAAAAAAAAATATATTGGTTTGACGTATCTGTTAGGGTCAGTGTTACTGTATGATAAATTATGGTCAGAAAAAGTTAGATTACGAAGTATTAAGAGAAAACGGTCCCGGGACATGTTCTTTGTAAAAGGCAATTGAAACATGCCATCTGTACTCCAGTAACAATGGAGCCTACTCAATAGCCGGGTCCCCACCAGACGATCCAAAATGGATCGGCGATCCCGCGATCCGCGATCCAAAATCGTGATACGTGGAGCGTGGATCGTACTAGGCCGATCAGTTTGTTTAAACTGCGATCCTAAACTACGCTCCAAGCGATCCATAGGCGATCCGTGATTCAGTCGAACTCTTGCTGGAGATGGAGTCACACGTACAGCGGCGGCGTCGAATTGCCGTGGCAGCAGCAACCTTTATTTTGCTTAAATATTTGCGCAAAAAAACACAAAAAAGAAAAAGACGGTTCTGGATAAAAACAATATACAAAAACCGCTTGGAATCTGGGACTCAGCTTTACGCAGAGTTAGTGTCAGATAAAGTTGAACACAATTTCGCAAGAATGAATGTTAATAAATTTGAGGTATTGTGTTCATTATTGAATAACAAGCTAAGAAAGAATGATACAAATTATAGAGATGCCATTACTGTGAAGGAAAGATTACTACTAACATTGAGATTTTTAGCAACTGGAGATTCGTACGTCAGTTTGCAGTATCTCTTCCGCATTTCCAAACAGTCTATATCGAAAATTATCCCTGAAGTTTGTGAAGCAATCATTGACCTGTTAAAGGATTATGTGAAGGTAAGGAAAACCATACTTTATTACTCAATAAAAAGTAGTGTATTAAAATAATAATTTAAAGAAGTAACATGTTTACAATTATTAATCAACATACTTTGAAAACAATAGAAAGTCAGAAAGGATATAGGTAGGTACTTATTTAATTCGATGGTGAATGTGGAAGTTAATAATACTGAGGTGGTTGAGACTGGGACTGCGATGAAGTAGAGGCTAGATGAGCAGATGGTGATGCCTGTGGAAGTGGAAAATCCTGAGGATGAGGGGACTGAGTGTGTGATGAAGTGGAGGCTAGATGAGCAGTTGATGATGACTGTGGAGATGGAAGTGGAAAATCCTGAGGAGGAGGGGACTGAGTGTGTGATGAAGTGGAGGCTAGATGAGCAGTTGATGATGACTGTGGAGATGGAAGTGGAAAATCCTGAGGATGAGGGGACTGAGTGTGTGATGAAGTTAAGGCTGAAGGTGTGCCAGGATATGAATTAGTATAATATCCATAATTTCTATCTCCGTATCTTCCTGTGTCAGCTTGAAAAATAACTTGGCATATAGCATTTTTGACATAAGCTAATGTTACTGGATCATATTTCCGCAATTCAGTAGACATATACTGTCCGAAAGTGATGTAAGAATCTGTGTCTGGTTGTGATGGCTGTGCACATTGTTGCAGAAGTTGGAAAGCTTCTGAAAGAGTTTCATCTGATATTTCATCTGCATTATTAGAAGAAGTTTTCTTTCTTTTTTTTGTTCGTTTGCTTGTTGTTTGTACATTGAATTGTACACTCTGATCATTCTGCTCTCTACTCTGATCTGTGTGGTGGTTGGCTCCTTCCGGTTGTGTGTCACTACTAATAATGCTACTGTTCTCGTTTTCGCTCACTGTAGCATTTACTTCAAGTTCCCGTTCCGTCGTATCAGATTCTTCCTGTAACAAAATTATTATTATTATTACTTATTCTTATTTTCAGCTTTATAATATGATTAAGTAGCTATATAATTGACCGAGCGAAGCGAAGGTTCGAGTCTACTTGAGTGAATTTGCACTTGTCCGTCCGTCCGTCCGTCCGTCTGTCAGAGCCTTATACTTCTGAATTACTGAACGTAATTACTTAAAATTTAAATATAATATGTAAACTGATGGCCTCCCGCCAAATATGGCTTAAAAAGTTATAAAAATCTTTATTTCAGGGGGGCTCTCATAGAAGCGAAAGCGAAGTAAAATATTTTTATAGCGTTACATAGGGTTGCAGTAAATTATTTTAACGATAATTAAGAATACATTCCAAAAGTATTTTTTTTTTTTAATTTTTCCCCTAAAATTAGCGAAATGGGGGGCTTTCAAAGTGGAGATTTTCTAACGTCCAAAGTTGACCTCAGAACTCTCAATTTTCTGAAAAGCTGAGCCTGAAACTTGATCAATTATATGCATTATATCCTGTACTTGAACAACAAATACCAAAATTAGATAAATATCATAAGGAAACGAAATTATTTAATCTTTAATGAGCTTCCGTATTTTTAACAGAACCTCACAATTATGTCAATAGATGGCGCTCTGTACAAGTTTACGGATACCGCGAGGTCTCAGTATTTATAATGTGTTGAGGATCTCACGGCATCTTTCTTTTCAGGTGCCGTCAACTGAAGAAGAGTGGCGTACAGTTTCTCAGCAATTCGAGAATAAATGGAATTTCCCACACGTGATAGGAGCGAAAGACGGCAAACATGTCACTTTGCAATCGCCTTTTAATAGTGGGAACGACTTTGATAATTACAAATTATTTCCTAGTATTGTTCTTTTTGCATTAGTCAATGCAAATTATAAGTTCCTGTATGTGAATGTTGGGACTAAAGGCAGAATATCAGATGGAGGCGTGTTCAAAAGCACAAATTTATATAAAAAACTGGAAAAAAAAGAACTAAACATTCCACCACCGGAAATATTGCAAGTTCCCTATAAAATTGAGCTACCCTATTGTATATTAGGTGATAAAGCTTTTCAGCTGAATAATTATACAATGAAACCATACGATGGTACTCGGGAAAGGGGTTCGTGTGAAAGAATTTTGAACCACCGACTGTCAAGAGAACGTAGAGTAGTAGAAAACGCGTTTGGAGTACTTAGTTCTGTCTACAGAGTTCTGCGTAAACCTATGCTTTTGGAACCAGAAACTGCGACTAAAGTCGTGCTGGCAACGGTTTATCTGTATAACTACTTACGCAGCCATGTGGAGTACGGGAAACGACACCAGAACCCTCCGTTGGCACTGTCCTCGACAACATTGAGGCGCTGCTCACGGAGGGTCAGGCCGACCACCCGCAAAGAGCCAACACCAACACAGAAGACCCGACAGCCCCCGCCGCAAAACCACCGGCGCAGAGGGCACCATAATCAAAATCGTCCAAACCAACCTCCAGCATAAACACCTTGCGACGGCCACCCTTCGTAGACAGCTGGAGGTTGAAGCCGACACCGTCGCCCTGATTCAGGAGCCATGGGTCAGAGCCAACAACATACGCGGATTTGGAAATTGCAACGGTAAGATCTTTTCAAACAGCGTAAACGAACCACCAAGAACATGCATCTACATTCCACAATGTATCTCTGCAATACTACTAACACAATACTGTTCCAGAGACATGACAGCAGTCGTCATAAAGAGTGGACTCCACCAAGGCATGAATGCGACACCAAAACCGCTGGTGCTAGCGTCACTATACATGTCAATTGAACAACAAATACCACCAAAAGAACTAACAGACCTGATAACACACTGCGAGGTGAACAACAAGGACCTCATCATCTCAGTGGACAGCAATGCACACCATAACCTATGGGGTAGTACGACAAATAATAAAAGAGGTGAGCAACTTGTCTCCTATCTATTAACAACTAACCTAACCATACTAAACAAGGGCACCGAACCAACGTTCGTGTCCAGTAGATACCAAACCATTATAGACCTAACAATAGCGACGATAAAGATCAGCGACCAGGTAAAAAACTGGCACGTAAGCGACGAGCCTACACTATCCGACCACAGACGCATATGCTACGAACTGGACCTAATAAAAACGCAATGGATACCTAAAAGAAATCCAAGGAAGACCAACAGACAAAAATACAGAGAACTCTTAAAAAATAAAACAGACGCGGTGAAACCGACTGAAACGCACAGTTGCAATAACATAGAGGAAAATGTAATAACAGTTACCAAACATATAACAACAAGCTATGAGCAATCATGCCCACTAAAAACGACCAACGCCAAACAAACACCAAAACACAACTGGTGGGGTCACGACTTGGAAAGACTACGGAAACGTCTGAGACAACTGTTCAACAGGGCCAAAAACACCAGACATGAATTAGACTGGGACAAATTTAACACTCTCACTGCCGTGGGATCCGCTGGCGGGCCCCAAGTTTTCGAGTGCAAAGGGCCGGTCTTATTTTAAAGAAAAATTAACCAGCAGGCCGTGGGGGTCGCCGGCCGTCCCCAAAAGATTTTGTCTGTCACGCCGCTTGTAATTTTCTAGAATTTCATTGTGACGCCAGCTAAAGTAATTGTTAGTTGACCGCCGGCCGCCCCCTTGGCTCGCTGTGTGCGTCGTTTTCCCGCGCTTTCACAACTTTCGGGATTAGAGTTAATTTTTTTGTGAAGAATATTGTTTTAGAGTATGTAAAACATGTCGGACGACTCGGACTATGATCCTGATTACGTGCCTTCATCGGAATCTACTTGTAGTACCGATAGTGATGGATACTCCGATAGCGAAAGCACCGATGAAGATGTCACTGCGCAGAGTTTACATCAAACTCAAAGGGACCGCCCCGTACAACAATCGGTAGACAGTAGTGGTCAATGGAGTATACCAACTGGCTCTCGTCAAAAACAATTCCCTTTAGCTTTTACATCTGGTATAAAAAATATTCCCGACACGTGTAAGACCGAACTGGATTATTATAGTTTGTTTGTGGACGACGAAATAATTAACCTGATGGTGACCATGACTAACTGTTATGCGAATAAAACTATGATACTTAAAGTTTTGAGACGATCAAGTAGACTAGTAGATTGGAAGGATTGTGATCAAAATGAAATTAAAAAATTCCTTGGTCTGCTGATATGGATGGGTATAAAAAAACTGCCTAAGATATCTGATTACTGGAGTAAGAATATATTATACAAAAATCCCGTAGCTGGTTCAGTAATGAGCCGAAATCGCTTTGAATTGCTGCTGCGGTGCTGGCACTTTGAGGATACATATTTTTATTTGTCATCTAATGCTGGCAGACTTATCCGAGTAAAACGTCTGGTTGACTTGATAACCAAAAAATTTCAGAACTATAACACACCTGGAGAATATCTAACAGTGGATGAGACAATGGTTGCCTTCCGTGGCAGGATTGTTTTCATGCAATATATCCCTGGGAAGAAGCACAAATATGGGATAAAACTGTTCAAAATATGTGATGAAAATGGTTATGTACATGATCTGATTGTATATGAAGGTAAGAAAACGACGCCTGGCCAAAATTTGTCAAAAGATGTGGTTATGAATCTGAGCGAGAAATACTTAGATGCGGGCCGAAGTATTGTAACCGATAATTTTTATACAAGCGTAGACTTAGCAAAGTCCCTTTTAAACCGGTCTACGCATTTGCTTGGCACAGTTCGAAAAAATCGAAGAGGGTTGCCGAAAGATATTATTTCCACAAAGTTGCATAAAGGTGAGATGATAGCAAAAGAAAATGATGACGGAATTTTGGTTTTAAAGTGGAAAGACAAGAGAGACGTCCTCGCGTTATCAACAAAACATTCAGTTGGATTCGTAACAGTCCGGAGCAAGCGAAATAGGCGAAAAACTGCTTTGAAACCATCAGTAATTGCCGAATACAACAAATACAAAAGTGCAATAGACTTTTCTGATCAGATGGGCAGTTACTGTAATCCTTTAAGAAGAAATGTACGTTGGTTTCAAAAACTGGGAATTGAATTACTGCTAACTACGTCTGTCGTAAATGCCTACTTGATATACAAGTCTCGTAAAAGACTTACAACTAAAACTTATACAATAACGAAATTTCGTGAGAACCTATGTATACAGTTGATGGATTTACAGCAGCGCCGTGCTACCGACCCTGTCGTAACTAAACATGAGTTCGGAAAGAACCCATTGACTGACCATCGCAATCGATTAATACGTCGTAAGTGTATACACTGCTACGAAAGTTTACGTCAAGAAGGCAAATCAAGCGTAGAGGCGAAGAAACTTACAAAAAAAACAAGTACTGTATGCCTCACTTGCCCAACGAAGCCCAGTGTTTGCGCGTCTTGTTTTGCCAATAAGCATAGCAAATAGTATTTTTTTTTTTCAAAATGCATGTTGTTTCCTCTTTTTGTGCTACAACAATAAAGGTTTGTCAATTTAATGTTTTATTTTTTTATTTTTTCCCCGCCACACAGAAATGTAATTATTGCTCCGATTGACTTGATTTTTTTTTCAACATGTAGCTCACTATATGCGCAAGCCAATGTTAGCCATATTTTTTCGTTATTAGCAGGCCAGTAGTACAAATATCTATTTGAATTTAGGGGGTCACAGCGGATCCCACGGCGTGCTAAAAGCATTCTTTACTAGACGCCGGCGGACCCCACGGCCTGCTGCAATATTTTTTCATTTTGAGTGACGGCCTACCGCAGCGGATACGTTGGGACCCGCAGGCGGACTCCGTGGCTTACTGAACTGGAACAATGCTATATATTGCTGGCAGTGAGAGTGTTAAGGAGGCCCAATACCAATATAATAAACGCATCAGAGACAAGGAAAACAACTCCTGGCAGAAGTTCTGCACCAGCATCGAATCTTGTGACGGTGCTGCCAGAATCAGGAAAATTCTGGCCCGAGACAATAACCGTACACTTGGTTCATTGAAAAAACATGACGGAACATACACAAAGAACGACAAAGAGATGAGCGAAACACTGATTGAGACCCACTTCCCAGGCTGTAAAATAGTAAATGCACCAGACTGGAACAATCACGGAGTAAGACATCCCAGCGAAGAAGACTGGACCCTCGCAAACAAAATAGTCACACCAGAAAGACTAACATGGGCCATTAATACTTTCCACCCATTCAAGACGGGAGGAAATGACAACATCTTTCCAGCACTCCTACAATGGGGCCAGACCCAACTGACACCCTGGCTAACAGCTAAATACAAGGCTTGTATAGCCTACAGATACATACCACTGGCTTGGAGAGAAGTCAAAGTTATTTTCCTCCCAAAACCAGGAAAAAGTGACTACACCCTACCGAAATCCTTCAGACCAATAAGTCTGACGTCGTTTCTCTTGAAAACGCTAGGAAGACTGGGGGACCGATTCTTAAGAGATGGTGCACTGAGGGACCTACCCCCACACCCAAACCAACACGCCTACAACACAGGCAAATCAGCCGAAACCGCGCTACACTCAGTTGTAACCAAAATAGAACGAGACTTAGGAAACAAGATATCAACATTAGGAACTTTCATCGATATCGAAGGAGCCTTTGATAAAACAACTTTTAACAGCATAGACAAAGCTCTATCACGCTACCAAGTACACCCAACACTGCGCAGTTGGATAAGAGCGCTACTGGAGCACAGAATAATACAAGTGGATATAAACGGAACTACAAAGGGAATAGTAGCCAGAGGTTGTCCACAAGGAGGAGTTCTATCACCAATCCTCTGGAACCTGGTTGTCGACGACCTTATAACAAAGCTCAACACAGGTGGATTTTACACTATAGGGTACGCAGATGACATTGTTATTCTCATCAGCGGTAAACTAGAATACACGCTATGCGAAATCATGCAAAGAGCTCTGCGACTAATTGAAAGGTGGTGTAAGGAAAACGATCTTTCAGTAAACCCTAAGAAAACAGAGCTGGTTCTCTTCACTAACAAAAGGAAACCGGACATACCAAAATTACCCACCCTGTTTAACACGAGCCTCACCCTGTTTAATGAAGTAAAATACCTAGGAGTCACCTTGGACAGTAAGCTCAGCTGGAAAAGGCACATAGAAGACAAAACAAACAAAGCAACTATTATACTACACCAATGTAAACGCATGCTAGGTAAAACCTGGGGACTAAAACCTAAAATAATGAACTGGCTTTACCTAGCAGTAGTAAGGAGTACTCTGGCATATGCTGCACTCATATGGTGGCCAAGAACAGAACTCATAACCACCCAGCTAGAACTACAAAAACTTCAACGACAAGCGTGCCTAGCCATCACTGGCGGCATGAGCACGACACCAACAACGGCGCTTGAAACCATACTGGACATCCCGCCGCTCCACTTATATATCAAAAAAGAGGCTACACTTGCAGCCCTGAGACTCAAAACCTCAGGACTCTGGAAGAACACCAGCACAGCACACACCAAAATCCTGGAAGAGGCGTACAAAAGACAACCACAACTAGAGTGGAAATGCGACAGAATTAGCAAACGCTACATATTAGACAGGCAATACAAAATAAACCTAGGAAAAGAACAAAGTAGTAAAACAGAACAAAACACCATCGAAGTATACACGGACGGTTCCAAAAGCAAAACAGGCACAGGATCCGGTATAGTATGCCCGGAGCTAAACATGAGGATCAGCTACCCACTTGGTAAGAACAATTCTGTCTTCCAAGCAGAGTGCGTCGGCATCACCACTGCAGCCATAGCGATGACAAACAGAAAGGTAATGAACAATAAAATAATCATAAACTCTGAAAGCCAAACGGTTCTCCGTTGCCTGGCCAGCAGCAGCACAACCTCTAATCTCATATACGACTGCCACAACGCCCTGGAAACACTCGCTGCCTCTAATGACATCACCCTAAGGTGGGTCAAAGGGCATGACGGGAACCCAGGCAACGAAGCGGCGGACTCACTAGCTCGCCAAGCCACAACACTGAAGGTAGTAGGACCAGAACCGATCGTACCGATTCCGTTCAGTGAGTACAAAACATGGCTACATGAACAAACACATAGGGAGCATTCCCAACTTTGAGCCAATGCAAAAGATTGTAAACAAACCAAAATAGCTTTCCCTAACCTAAACCAACACCTAACTAACAAACTACTCCGCCTGGATAGAAGCAAACTTAGGAAGGTGGTGGGACTCATAACAGGACATAGCTCCTTAAACAGACATCTTTCCATTATAGGTGTCACCGACAGTCCTCTTTGCAGAGCATGCATGGAGAAAAATGAAACACCTACGCACGTGATGCTGGAGTGCACGGGCGTGACAGAGCAACGCGAGATCTAACTGGGATCACCAGCCACTATCCCAGAAATCCTCAGCAACCTGGGCGGCATGCTGGGATTCTGGAACGAGCTTGGATGGCTGGAGTAGCGAGCAACATTGGGAAATTTCACGTACAACAAGCGAAGCGCTTACGTGCGGAAACTGCCCAGAAGAAGAAGAAGAAGAAGAAGAAGAACTACTTACGCAGTAATTCTAACTTTACATCGCCAGGAACGTTTGATATAGTACAGGAGAATAGAGATGTTATACTTGGAAGCTGGCGAAATGAGCCACCATCACAATCACTACAACCGATGGCCGTCATACCAAGAAGAGCAACAGAAAATGCCAATACAATACGGTCCCACTTAGCAAGACACTTTGTTACAAACAATACAATAATTTGGCAAAATGAATATCAGTAAAGTAATGACTCACATGTTCCAAAGTATCGCGAGTGATACCGGGTTCATTTTTATCCGCCATAAAGTCGAAGTCATCATACGCAAACCACTTGGATTTATACGTATCTTGAGCACCTGAAATAAACAAGTAACTCATTAAATAACCACATGTATTTATTTCCTATTAGCTTATTTACTACCTACTAATTATTACTCTGTTATTTCGACGTGTTATTTAAATAGACGGAAATGAAACATTATTTTCTACATGCTTCCACGCTTTTTTCACAAATAGAATGCTGTTAAAATATATAAGTAGAAAAACTTTTTAGTGCGGTACCTACTGATAACAAGTATATGTTCAATTTTAAACGCTAAAAGAAATCGAGTGAAAATTCCTTAATTTTACTTAAACATAATATAGTGTAATAAGTATAATAAACCATAAGTAGTTTGTTTTCTTACCTGATCCAGTTATACGGCTTTGTTTCTCTCTGAATTTTTCCCTTCTGTAGCCTCCCGCCAGAGACCGCATTTTTTTCTTTAGGTCTTCTATTGGTTTGCACGTCCACACCGCCTGCACATTTGGATCGCGCTCCAGCCGCGCGCGATCGGAGCGCGGTGGATCGTTTGGTGGGGACCCGGCTAATGGTATATGGCCCATATGAAACAGAATTGCCAAGAAAACACGGAGTTCATCAGCATTCGTATCTTTCTAATTTAAAGTTGCTCTCTAATAATATGCGTAAGGCATGAGAATTAATGCTGGTAACCATCATTGACATAAATGTGGAGTTAAAAAATTAATTGAAAAAATCGATAGAGGACTCAGCTGGACCAATGTTGAAATGGGCTATTTTGGTAAATGGGAACGTCTGCAGGAAACTCGCTGCAGTCCATCCTTTAGGCTCTGCTTGGTCACTCTCGTCTTGGTCAGAAGGCAATTCTTCATCTTCGGAAGAAGAAGAAGAAGAAGTATTGACCTCTTCTTTCCTGTACATGCCAATAATTTACAACCTTGGTACATTGAAATGGGTAGAATTTTATTTAGTGGCAATAACGGAATAAGGCTTACTAAAATACAACAAATAAAAACTGAGAGGATACATGAATATTTATGTTCTAACCTAACCTAACCCAACTTTAGATATTAGTAGTATTACCGGGATAAAGCGACTTTACTATTTGGAGCACTTTATTTATAGCATCGTATTTTATAGTCGGTAACTTGGTTCAAAATTAGTCCACTTAGTTTTTCGAACTTTAATTTTATTTTTTCATTATTTTTTTATTTATTGTCAGTTCAGATTTTATACTTATAGAATTTTATATTGATTTTTACAGAAAAAATATTACTATCATTAGTTTAGTATTTTTTTTTTAATTAGCCTTTGCCAAATATTTTTTTATTGTTTCGATTTAAAAATAGATTACTACCGAAATCGACCTACCGAATATGCAAAAATCATTACAATCGGATAAGCCGTTTCGGAGGAGTTTAATAAAATTACCACGACAGTTAATAAGTTATTTTATTTTATTTATTTATTTGATATCTATGACCCATCACTACGCACTACACACACCACACTATAACATAAATAGAATTATTAAAAACTAAACTAAATAAAAAAAAAAAGTTACAAATTAAAATTTCTGCCTCCAGGCAGCCCTACGTGGATATACAACTTTTAAATTGGAGAGTCGTATCGATTTATTAGTGCTTTCAGAATGCCGTTACTGCTTACTTCTTTTCATCAAGGATGCTATTCGACTTCTTCTGATGGCAAAAACGTCATCAGTATGAGCCATCGCGAACATTTCTGATGCACTACAATAACGGGGTAAGCCCAACAGCATTCTGAAACCATCTTTATACTGCAAGAATTTTTGCGTTTAGCAATGCCTGTGTATAGTTGGTTCACAGGGATCCCCTGTAAAAGGTTTGACAAAAGGCTTTTAAACAAAATAACTTTTGCTTCATGGCTACAACAGGCAAACCTGCGGATCAACATATTACAGCGCACCACCAAAGCCCTACGCTCTCGTTCTATGTCTGCATCATCCTTAAGGTAATCGGTAACAACATGCCCTTGATATTTAAAATGCTTAACATATTTAAGCGGGCGACCATTCAGTATAATACAGTTCACTTCACACTTTTTCGTCGGTATACCTTTTGCCCTAAAGATCATGTATTCACTCTTTTTCTCGTTATATAAGAGCCCATGACTGTCTGCGTACACCTCACAAATTTTTAACAACTCATTTATTGACCTTACTGTTGGACCCAGCAGAACCATATCATCAGCATAATTAAGATTATTAACACAAACAAGTTCGTTTGGTTTAATTACCAAAATCTTAATAACCTCCTAATCCACAATGGTACTTCAACTTTCTTTAGCTTTTCCCATAGAACATAAAATTTTGATAACAATAGTAGTTTTATTGTGTGCTGTGGTGTGTTACGTGTTCGTCATGCATTGTCGCAGAAATTTGAAGCGGTGGGTCGGCAAGCAGTTCAATGCCAAAAGGACCCAAGCTGGTTCCATCCCGGTGGTTTAGAAAGGCAGCAGGTGCGCCACAACATGCGACGCCTAATGTCATCAATAGTTAAAGGCGTGAGGAATAAAAAAAAACAATATATTTTTTTTTTACAATTTTATAGCAATTTACATCAAATTTTATCACCATTTTGTTATTATAAAATTTCTTACGTATTAATTATTATTTTGTACTTAATCGTAATAGGTATGTAAAATTGTTTTGAATACCTTAGTAAACGACGTATTGTTATTAGTGTGAGTGTTATTGTGTCATCAGTAATTTTATTGTAAACAAATGTATCATGTAACTGGTAATATAAGAAGAGTATGCATGTAGTAGATATGCACTTTCAAGTTAAAACTAAAAATAATTCCATTTGATAATAATGAACCGTTTGTAAGGGGGAAGTTTGTGGATACATGTGGATTGTACTTATATACGAGTATATAGTTCGCCTGCGCGCGATACAGTAGTACACGGCGCGTCTCCGCTATGGAAACACGGTTTATCAATTATACATGTGAGTCGCATTAACATCTTTTATTTGGAGTACTCCGGGTACCGCAACATACTGTCGCGCCAGTACTTTCGCATATTTTAATTTCTCTTTATCTTCTGGAGACTTGCCTAAATCTTGGCGTAAAGCTCACATTATTCCTATACCTAAGACTAAAAATCCAATTTCTTTCTCTCAGTATCGCCCTTTCTCCATTCTTCCCTTAATATCTAAATTATTGGAGCGCATCGTGCATTTCCAGCTTAACTCTTTCCTGGTCAATAACAATATCCTCAGTCCGTATCAGTCCGGTTTTAGACGCGGCCACAGTACTGTAACTGCTCTAGTTAATAATGTTTGTGACGATATATGTGCAAATATGGACAATCAGCTCATTACAATCCTTGCTTTATTAGATTTCAGCAATGCCTTCAACACTGTGGATTTTGAAATTCTCCTTTCTATTCTCAAATCCATTAACATCTCAGAGGCAGCTATTGATTGGTTCCATAGCTACTTAAATGGACGTCAGCAATGTGTTTATAGTAAAAATAAATTCTCCTCCAATTCTTTTCTGCTGGTGTTCTTCAAGGTGGCGGCCACTCCCCTCTTCTATTTGCTATTTTTATAAACACTGTTTCTAAACAACTTTCTTCCAGCTTTCATCTCTATGCCGATGACTTACAAGTTTATATTGGATCCCCCTCACACAGTATTTGTGAGGGCATTGCTGAGGTTAACAATGGTCTACTCAGTATCTACACATGGAGTAATTCATATGGACTATGTGTTAATCCCAATAAGTCACAAGTAATTATTATTGGCAGCCGTCAGCAATTAGCAAAAGTTAATTTCAGCACTCTTCTTTCTGTTCGCTTTAACTCTACTGATTTGGTTCTTAGCACTACAGTAAAGAATCTCGGCCCCCTTATAGATACCACCCTATCCTGGTCCCCTCAAGTAGCTGAGGTGAGTCGTAAAGTTTTTGCTTCGATTGGTTATTTAAAACGTTGGAAAAATTTCCTTCCAGTTAGAACGAAAATTTCTCTTGCACAATCTCTTCTTCTTCCTTTACTTGACTACGCTGACTCATGCTATCCTGATCGAGCGCCTACGAAATTTATGTATCCGGTTTGTTTTTGGACTGCGTAAATTTGACCACATTTCGGAGTACCGGGTTAGACTTAAATGGTTGCCGATCAGATTGCGCCGCGAACTTCATCTTCTCTCATTCTTGTACTCTATCCTAAATAATTCAGTTACACCCTCGTACCTCAAATACCGTTTTCGCTATATTTCCGATTCTGCTTCACATACTGACCTCCGATCTCGGCACGATAACCGTCTGGTACTCCCATTTTGCAAAACCAAGTTCTTCGGTAACTCTTCAACTTTTAAGGCTGTTGTGCTTTGGAATAATTTGCCTGCTGACATCCGTAAAAGTCAATCCCTTCCCATATTTAAAAGTCGTCTTAAAGACTATTATCTGTCTTTGAGTGAAGTAATTTGAACAAATATCTAAATAAATGTGTATTATTTGTATTTTTTGTTTTTCAATATTTAATTATATATATATTTATTATATATGCATTTATATTATATTTATTTATATATATATGTATATATATATATTTATTTTATATGTATGTCTTTATTTTCGAATATATATGTATATATAATTGCACTATCCCGCTCTCTTGCAGCTTTTCCTTCTGCCTGAGGTTGCCTGTAAGAGATTGCTTGTAGCAATAAGACCGCCTTTGCATGCCTACAATTCTTGTTCTGTTGCTTATTCTATATTTTATGTATATTTCGATGTTTGTGTGCAATAAAGTATTTCTTCTTCTTCTTCTGGAATATCTATTTCGCGTCCCTATAAAATATTTCAAAACAATGCATTTATCTAGGTGGGTATTATTAGTGATCGATGGTATTGGTGCGTACTTTAGTTCCTTCAGATAGTTGTAGGTAAAGGGAAACTCACGATGGTTGGTAACTGAGTATATTTCATCGTCAAACCTAGCCTAATTACAACCATTAAAATCATCTACTTAAAAACTAACCAATCAGAAAACAGCAATTCTTAACCAATATGGAGCTCTGCCCGTCGTCGTATCTCACTGACACGAAGTGAATGCACCGTTACGTTCGGTGCGAGACCATAAGTAGAACCCACGCCGCGCGCGCCGCTTTAGTACCCGGGTGTAGTGTGTGTGTGGAAGAAACCAACAGTGAACGTGTCGTGTTTCGATGCAAGATTCTTCGCTTAGCCATGAACTGCTTGCGTAACTATCTCCATCTGCTGTAACTATCTATTGCAACTATCTTCTATTCTGCATAACTATCTATCTTCCAAGTATAACAATAACTGTGCTGCGTAAATATCTTCAAAGTGTAACCATCTACTTTACTGCATAACTATCTATTTTCCAAGTATAACCATAACTGTGCTGCGTAACTATCTTCAAGGTGTAACCATCACCTGTGTTGCTGTAACTATCGCTATACACAAGCGAAGATCGATGATATCACAGCGCGGCGAGTGAGCTAAGGTAGGTACGTTAATAAAGTTTTTTGTTATTACCGCTGCAGTTTCATTTCTTCTATCGTTATGCGTTAATTGTAATAAAGAGATCCTTTGTGTTCCATTCTTTGATCCTTGGTTATCCGATATTTGGTATCGGTAAGGTTGTCTTCCCTAAAGGTAAGACGGGCAGGTGATCGCAGGAGCGTAAGTATGCAGTAAGTATTATTTGGACTATGATGTCCCCATAGTACCACCCTTCAAGCGAAGCGTATAACCTTTTATACGGCACGTCCGCTTCTCGTGACGCAGTGAGTAGGTTGATTAGCAAGTACAGGCGTAGGGAAGGTAGGAACTCGTACAGACACAGGTGCCTTTGTCGTAGTGAGTTGATTGATTGATTTTGATTTTTGTGCGGCACTGGTTTCTCCTTGAACTTCTTCGTTCAGTAAGTATGCAGGCTTTAGTCTGTCTAAAGACACTACAGTAGTTCGAAGTTGTAGCTTTATCTGATAGTACTTGTCGTTTCGCTTCAGAACTTGATAGGGTCCGTCATGCGGGGGTGTCAATGGGGCTCGTACGGTATCGTTTCGGACGAATACGTGAGTGCATGTTGACAGGTCTTTATATACGAAGGTTCAAAATTCAAAATTTCAAAATTTCAAAATTCATTTATATCAAGTAGGCCTAATACAAGCACTTTTGAAACGTCAAGTCTGTCCGTGTGTAGTGACTCTACCACCGGTTCGGAAGGCAGATTCTACCAAGAAGAAGCCGGCAAGAAACTCAGCAGTTGCTCTTTTCCAACATCAAAAATTTACATTTTATATTTTAACATTCATTTTTCTATCTTGTGAGAGATGAAAGCGGAGCCGGATGCTTCCAAGCAACCTTGTCATTAAGAAACTCATCAATTGAATAATAACCTCGCTGTAATAAATGTGTTTTAACACATTCTTTAAACTTATAAGTAATAAGTAATAAGTTTATTTCAATTAACAGTTACACAGCAAATTAAAAATAGTACAAAATAAGGCAAACATAAGGATTGGTAGGTCCAAAATTACCTTAGGAATCATATTATAAAAGCGTAACACTTTCGACTTTTACAACATTGTTGACGAGAGACTTGTGGACGATAAACCCGACACCACCCTGTGACTGTTGGTCACCCTCCCGGTAGTAAAACAAGTTGCCGGATTCCAAGATTATCGAGTCCTCCCCCTCTCGCCGGACTTCAGACAATCCTATAATATCCCAGCGCAACTTGCTCACCACTTCTTCCAGCTCAATCACCTTTCCATCGGTCCTCAACGTGCGTGCGTTGTATGTTGCCAGTCAAGTCGTCGGGGTTGGCAGCGGAATCTCTGCCGGAGATTCTTAACACCCCTTGCCCCGCCGTTACCATAACCGCTGCCAGAGCCAGGAATAGCGGGGCCGCCGGGAACTAGGGGCTGTGGTTTTTTTCTCCTTCCCATTAAAGATGTGCCCGATAATGACCACGCTGGGCAGGCGGGTTGGTCATCGCAGGGCTAGACTGATCGCCCCGGCGTCGCTGCTGCCCGACACCGGTCTGTGCCATTTGTTCAGCCTAGCCAATTCGAAGTGGTTATACCGCCACTTGTCGGTCGCCAGAGCCTCGTCGGTTAAACGGCAGGGTGCACCACGTGCAGGTGAGGTTGGCAATTTGGGAGGCTGACTGGTACTAGCCACACCCACTTACACCCCCACTTGTCTCTACTAAACCACTGAAACTTGTCGATAGTGGCGCTTCCATAAGTCTTCTGAAAGTTAACGCTATCGAAAAAATGCCTGAACTAATAAAACATATCATAAGTTTTAGCGGGTTAGGTTCAACAAGTAATCCAATGCTCTCATTCGGACACATATCAATGAATTTTGATTCACTAAATAACCATTTTCGTGTTATACCTGACCTCGATTTCCCATACGACGGAATAATTGGTAACGATTTTCTTACTAAGCATAACTGTATAATTAACTACGCTGAAGGTACACTGAAAATTCATAAAACGAAACTTAATCTTAATTTTACTGAACCTGTTTTTACTATTCCTCCCCGAACAGAAACAATAATTGAATGTTCTGTGCTCAATCCGGAAATAAACGAAGGACTTATACTTGATCAAAATCCGATGGAAGGCCTACTTGTAGCAAATTGCATTGTAAAGGTTAAACCAAACTCCAAAGTTAATATTTCTGTCGTAAACACCTCCGAATCCACAGTAAATGTAGATTCAAACCTAAAATTTCAAATTCTGCCTTTAGAACAAACAAATCATCAAGAGGTATTTTATTCAATTGACCATAATGTCTCTCGTAGCACATTGACTCCAACCGAAGAGGTACTAAACCTCTTGCGTATCGGTCATTTAACTCCTGAAGAAGCAAATGCTCTATACGAGCTTTGCTCAACATACTCAGACATCTTTCATCTTTCGGATGATAAATTAACGTGTACTGAAGCATTAGAGCATGAAATAACCACATCTTCCTCAGTCCCAATTAATACAAAATCATATAGATTTCCTGAAATACATAAACAAGAAGTACAATCACAAATAAATTGGCGATTCTTACCCTATTCCCAATATTTCAGAAATACTAGACCAACTTGGAAAATGTAAATATTTCAGTACCCTAGATCTTGCATCTGGATTTCACCAAATAAAAATAGCTGAACGAGATGCCCCTAAATCCGCTTTTTCAGTCCCTCAGGGACATTTCGAATTTACTCGCATGCCATTTGGGCTTAATAATACCCCTGCTACCTTCCAAAGACTAATGAACACTGCTCTCTCTGGCCTCCAAGGAATCCAATGCTTCGTATATCTCTATGACATCGTAATTTATTCATATGACCTAGACACACACATGAGGAACCTCTCAAACATTTTTGATAGACTAAGAAAATTCCATTTAAAGCTTCAACCTGACAAATGCGAGTTTCTCCGTAGGGAAGTCTCCTATCTTGGTCACATCATCACCGACGAGGGTGTCAAACCTAATCCTGAAAAAACAAGAGCAGTAGAAGAGTTCCCGATCCCCAAGCGTCCAAAAGATATAAAATCCTTTCTGACCGCTGTCTTATTTAAAAGAACTTGTGATTTCCTTAAAATAAAACAGATCTGGTCTTCGCCTTACCATCCGCAAACCCAAGGGGCACTCGAGAGGAGCCACTCAACCCTAAAGGAGTCCTGAAATCCTTTGTTAACGAAAATCAGACGAATTGGCATAAATTTGTGTATACCGCCATGTTAACCTATAATAGCACTGTCCACACTACGACCCGCTTCACTCCATATGAACTCGTGTTTCGACACAAACCATTCATCCCAGACTCTGTTTTCGAACTACGAACCGACATAACATATCCTGATTACATAAAAATGCTCCATCATCGCCTCAAAATATCTCGGGAAAAAGCAGTAGAAAATATTCGAGCCTCGAAAGAAAAATCAAAAAGCTATTATGATAAACACAGTCGTTCAGTACAATATAAAGTTGGTGATTTCGTTTACTTAAAATCACACCATCGACTTCGGATTCTGATTTTTTAAGGCTCTTTCCCCACTGTGGAAAGGACCTTACAAAATCATTAAAGTACATAGTAATAATACTTTAACTCTGTTAATAAACCGACGCCACAAAATACTAATCTTTTAAAAAATAAATTAGCATAGTTGTTATAATTTGCAGAATCCTCGCCACTCACTGTAACGCCGCCCTGGGTATTGATGGCAATCAATATGTGGAACCCATTACAAAGAGTCCTGGTATACTCTTCGACCCGTCGGAACCCTGTCGGAACTTTAAAATTAATTAATGACAATTGGTCATTAATTTATTTTAAAGTTCCGACAGGGTTCCGACGGTTCATATTGTAATTCCTATGGACGTCTCACCATATAAAGTATACATTGACAATATTCATGAAACATTTAACCTTGTACGCTTTCAGTGTCGAGAAAACAGTGGTTTGTACAACATAAAGTATCAGAATATTCTACAACCTTTAGATTCACTATTCAAAGATATTTTACGTGACTTCGACTCTATCTTACACATAATATCTAATGGCATATCAAAACTGCTATTTTGCTGTTTGCTGGTGTAGGTGTTGTATTTAAACACATTTTTGGCACTATGAATGAGGATGATGCCAAACACTATAACGAAGCAACAGGTTTGCTGCCACCCCCGCACGGGTGCAGGGTGAGGTGTACATACGCGGGGCCGTCCACGCACCGGTGCGGTCTCGCGTCATAGTAAATTCTTAGAATCAGTTTGGCGCCGGCATCGGGCCGAGAACACTGTATTTGGATCGGCACTGTGGTTGAAATTTTAAATTTTCTTACCGTCTTTTTGGTTTTTTCGTAACTTTGACGGTTCAGTTTTTATACACAAATAACGAATAATAAAAATGGATTACAGAGAAGGCTCTCCTAAACCTAAAAGGCAGCGAAAACAATTGTTTTCTGTTTTGAATGACAGTGAAATAGAAGAGGCACTGTATTCTGATAATTCTGAAGATGACTACCAGCCTGATGACGAGGAGTCAGCATCAGAGAGTGAAAGTGAGGAACACCTCTGGAATATTGAATGCCGTCCTCCGACACGTCCATCAGTGTTACCTACAGTTCAGGAGCAAGACCTGCAGCCGTTCACTCTAACTGTATCAGACAGTCAAGGTCAAGGTCAAGCCCAGATAAACCAACCCTCTGCATCAGGTTCAACCTCTGAATGGACTACAACTGGTGAGATGAAGGAAATTCGTTTTACGAAATCAAACGAATTTTATGGTGAAGTTGAAGGAGCAAATCCTATTGACTATTTTAATTTTTTTTTTACTGAAGATTTTTTGACGATGATTTGTACTGAGACCAATGCACAGGCACAGAGGTTGATAGCTAAACATAATCAGGAAGTTCCAGGCAGAAGAAGTAAAGATTTTGCCAGGATTACTGGATGGAAACCGGTCACTGTCTGCGAGCTGAGAATTTTTCTTGGTTTGTTATTCCACATGGGAACTATCCCCCTCAGTCGTCTACAAGATTATTGGAAAACTGATAGGCTGTTTTCCATTCCAATTTTTGGGCAACAAATGAGCAGGAACAGATTTCTCCTCATAATGAGATGTTTGCATTTTACCTCAGAGGAAGAAAGTGAGGACCCAATTTTCAAGGTTAGAAGTGTTATTGATTACTTCAACAACAAGATGATTGAATGTTATTATCCTACAGCACAATTATCTCTGGATGAAAGTATGGTGCTATGGAGAGGGCGATTGAGTTTTCGGCAGTTCATCAAAAATAAGCGCCACAAATACGGCATCAAGTTGTACATGCTCACTGAACCAGATGGGTTGATATTGAAGTTTCGAGTGTATGCAGGTGCAAAAGATACAGACGTGACTGGAAAGGGACACGCTGAGAAAGTTGTCATGGAGCTGCTTCGGGAAAAACTAAATAGTGGTCACGAATTATATATGGACAACTATTATAATAGTTTTGGTTTGGCAAAGAAGCTGCTTGATCACAACACCTATTGCACAGGCACTCTCCGTAAAGATTTGAAAGACAATCCTCACGAACTCATGAAAAAAAAAATTAAAAAAAGGAGAAAATTGCTCAATGTTTCGTGATGGAGTGCATGTTGGTGTGTGGAAAGATAAACGTGTTGTGACGTATACTACTACCCAGTATGAAGACAAAATGGTTCAAGTTCAAAATAAACGTGGCCATGTTACTCAGAAACCAGAAGCTATTTCGAAATATAACGATTACATGTCAGGAGTAGACAGGCAAGACCAGCTTCTAGCTTACTATCCATGCGAAAGAAAAACTTTACGTTGGTATCTGAAAATAGCCATCCACACATTCCAATTACTTTTATTGAATTCAATGAAGATGTACAATAAATATTCAGGACAACGTAAAATGTCTCTCTATGATTACCGCTTGAATGTCATAAATGCTCTGCTGCCAGAACATGTGCCAGCAAATAGACCTTCAAATATCCACAGTGCTCATAAAATAATGAAGGCCACTGAAACTACTTCAAATGGGCGTCTCAAACGAAAGACATGTCGCCAGTGTACCAAGAATAAAAAGCGTACTGACTCTCCTTGGTATTGTGGCACCTGTCCTGACAAACCTGGACTTTGTATTTCTACGCTTTGAAAATTACCACTTAGAACTTAATTAGTCTTCAGTTTCGTTGTAATGTTGATTGATAATAAACCATATTTAAATAAATATTAGCGTATTATTACATATAAATTATAAAAACGTAGTTAACTCATAACCCGCACCCGTGCGGTCTTTGGCACTGGGGATGAAAATTTCATTCCCAGTGCCTAGCACGCGCCAGTGCGGTGCAGTCCCCTCCTCACTTAAAATACTGTTAAATATAAATGTACATAATTAAGTGTAATAATAATCTTAGCTAATCACTTTTAAAGTCGATCAAACAAAAAAAAAATATTTGGCCTCCCCGTTGATCATAAATTTTTCAAGTGGCAGCGAACGTGTTAAGACCTTGTATGATAATGACAAGATCATAACTAATTCTGTTAAGAAAAGTATTACTGTATCCCAAATAGCAATGTCAAATATGAATCAATCCCTGCAAGAAATGAATCTGAACCAAGCTAAGCTAAGCGATGCTATTGACAGAATGTCTATAGCAGTAAATAATGTTTCCCAAGCCATACAATTAGATAACTTCAAAACAAATCTCAACTCCATTTTAAACATATTACAATCAAGTCTATTGACTCTTTCCTTCAAAGTTGAGGACATCCTTAACTCTATTCTGTTCGTTAAAGCTAACATACTACATCCGTCTGTATTAACTCCAAATCAATTGTATAGAGAAAGACTAACTAATCTTAAAGTAGTTCCTAAACATAGAGATGTTCTGCTGAACATCGCTGATTTAGTTTGCTATCATCTAGATAATAAGTTAGTTTTTGTCGTTAAGATACCTTTAGTAAACGCTCTAGATTATAATTTATATAAAAGTATACCTTTACCGACTTCACATATAGCTGAAGATGCTAACTCATTTGCGATGATTATACCTTCTTCCGAATTTATCGCACTAAGCAAAGACAAGTCCTCGTTTACGTTTCTCAAGGATACTAGTCTCTGTAAGAATGTTATTACTATAAAAACGTTTCTTTGTGATATGACAGATATTTATATTGTAGCTGGAAGCCCATCCTGTGAAATAGAACTAATAACAAAAGCTGTAACGAAATTGCCTCAAACCTGTCAGTACAGGATCGTATATGGCGATTTAGATATTTGGCATAAACTACATAATGAAAAATGGGTATTTGTACAATCAAAACACGCAAAGTTATCTATTGATTGTATAAATAATAAAATAACGGAATTAATTATATCCGGAACCGGTGTACTTACTATACCACGAGATTGCATAGATTATCATAAGAATTCTAGATTTGTAAGTGAACTATCAACTAGTATTAATGTTCCCATTGTAAAACCAACTTTTAATATTCTTAATGACAGTTGTTGTACACTAGATCGTCTTAAGGCAGTAAATCTACCAACTATTAAAATCCAAAATGTCAACTTAGAAAACCTTAAAACTTTAGATTTAGTATCGGATCAAGTCGTGAAAGACTTAGATTCAATAGCTAATCCATTAAAGTAGAATAATCATGTTACTTTTCCTATCTTAAGTATTGTATCTTTTATTTTATGTCTATGTTTACTTTTAGCTTATATTTGTAAAAAGCACAAGTATTTCTACGAATTATTTAGGAATCCGACGGAAATTAAAATTCTAATGTCGACCCTGAAGTCCAATCAATCGAACCTCGCTTACGCATTGGCTAACGAAAACTTACCCTTTCCGTAAGTTTCCTCTTAACATGGGGATTGTTATATCCTTCCCCATGCTAGCAATAATGCTGAGACAGTGATGCCTCAGTCCTATTGCATATAAAATATAATGGAAAGGGACAGTCAGTCTTCCACCGGCATTCAAGTGAAATACTCGTGTTTTATTGACCAATCCCATATTGTTTAACATTTTCTATTTCCTTTTTTTTATTAAAGTTTCTATAGCAAGTAATAATTTTTTTTTTTTAATACTTAAATCGTGTAACCCCCGATAACAGAACGTTACTCCCAGGTATTTGGCCTTGTCTTGCCAAGGAATAGGACGTGATTTACCGTGAAGCGGCCTCTCAGTTTGCTCGTGAAGAGCACCGCTGCGCTCTTCTCGGGGTTCACTTCGATCCTGCAGAGGCGGCACTTGCCCAGCAGGTGGAGCGCCTTTTGGAGTCGACTTGCTATGTTGCTCTTTTTGGGATCGGTCGCAAAGAGGGCCAGTGTTCGTGTGCCTAATGTCCGTGGTCAGATCAAATAGGAAGTGATTTGAAAATAAAGTAATCTGTAGTAAAATGTCAATCTTAGTGAATCTATGGTTTTGGGATCGGCTGTAAAACGTCAATATGTCAAGTAAAAGTTAGGAAAAAATTGCTTTGTAATAACAGACGTTGAACTTTGTAAAAATTTATTAAAGTCTCAAGAACTAAATACGCTTCTGATTTAACATTTGGTCAACTTCGAGCCGCATCATAAAAAGGACTAGCAAGGGAAGTGACTTGCGGCTCGACTTCGCATCACCGCTACGCGAATCGGTGAGACGTGCCAGCCAAGTTATCCCATCTAATTCCTTAACCTCCAATCCTTAACCAGGTGTTAATATTGTGTTCAACTGCCTTTCCGTGTCAATTTACGCGCTACAACTTACAAGTAGGTAAGTACAAACCTTTCTACAAACAACCAAAATGTCAAAATCTGATCTCCTAATGCCAAAATCTCCTTTGTTGGACCCAACCGTACAGTTAATTAAAGAGTTAGTTAAGCAAATAGGCATCTTAAAAGGTAGATTGACTAAGTTATCTGCATATGTAACCTCCTTTGAAAATCAGCTCTTAGACCGCAGTAAGCGGGCAGAATTAAACTTAAGAGTACAAGGGGCAGCAAATTTATTGTCTGAGTTTAATCAAGTACAAATGAAACTAGACGGGGTTCTTCCTGAGTCAGATAGTGAAGAGCAATTAGAGGAGAGAGAGTGTTTTGAAAATAAGTATTATTCTATTATTGCCCAGGCTAATTGTGTTATAGGGAATGATTCTACACCATCTAGTGGTCGGAGTGAGTGCTTAGGCAATACACATCAGGCGGTAAAGCTGCCAACCATTAATTTACCTTCTTTTGATGGGTCGTACGAACAATGGCTTGACTTTAAGAATACTTACGTTTCCCTTGTACACATATCAACTTCTATAAGTGAAATTCAAAAGTTTCATTACCTTAAGTCCTCACTTAAAGGACCTGCAGGGTTAGTTATCAATTATGTTGAGTTTACACCGGAAAATTACTATACTTTACTACTTTAGTACTTTATTACTATGTTGCGTGGGAATTACTCATGAACAGATACAATAACAGTAGGTTGCTTGTTCACAACCATGTTAAAGCTTTGTTTAGTATTCAACACCTATCTAAAGAGTCACCTGTGTTGCTGAGAAAGTTAATTGATGTTGTGCTAAAAAATCTACGATCACTTAAGTTGCTTGGTGAATCCACTGAACACTGGGACACTTAATACAAAAAAATCCTAATAAAAAAAATGACATAAAAAAATGCTTTAATTGTACTTTTCTAGAATTTCTAGTGTTGTAATATGATTACCTATTATACTAGGAAAAAGACTATGTAGTTGTTGACTAATTATTTATATAAATCATTTTATTTTTTCGTTTTTATTTCGATAAAAGATTTTATGTGCCATAAGAAAAAAGTCAACTTTAATTGTCAGAATTTATACTTTTTAAGTATTCTAATATAATTACACATTATACTAGGAACTAGCCTAGCTGTTGACTAATCATTAATATAAATTATTTTATTTATCATTATTTAAAAAAAATCTCATATTACATAAATGGACGTGTAAAATTTTCATGTAATACTTTGTATTTTTTAAATAAAAATAAACAGAAATTGCAATAATCATAACTATATTTTTTCTTTATTTATTGTTCTTACTAAATTATTTCAAAAAAAGAACTAATGAACTAAAAGAGCGAACTAGTTCATCCTTGGATTATGAACTAAATTGAGCGCTCTCTGTGGTGACCGGTTAGGCCCAAGACTATTTAACAGCCAGTTTGACCGACGCCGGTAGGTCACGGGGAATATCGCTAGTGAAGAGCGGTCTGTCGAAAAAGGTACGGTCTGTGAGGTAAGCTCGCAGCAAACGTACGAGTCTAGCTTTGTACAACAAGCCGGCGTGCCAGACCCTATCGAAGGCCTTGGCAATGACAGTTGCTTCCTTCCACTTGTCGGGGAAGTAGCAATTCGCCAAGAATACATTGAAAATTACCACCAGTAGGTTGATAATTTGTCCTGGGAGTAACTTTAGAGTTTTAATTGAAATACCGTCGGGACCTGGGGCTTTCTTAGCGTGGAAGCCCTTGATAATAGTGTGAACTTCATCGCAGGTCGTCGGGGCGAGAGGTTCACCATCGGGTGGGGTCGAGAGGATTGTTGCGAGTTCGCTTTCGACTCGCAAGACGTGGGGCCTATCAATAGAGACGGTGCTCGGAGAGCATTGGGATTAATGAAAAATGAAAATGAAAAATGAAAAAATGCTTTATTGTCATAAGGAATAACAAAACAGAATCAAAAGTACTTAAACATAACACATAACATATATACAAATTTTGTTTTATTTTGCACAGATAAAAAGTGTACCTGTTCTCCGAACTAGTTGAGACTGTGTCTCGGAAAACAGGGCTAACCCGCTCGATGACATAGCTTAATACTAGAAATTAAGATCACTTGTATGCCCAAGTACTCGTAGTTGTGTTTGTACGTGTCCTAAATGTCCATGTCTGAATTATGTGTGTGTCAGTGCGTGTGTGTGTGAGTGTGTGTATTTGTGTAAGTTTGCGAGTGTATTTGTGTGTGTATGTGTACGTGTGTGTATGTGTACGTGTGTGCGTGTGTGTGTGTGCGTGCGTAAATGTAACTATGATAAATTGGTAAAAACGATTTTCAATTCACCCAATAATTTATACTAGAATCTCCAATAAATTTTCGGTTACTGCGTAATTTTGTTTAAGAAGCCACTTTTTAAGATTGCTTTTATAATTATAAGTATTCAGAGTGTGCAGAGAAAGGGCATGATTTAACTTGTTATAAAGGTAGGGTCCAAGAAATACAAAAAATCTACGACTAAACGCTGTTTTGAGCTTTGTGAGAGTAGCTAGTTTGGGCTTTCTGCGGGTGCATTCATGATTGAAGTGCGTAAGTGAGTGCTGCTTTAGTGTGGTTGCTAAAATGAATAGTTGCCGGACAGTAAGGACTTGACAGTATTCGTATAACATTTCGGTAGGATAGAGGCGCGGCTTAAAACAGCACACCTTAAGTACTGCTCTTTGTGCTCGTTCAATCTGTATAAAGTATGTCTTTGCTGCACCACCCCAGACGGATATACAATAGCAAAGTATAGATTGACATAGTGCTATATACACCATTTTATAATTTCAGGTTCCGCTGAGTGTCGTAGCTGCTTAAATATGTAAATAAGCTTACGAACTCGACTAGATAGATGTTCAATATGTTTTTTGAATGTGAGGTTACAGTCAATCACTATGCCAAGGTACCTTATGGAAGTGACTCTTTCAATGTATTGCGGAGTTCGATCAGTTAAGCTACTATTATCGAAAAGAGGTCTACTGTTTAATAACTAAATTTAATAAAGATGTGTCTGCAGGCAGTGTAGAATTACGAATCGATAAATTTAGAAGTTTAGTTTTAGTTGTATTTAATGTTAATAAATTATTGTTAAGCCATTCCCTAACAGTATCAAAGCCTTTTTGTGCAAGGCAATAGGTTTCAGACCAAGTGTGAGCGGAAAATACGAGAGCTGTATCGTCCGCATACGAAAATATCATGCCTTGGTCGAGACTAAGATCACAAAGGTCGTTTATATAGACCAAGAATAAGCTCGGGCCGAGAATACTGCCCTGGGGAACACCATGGGTTAATGATAGTTCTGAGCTTGTGTGAGATTCAATTTTTACATATTGGGAAACATTTTTTACATTTTACATTTGATGTTACCTGTCAGATAACTCTCAAAGAGTGAAAGTTGGTTCCCCCGAATACCAAGAGAGTGCAACTTAGCAATCAAGATAGGAATTGAGACGGTGTCGAAAGCCCTAGCCAAATCAAGGAATAAAGCAACGCACTTTTGCCCTACATCGAGTTTGCCGACTAGATGGTCCACGAGACTATAAACAGCATCGGTAGTAGACCGTTTCTTACGAAAGCCGAATTGATTTGTAGATATCAGATGGCGAGACTCCAGGTATGAAATTAATCTTGAGTTAATTATTTTTTCAAGTACCTTGGACATTGCAGGCAGAATCGATATAGGCCTATAATTCTCGACATGACTTTTGTCGCCAGACTTGAAGATTGGATGCAAAAGCGCCCTTTTGAAAAGGTCAGGAAAGACATCCTTCTTTAAACAAAGGTTACAAACGTATGTTAGCGGCGGAACTATCATATCTTTATACGTTTTTAATAATCTCGATGAGATACCGTCCCAGCCAGCTGCACAGTTGTTTTTAAGAGAGATAATCAAGCGATCAACCTCTGTTTCGTCAGTCTCCAGCAAGACAAAGGACTCCCTATGTGAAGTGGAAAAGGTAGGTATTTTAGGGTCTTTCTGGATTTTATGAGAAAGTAGTTTTCCTATGGTGGCAAAATAAGTATTAACTTCGTTTATAGACTCTTGTATGCTTTTACTTGAATTTAGCAAATCACGCGCAGGTGAATGAGATATTGGCAACAGATTGAATAACATTCCACAGTTGTTTTGGATTTTTACCAGCTTTGATAAATTCATTTTTTTCATAATCTCTTTTAACTTTACGTAATAATTTTGAGCAAAAGTTACGGTATCTTTTGAAAGATAAGGATAGAATTTCGTTACTCGGATCTTTTCTCAGCTTTATATGTAACTTATCTCTATGTCGTAGGCATTTTAATAAACCTGGGGTTATCCAAGGTTTAATGGGCCTCCGTTTGCGAGATACTGGGAATGAATTGGTATTAGCAGATATAGCTTGAATGAATGGATCAATCAAATGTTTAGTAGCTAAGTTAGGATCATTCGTTGAGTAAACTAAGTTAAAATTGATATTAGCTATTATCATTAGCGAGACTAGTTTCATCAATTTTACTGATGTGATGTCGCTGTGCGGGTGTGCCGTTTACTTTTAGTAATTATATCAAAACAGCAAAGTGATCAGTGACAGTGGTTTGTAAAACTAATACCTTCGCGGAGAGAGCAGTCTTTAAATTAGCATGGTCAAGGCATGTGGAGCTATGAGTTGGTAGCACATGACCAGGATACAGGCCATGGTGGGCAAGGAGATCAAGATAGTCCATTGTGTGAGTAGCCTGCAGATTACTAGCGATATCTATGTTAATATCCCCTACAAAAACAATTTTTGTATGATTTTAGACCCGAGAGCACACAATCCATAGATTGTATAAATTTGGATGGGTCAATAAATGCATACGGTCTGTAGATACCAACAATTGCCAAATCGTTACCTATAGTTGTTATCAGGCAATTGGATTCCAATGCGTCGGGTTCTATAACTTTTACATTACATAAGCTATTCTTTAAGTACACTACTATTACATCATTTTGATTGTAATTGTGACTAGTTTTAAAAGTGTTATAGCCTTCAAGTGCCGGAATAATAGGATTACAGGAAAGCCAGCATTCGGATAAAACAATAACATCACATGAAGTATTAATTCTTTCCAGCAACATTAAAAGTTCACCGAAGTTAGCCTTCAAACTGCGAATGTTTTGTGTTAAAATAGTAAGGCACAAGTTTGACGTGGGTAATAAGGCAGAACATTGTTCGGGATCACATGCTACTGCATCACAAAAGGAGACGTTATCAATGTTAAACAATAAATCATTTACTGGAGAGAACTTTATAATAATAGGTTAACAAATGGCAAAACAGTTTACGGTGGGAGGTCAATATATATGGACAGCTAAAATGTTGATGAAAAACGCGTGACATATTATAGATAAAGGAATAAACTTCCGAGCATAGTTCTACTACATAATATAGCTCGCAAGAAAGTATGGTCGGTTTATAAAATAAAATCAAAATTATTGTACTGTGGAAATATATTAAAATCTGTTTATAAGTCGCAGAATGAGATTTGGGAGGGTTTCTAGTTAGTATATAATATATAAGAATATTAGGTATGCGTGTGAATTGAGTGTACATTGTTGTGTTTGTGTATATTTTTTTACAATAAATGTAAATTGTGGGTAGATTTATAAAGCATCTTAAAGACAAAATAAGGCTAGAGGTACAATGAGTTAAACGGACGAGTAAGTTGTAGGAATAAAAAATTCGAGAAGAGATACAAGTACCTAGTCAATTCTTTTTCAGAGCAGCTAAGTCGCTTTCATTTTTGATTTCGATGCGTGGACCGCCTTCCGATTTCCGTAAGTATATACGGCCTTTATTGGTCCAACAGTATTTGTACTCTAAACTTTTTCGCGACTCACGGGCCATTGCAAATTGCTTTCGGTCTTTATTTGTTAAACTCTCTGTTACATAAATTGGCATTTTAGGGCCAGATAATCCAAGGGATAACGTGGATAGTTTATTGTTAAAGTTTATTTTATTATACATATAGGGTAAGCTATAGTAATCTTGCCCCCCCCTCAATCATTGGCCTTTAAAATCAATATATTAAGTGTTTCCATGGAGTAAAAGGTATAAAAAAATATTTATATTTTTCTATGTTGACAACACTCTTAAATAAAATTGGTAGTTTTAGAAATTATCAGCTAGCAACACTTGAAAAAAAATCGTTTAGCGGCGTGCACGTAAACGGTGTGGATTATTACGAAAATCATAAGAAGTAAGTACTTTTTTAATGTAAATTACCTGTTTTCTTAGTATTAAAATTGGGAAGTATGCATTCCTTTAAGTTATTTATCATTGAATTTAGGTTTATATGCCTTTATTGGTGGAAAAACACTCGAAATAACCTAAAATCAGGTAGGCCAAAGTTAATACCATTCGCTTATATGAAAGATGAGTTGATTGGCATGGGTGCCAAATGATAGTAGCCACTGCTTAAAAATATCCACCCTATTTTAAATCTGTAATGAATGATACTGTCAACTCCTTTTTAAATAATTTAACATAAAATGTCGTAGCATTGCAATAGCTAGATTTTAGCAGGGCCAATCATTATACTTTTTATGTTCTTGGCCGTGCTATTCATTGTACTCTACGTATGCCAATGTTTGTACAAAACAATCTTAAATTACGTAGTGATGTACCGGTGTCGATACTGAATAATAATAATCAATAATTATAAAATATGCATAATGTAATTCTGTTGTTATATTTTTAAGGCTAAACGAGATCTATACCTATTACAACCCAATCCAGATGCTATTAGGATAATAAAAATAGGTTTAAATCTCTTTTTCTCAGCCACTTGAGAGAAAAGGCTAAAATGCATACTGTCATTCGAATAGAATCTGGATATGACCCCCTAGTCTCTAAATTAGTGGCTATCATAAAATAAAAGCTACTGACATATATTTTTTATCCATTGAAAATGTTATGTTTATTTCATAGCGAAACATTTTATATAGGAAAATCAAAAAGTTCCCGCGGGAACCAAAAAACCTTAATCGACGCGGACGAAGTCGCTTGCATCAACTAGTATTATAAGACATTAGGCGAAAGTGTATCTGTCTGTCTGTCTTCGACGCTTTCCCGGCCTATCTTTTCAACCGATTTTGATGAAATTATACCATACTTTTTATCCCGGAAAATTAAGGAGTTCCCTCTGGAATAAAATAAACTTAATCCACGCGGTCGAAGTCGCGGATATCATCTAGCATATTATATGTCTAGCTGATGCTCGGGATTTTGATCCCGGTCCCCGTGGGAACTCTTCTGGGATAAAAAGTATTCAAGAGCTATGCCAACTTTCATGGTGATCAGTCAAACGGTGTTGGAATTATAAATTCCGATGTAACATTTAAATAACGATTTTTACTAAAAAAACAATCATATGTTTCATTGTTTAGTTTGTCTTGTTGCAGAAAAAATGCCGAATACTGCCAAAGAAAACGCTTACAAAAAAAAATATTCTGAAAAAGATTTACAAGCGGCAATCGAAGCTGTAAAAAAGGGTATGTCTAAACGAGCAGCCGCCAATACATTTGGGATACCCCGAGGAACTTTGCAGTTTCGTTTGCATGAAAACTTAATAAAAACTAGACCGGGTCCGCCAACGGTCCTCACAATGGCCGAGGAAAACACGTTGGTTGAGTGGATAATTGAGAGCAGTAGGAAAGGTTTTCCGCGGCGAAAAGAAGATCTATTGCAAAGTGTTGCTACATTTCTAAAAAAATCACCTAGGCCTAATAGTTGTATAAACAATACACCAGGAGACGGGTGGTACAAATTATTTTTAAAACGTCACCCTTAAATAGTACATAGAACAGCTGAAGCTGTTACTTCAGCTAGTGCCAATGTTTCTGAAGAAAATTTGAAAAAATGGTTTCATCAAATTGAAACTTGCCTAAAAGAAGAAGAATGCCTGCATATTTTAGAAAATCCAAAACGTATTTTCAATGGCGATGAAACCAATTTCTTATTATGCCCAAAAACTTCAAAGGTTTTAGCCCTCAAAGGTACTCGTGACGTTTATGAAATTGATAATGCGCCCGCAAAATGTGGGCTAACAGTTATGTTCACATTTTCGGCCAACGGAGCTATTACGCCACCTATGATCATTTACCCACTCAAACGTAACAGGGCAGATATTGCAGCGTCTGTACCACCAGAATGGGGAGTAGGTTTGTCATCGAATGGATGGATGAACAAAGATCTTTTTTTACAGTACATAACTAATGTATTCTATCCTTATCTAGTTAAAGAAAATATAGAACTTCCCATTGTTTTATTTGTTGATGGCCATAAAAGCCATATTAATTTTGAACTAAGCAAAGTATGCAAAGAAATGGGTATAATACTTATAGCATTATACCCAAACGCGACCCGGATTCTACAGCCCGCAGATGTGGCTGCCTTCAAGCCAATTAAAGGTTCTTGGAAAAAAGGCGTACTAGAATGGCGGCAGGTAAATCCGACAAAAAATTTGACAAAAATTGACTTTGCTCCGATACTTAACATAATATTAAAAAAATACATAAATAGAAACATTATTGTAAACGGTTTTCGAGCCTGCGGTTTATATCCATGGAACTGTAACGCTATTGATTTAAAAAAATGCCTCGGTAAAAATATGAGAAATTCGACTAACATTCCAGAAAACAAGCTGCAAAGAACTATGACTTTAAAAATGTTTGAAAAAATCGTGGGATCAAACATAGTTTCCCATCTAAGCGAGTCTCCAGACGAATCGAGTTGTTATTACAAAGCTTTGAATGACCTATTCAAATATTTGTTATTGTTTATTCGAATTCTCAGATTCTTACTCAACACCTTGGCAGCAAATGTTATTTGGTTTTGACCCTTAATTCGACGGAATAAATGTTAGAAGTCAATGATCTCCTTAAAGGGCCAATCATTATACTGCTTACCCTATATACGTATTCCTTTACGCTATTTAGTACTTTGTTTCTTGATAACACCGTAGTTAGCTCTGCAACAATGGTGGATTCACCTGACTTGTTCTTAATTCTAAACACATCCTTTATCTCTGATGGCAGGATGTCGACCTTTATAGCTTCACATGTCTTTTGGACAATATCACATAGGTCTCGTTGTGTCTCTTGCCTTATCGGTTGCGAAGTTGCAGGCAAATTGCGAATCTCGAAAACCTAGAACCTCGACCTTTTTTGCATTTCTTCTAACTTAGACTCCAAGGTGGTTATATAATTAAGTTTTTCCTTCCGATCGCGCTCCAGAATGAGGAATTTGTCCTTCATGTCCTCGTATTGCTGCAATATAAATTGTAGGGACTGTTCCAGCTGTGTATTGGATGCTTGGATTACGGATTTTTGTTTTTTAAGCTCCGTAATGTCGAGGCTCAGTTTGCTTAGAGCTACATCCTGATCTTTCTTCCAGTTGGTTAGCAGGTCAAGCAATTCTTCCTTAAGACATTGGTCTCCTAAAACTTCTTCGGATTTATCCTGGGTTTCATTGCGAGGTCTCTTTTGCCGCCTTGACAAGTAAAGTAGTGGATTTTCTGGATCAAGTTTGGTAATATCTCCTTCAGAGGCCACATGATGCACTTTACAGGTTTGTTTTTTTCGTAAGTTCGACATTTAAATGAAATAAGCTTTAGTCCACAGTTTGAGTGATCGAGTTAAGTGTACGCTAGAAACGAGAAACCGGTTAGCCGATACTTATTAAACACGGTGCGCACGTTCACTCGGTTACGCGAGCTGAGCGGTTATGAAATTCGTTGCTGTCAGCCATGCATTCCGCCTTATCGATATCTTCAAAGGCGGGCGGTAGGTCGGGCCGTACTAACGGAGGGAGAGCGGGAGCAGGGATCATTTTGAGAGCCCTCGCCAGTTTGTAGAACGCACTACGCGATGGCGAGAGCTCCCCCAAGAACCTGTCCGATTGTCCGTATCGGAGTGCCCTCGTGTTTGGAGTCTGCTCCGTTTTATGAATTCGGGAAATATCGTTTTCGTGAGTTTTCGCAATTTTCTTTTGTTTTGTCGTGTTACACTGTGTGTTGTGCATCTGACAATAACAAATTGTGCATTAAACTGGACCATTTGGTATGGATTTTTATTATTTAATGAGATAGGACTCGAACAGTGCACGTGGACTCCATTTTGGTGGCACGCTATCCTGTGGGATAGGTGCCCAGGTGATAATTGTTCAAAGTACTTCCACTGAGACTGATAATCTGAACCTTCATCTCCAGACCTTAACATAGGTACTTTTTTGAGTTCTTTCCGGTAGCCGTCATTTAGGTTCTTCCATTTTTTCCTTTAACTATAATCTGAAAATTAAAAGTAATTACCAATATTGGATTTTTATGGAATAACAGCTTTTTTTATTTGCGATAGTCCCATCATTAACTCATAACCTCATTACTAGTAATGCATAAAATATAAAGTTATGGATGGACGGATGGATAGCTAGACGTAATATCACATTAAAATTTATTATTATAATATTACCTACATTTAGTAAAATTTTTGGAAAAGCTAGGTCATTAATAAGTGCTTTTTTTTTTTCAGGTTTCTTGGTCACGGTGGATCATTTAGGTCTCTGGCTCAATCTTACCGATTAGGACGAAGTACAGTTGCCAAAGTAATTTATCAAACTCTAGAAGCTATTTGGAAAAATTTGGCCCAAATACATATGCCGCAGCCAACCTGTGATAAGTTAAAAAGTGTAGCAAATTTATTTTTTTCAAGATGGCAATTTCCTAACTGTTTGGGTGCGATAGACGGCAAACTTTTCCGCATAAAAAATCCACCCAATAGTGGAAGTGCATATTATAATTAAAAACATTTTTTTTCATTAGTGCTACAAGGAGTGTCAGATGCAGACTACAAGTTTATTATTGTAGAAGTTGGCGGGAAAGGCAAACAAAGTGATGGAGGCACTTTTCATTTTTCACGATTAAATAGATTATTAACAGAAAATAGATTCAACGTTCCACCGTCACAAAGATTACCTGGTTCAAATCTGAATTTGCCATACGTATTAATTGGCGATGAAGCTTACCCTCTTAAAAAATATTTGATGCGCCCATATCCCTCCGGTGGTTTAAATACGGAAAAATAATTTTCAACAAAAGATTATCCCGGGCAAGAGTCACAATTGAGTGCGCATTTGGTATTCTAATAAATAAATTTCGTATTTTTACGAAAAGTATAGAGGCAGACAAAAAGCACACAATATTGATTATAAAGGCTTTGTGCCTGTTACACAATATTATAAGAGAAAGAGACTGAGACTGAAGACTCAAATAGTCACAATAGCGAACGCAGGTCAAGACGGAATAATCGAGCTACGATTCAAGCATCTAGAATACGAGATCAATTCAAACTTTATTTCAATAACCCAACCCAAGCATAGGTAGGTAGGTATCTATGAAATCGTGAATGTATATGATATTAAATTGCCGTATCTTTTTTAATTACTCGTAAAAATTAGGTAATAAATACTTACCACTACTACCAGGATATTGTTGTTTTATTTCGTCCCACAATTTTTTTACAACATGCCTATATTTATGTTGTGGATATTTTGACATCCATATTGCGGGTCTACTCAGTATTTCACTAATAAATTGTTCCACATTCATTATTTTAAGTTAAAAACGCGCGGTAGAAACAAAATTATTTGTTTCGGTCGTGCGATGCGTGAATGCGTCCACCGATGCCACCGCTCGCGCCGCTCTGAGCTGTGGCCGCCTCGATACTCGCTAGTACATTTGTTTCACTCGCACACTGCGCAGCCCATCGCCGCCGTGTACCGCGCGTCTCTCCCCGCGCCGCAGGTCGCGCCACGCTGCGCGTCGCCGTTAGCTGTGGCATACTTTATAAGTTGTCTACCATTTGTTGTCTCAAACCGCGCCGCAATCCACGCCGCTTTTGGCTGTGGCCAGGCGGTTAAACTTCTTCGCGGAATATAATACTTTGTTGCTGCTGATCGCTGAGTCAAATGAGCTCTTTGCACAGCTGTAATGGCATAGTGTTTTCAGAACATGACTCCCCTCTTCACTTACATGTGGAGATGGATTAATTTACCCGACCTGTAAAAAGCAAATCATTATAATACACAGAAATTTTCGCCTTGTATAAATGAGCCAACTTCAGGATAATAGCGCCAATACAGGCTATTGTTAAATATCATGATTAATTATAATTAATTAAATTGATTAACATTTTGTGGATCTACAAGGAAAATGTTTGTATACTCATTACCTACAAAGTATGCTTACAAAATAATATTTGGCCGGTTTTTTTTAAGTAGGGACGGGAATGACGTGGAAGTAAGATGTTGATCTTTGTACACACTTCATGATAGACAGTAAACGGACAACGATTCATTCCTTTTCCTACCCTCGAGGTATCAATAGCGCTAATAAACATTATATTACTTTTTCTTTCATAAAATTCCACTATCGTACCTATGCTATTATCAAAAAGCATTAAAAGAAAACAAAGCACTATTGTTATTAGACAATCACACACAGCAGTTAAAAATATCGAGTGCTGCAAGAAAAATGGCATAATTCTATTGACTTTTCCACTTCATTGTACCCATGGGCTAGTTGAAAAAGCAGTTAATACTGCTTGTGACAATTGCATGCGGTCTAATCCAGGAAAAGTAATGTCCATCTATGATATTACTGGGATAGTGAAAACAACGTTTAATATAGCCGTCACACCGCGCAATATATCTTCCGGACTCATCCATACCGGACTTTGGCCAGTTAACACTGATTTATTCCAGAACTCTGATTACCTTCCGAGTCAAATTACTGATCGACCTCCGTCAGTCCGGGTCCATCCAGCTCCAACTAAGAGGAAAATTCAAGAAGTGAAGAACCCGCGCCATGGTCCTACTTCTAGCACAAGCGATGAACGTCCTTTTACAACTCCAAGTACATCAATCTTAAATTTTCGGGCTGATTTGAGGAGGTACCTCCTGAAATCAGCTACAAAACAGAAGTCGTACCCAAGTCTTCAGAAAACCCTAATAAAAATACATCTGATCTGGCGATATTTGAAGTAATGCTTAATACTATTATAATGCCTTGCATTGAATCAGTTATTTCCTCCACAGTCTTTACATCTGATATAATACCTTGCATGTACATCACGAGATATTTCAATTACTGTGACAGCTATTCCACTATCACCTGAAACTCTTAGAGCCTTGCCAAAACCTCCACTAAGGGAAGGAAATCAAACAAATAGACGCAAAGTGAAATCCGCTATCTTAACCGCCATTCCGGTAAAAGATAAACTAGCTGCAATCGAAGCAACTAGAACGGCTAAGAAAAAGGTGAAAAAACCTAACTTTAAAGAAATAAAAACAAGAAAAATGCGCGCAATTTTGAGGCATTGACATGACAAAAGTAAGTTGGAAGGACAAAAAGCAAGTTGTGTTAGCGTTGACATACGTTAGAGCACGTCCCGTAGGGAATATCGAACGATTCGATAAAAGAGGAAAAAAGAGGATTCTTATCACGTTCCCAAAGCTAATCAGGGAATATAACATGCACATGTAGACCACATGGATTCTTTTTTGGGAAGCCTATTTCTTTCTATTCGAATGAAGAGCAGAAAGTGGTACATGAGAATCTTCTTTGCAAATACAGTACCGCTAACAACAGAGGGCGCCCAAGCACCAGTGCAATTAGGGAAGATCAACCCTCACTTAAAATGGTAAAAGGGAAACCTTGGCAAGTTTTGCCACCCCTTGAAGTTAGACTCGACCAAATGGATCATAACATCATGAGAACAGAAACACGTGGTCGATGAATGAATGAATGAATACACTTTTATTGTACACCACATAAACATAACAAATTAACAGTAAAAATTTAACAAAAGGTATACAATTTGGCGGCCTTATCGCTACATAGCGATCTCTTCCAGGCAACCAAAGGCGCTAAAAACAGCTCAAGAAGAGAGGTAGGTGGTGCATTTAACTGTACTGTGTTGCAAATAAACATGCATAAACCTATATATACAAATATAATATGTACATATAACAAACTTACAATAAAATATATAGATAGTGATAATAATTAATATATACCTATATAATTAATATCAATAATAAATAAATATATACAATATTGTCAAACCACAAATAAAACAGAAGGGAATAGGCAAGTTAAAGATCCGCAGATGCAGACAGAAAATGATCTTTGACAAGTTTTTTAAAAATGGTAATAGACTGTGCCTCTCGGATTTCAAGAGGCAAGGCATTCCAAAGCTTAACAGCCTGAACAGTGAAAGATCGGTGGAAGAAAGATGAATTATGTGAAGGCACCCTTAAGATCAATTTCTTTGCAGTACGGAGAACTTCACCAGGGCGACCAACGAATTCAAATTTTTCCTTTAAATAAGGTGGAGAAGAAGGAAAAAACAACACACAGTAGAGAATAGAAAGAATGTGCAAATTCCGGCGAAGTCGAATAGGTAACCACTTGAGACGAGAGCGAAATTGTGATACACGGTCATATTTACGTAACCCAAATATGAACCGAATGCTAATGTTTTGAAGTCTCTCAAGTTTATTTAACTGATCGTCAGTTAGGTTAACAAAGCTTGCGTCAGCGTAATCCAGAATAGGAAGAAGGAGAGTCTGTGCTAACATAATCTTGGTAGGAATCGGAAGGAAAAATTGAAGGCGACGCAAAGAACCTAGAGATGCAAAAGTTTTCCTGCTGACTTCCTTTAAGTGATTAGTCCAACTTAGAGTGGAATCCATAGTTACACCCAGATTTCTAACGCTGTCAGAGTACGGAACTATGAAGCTATTGAATTCTATGGGCGGCAAGGAAAACCAGTCAACTCTTGAGATTAGGTTCCGACTACCGATAATAATCACCTGAGATTTTTTAGGATTTACAGTGAGGCCATAGGATCTACTCCATTCCAGGATAACACTTAAATCTTTATTCATCCTTGAAACGGCTGTCGGAAGATTCTCAAGAGATGTTTGAGTATAAATTTGAACATCATCCGCATACATGTGATAGAGAGAAGAGAGTTTTTGAGTAATAGAATTAATGAAAACAGAAAAGAGTAATGGTGACAACACGCCCCCTTGAGGCACGCCGGCAGAGATATCACACCAAGATGAATAAGTCTCTTCAACGCGAATACGCTGCCGACGTCCCTGAAGGTAACTACGAAACCAGTCAATCACAGATGGAGATATGTTAAGAGAACGTAAAATAGCCAACAGTACATCGAAATCTACAGTGTTAAAAGCATTGCTAAAATCCAGCAAGGTCAACACAGTTAGTTGTTTATTATCCATGCCCCAACGAATGTCGTCAGTAACTTTCATCAGAGCAGTAGCCGTACTATGACCGGAACGGAAACCAGATTGGAGAGGATTAAGTAAGCACTGCCTATTAAGGAAAAAGTTTAGTTGTTGGTAAGTAAGTTTTTCAAGGACTTTAGAAAGAAACGGTAAGATAGAGATAGGACGGAAATCGCAGAACTTAGTAGGATTAGCCTTTTTAGGGAGAGGAACAACATGCGCACTCTTCCAAGCTTCAGGAAACTTGCAAGAAGAGATGGACTCATTTAAAATGTGAGTGATAATAGGCGAAATAATACTTATGAGAGGAATAATCATATTACGGCTAACGTCGTCGCTACCAACTGCATTCGAAGAGACTGACAATATGCTCTTGTATGATGCCATCATGTAATTTATTAAGTATAATTAAATTTTCTAAGTGCAATGTTCACTTATGTATACTTACAGATCGTTCACACATGCGAGTCCGTTTTACTTGTACGTTTTTAACGGATACGTCATAAATTTATGCTCTGTTCACACATAGGCACCGTATAACGTTCAACGGATCCGTCATTACTGGATGCGATGTGTGAACAGAAAACTCGCAGTATACCGCCGCTATTCTACAAGGATGGACGCTGTCGTGTTGTATTGGTACTATCGTCGGAGAAGGAAGATTCGACGTTATTGGCAGCATCCACTTATGGCCCAAAGATCTAGAGAGGGTGCTTACAGTTTACTTATGAGTCAGTTACGAGGTGATGAATCGAAATTTTTCAATTACTTTCGTATGTCAATGTCTACTTTTGATGAACTTCTTAAACTATTGGAAAAGGATTTAAAAAAGCAAGATACTCGTTGGACGAAAAGTATCTGCCCAGAAGAAAGATTAGCGATATTTTTAAGGTACGTACTTTTATTTTTAAAACTCAGACAGATCTAACGTAGCATCACTGTATACAGATTGTAATGGCGATAGTGCACTATCAGTAGACTGTGGTCTGCTAGCATCACTGTATACAGGTTGTACTGGCGATAGTGCACTATCAGTAGGCTGTGGTCTGCTAAAATAGCCCTGGGATTGATAGTGACTAGCACCAGATGTTTGTGTATAGGCTGACCAGTCATAAGTTGACTGGCCAATTCTTCTATGTTTAATATTTTGTAATAGGTTTAACACCCCTGACTGGAATTCCAAAGTTTGGTCATCATCAAGCAAAGCCAAGGACGGCAAAATACCTTTGAAGAACGATAAATTGCGATCGTCCTGCTCAATTTTCTTCGGTTTTATCTGATAGTCAATGTAGGACATCATTTTGGCATCAATTTCATTAAAATTTCTTTTAGCTGGTGCTCTGCGTTTTGGCGGGGGGGCTAGATTTTGTTTGTCCTTTTGACTGTCATTGTCAAGTTGTGTCATTGTAGTCACACTGTCATCTTCGTTTGTAGGTTCATTCGATGTCGTGGTGTCATCTTCGGTGTGTTCTTTAGTTTGTTTAGCAGAGACGCTTTCGTGCGTTTCACCAGCAGCAACTACTTTTTTCAAAAACAGCATCTGATTATGGTATTTGTAGGGCTTCGTGTTTGAGACAGCGGAACCAGACGTCTTGCAATTCTTTTTATCTTTTAGTGTTCTCACCCAGGCATCTCTCATCTGTCTCCACTTTTTCATAACAAGTTTTCCTAAAACAAGTAATAAAACAATTAATGTTATTTTCAGGTATGCAGCATCCGGGTGTTCATTTAAAGATCTTCATTACACCTATCGCGTTGGTGTATCGACTGTTAGCAACATTATTAAAGAAGTTTCAAGATGCATATGGAACAATTTAAGTGAAAAATTTATGCGACTTCCTACATCAGTCGATGAATGGGAACAGATAGTAAGTGGATTTAACAAAAAAGCTAATTTTCCCCACTGTCTCGGAGCTGTCGACGGAAAACATATCCGACTTAAAAAACCACTAAATAGCGGTTCACTGTATATCAATTACAAGGATTTTTTTTCCATCATATTATTAGCGATCGTAGACTCCGACTATCGCTTTGTATACGTCAGTGTCGGATCTTATGGAAAAGAATGCGATTCATCAATATTCAAGGAGACAACATTTTGGAAAATGATGCTAGACGGCAGTCTACAAATACCAGCACCATGCCCATTAACAAGAGACTCAGAAACGCGAGTTCCTTATGTGATTATTGGAGACGAAGGTTTCGGATTACACGAAAATTTACTAAGGCCGTTTGGCGGGACGCATCTGGACAAAAATAAGCGAATATTCAACTATCGTTTGACTAGAGCTAGGAGATACGTTGAATGTGCCTTCGGTATCTTAGCTAATAAGTGGAGAATATTCCATCGGCCTCTAGACATCGATAAAACAACAGCTGTATGGATTGTTAAGGCATGTACTATTCTACACAACTTTATAAGGGACAAGGAGGGCTCAAACAGTGATAATAACGTATCTGAAGAATTTAGTTACGAAAACCTACCCCATGAAGTAAGAACACGAGGTGGTAATACTGCTAATTTAGTTCGAACAGAATTCGTGAACTATTTCATGTCCGAAGCTGGATCAGTTCCATGGCAGGATGAAGCTATTTAGAATGTAATTAAATAATAAAACAGACACTTACCGAACTCTTGCCTTTGTCTTTGTTCCATAGCCTCAAAATCCTCCATTAGAATAATGCATATTTCGCGCCAACCTGCAATACTTGCAGTATTGTCTTTGTATTTATCCAGCGTCTTGTCCCAAAGGACTGGCCTATCTTCCACCAAACTAATTAACATTTCCTTGTCTATTAACTTTTCCCACTCCTTGGTTGACATGGTTGATCAGTGATTATAATAATTATTACACACAATGCACGCGCGCGTTCTCTAGGAATGTACAATTGAATCAAACAAAACCTGTCGTATCACTCCCCCTCCTACACCCCGCACACAGCGCCCGCCACGCACACAGTATCTATCCGTTAAAATTCTACGTATCCGTATATTTTTACTGTTCCGTCGTCCAGTATTCGATGACAAAACGGAATGTCATTTTTTTACGGAACGATATTGTTTACTGTATACAGAATACTGTGCCATGTGTGAAGTCGCTCATACAACTACATACGCCATCGACGAAAAAAAAACGTACACGATAAAACGGAACAGTAAAACGGAGACATGTGTGAACCGGCCGTTACTGTATCAAAAACGATACAAAGATATTTTTTATAAAAATATAAATATTCCCACTAATATAGATTTTAATTTTTTTTTTTCAGTAAATGTTACGCCTTTATGCGACAAAATATTATTTTAGTATTTTATCATTATATTATGGGTTAACTACCAATTTGGCGGCGAACCTGTGGGGGGGTCCAATAATACGCTGGAGTCGTGGTATATTTTGGTTTATTCTGCGTTACACGTGGCAATAATCAAAGACCCAATCTTTCTTATTTCCATCGAGTAAGTGACGGCTGGGTCGTTCAGTAATCAATGTTTCATTCGACGCATTCGTCACAGCTCCACCGACTGAACCGAAGAAAACCAAACAGAAAAAAGGTAAAGATCACAAGCATGCCAAAGCTTTTTAGGGTCGGAAGCTACAGAAGTTTATTCGTCTTCGATATGTAACTGATTTTATTATATAACTAGTTAATTAAATGTGCTAAAAGTTGTTCTACCTACCAGCTACTCTTTCCTACAATATTTATAAACACCAAATATAGTTCCTTCGCTTTTCGCCCTAACCTATAAAACTACAATGGAATCAATCCAACAAACTGTCACTGAGTTGGGCGAACACTTAACCCAAAGAATGGCTGAGTTCCAGCGCAGCCTCCAGAGTTCCGTTCCTGCAACCAGTCCAACATCCAACATAAATGCACAGTTTGCTGCTTTTAGAAGTTTCATCCTAAGTGCTCTTGAAGCACTTCAATCTCAAGTTCAACTCCTCTTTAAAATGCAAGATGATATGGAAATGAGAAGCAGGAGGAAGATTTTGCTTATTCATGGTGTGCCGGAGAGCAAGGGTGAGAAGTTGGATGTAACTGTCACAAAGATTTTGTCGCAGCACCTCACAATGGTTGGTATCAATGAGTCATGTGTAAATCGCTGTCACCGTCTTGGTAGTCCCAGGTCTGACAAGCCAAGGGCAATCCTCATAAAATTCAATGACCAATCATTTAGAAATAGGGTATGGTTTGGTAAAACTGGCTTTAAAAATACTGGCATAACTGTTTCTGAATTTTTGACAAAGGAACGGCATAATGTTTTTATGGCAGCTCGCAAGCGTCTTGGTATTACAAAGTGCTGGACCAAAGATGGACGTATTGTAGTTGTCGGTTCTGATGGCACACGAAATTATATAATCTCCATGGCTGAGCTCAACATTCTTGCTACCGAGTCTCAAGCTCCTGCGCAGGGGCTAAAAGCAGCTGCTTCAACTAGTTCTGCAAACCCGGATCCCAAGCTAGTCAGAGTGAATAGACTAAGGAAAGTCACTAAGCGATAGAATATAAACCATTTCCCTTTTTAAAATTCCAGTAACAATTATTGTGTTGCAATTTGTTTTTATCAGATCGCTCATTTTAGGCAAACTATTTGTAATTTGTCTAGTCTTTTTGATCTTATTTTATGCCGTTTGGACGGTTAATTAAAAATAACTTATTTAATTATGTCTATTGAAATATGTCACAACACTCACTAACACCATACCTACTAATTTTCATATTTAATTGACACCTGTCAAATAATTGCAATTGTTATTCTTATTTCTGCCATAGACAATTTAGACGTTTCTTTTTACGTTGTTAATATTAATTACCGGTTATTGTGAGTTCAAAGAGGATCCAAACACTTGCAGTGTTCTAGGAATCTATGAAGTGTATTATTTATACACTTTTGCATGTCATGTAAGTTTTTGTTTTGTTTTGTGTTTACTTGCTTTAGGGTTAATGCTAAATTGTAAGTCTGTATGTTGCAATCTCTTACTTAAGTAGCTGGCGGGTAAATTACCTGTATAGTTTGTACAGGAACTTTTACACGTCGTAAAGCTTAAATATTCTTATTATTACTATTATTTTTATTTTTGTTATTATTATTAATCTTATTTTTTTTATTATTATTTTTTTTTTAATTTATTTTATATCACTATTTATATTTTATTTAAATATATATATATATATTTTTTTTTTTTTATTTATTTATTTATTTATTTATTTTTTTTTTTTTTTAATGTTATTTTATTTTCTTTGTTATGAGTTCAAATGACAGTACTCATGATAGATCAGATGACAACTATTTCACTGCCTCATCATCACCTTCACTTAATGAGAGCTTCCATAGTGTGTCGACTCCTCTCTGTTCCCTTCTTGATTCTACTTTTTCCCCTTTTCCAAAAAACTTTAACGTCATTCATATTAATGCTCAAAGCATTCCTGCACACTTCATGGACTTGTTAGATTCTTTTGATAATAAAAATATTCACGCTATACTTGTCTCTGAAACGTTTCTGAAACCAAACCTTCCGTCTACATCGTATTCCATTCCTAACTTCCATTTGATCCGCAACGATCGTACTGGTAAGGGTGGTGGGGGTGTTGCTATTTATCTTCGTAGTCATATCCCCTTTACGATTCTGAATTCTTCTCCTTCACAATATTCTGAGTCAGCTGAGCATATTTTTATTGAGGTGTTATTTGGCCGTCTTAAACTCTTACTCGGTGTGTTTTATAGTCCGTCGCTCTCTATAAATTATTTTGATAGCTTTAAAAATCTTCTTGAACAATATGTCGTGACTGTTGATCACACTATCATTATGGGAGACTTTAACACATGTATTATTAAGGATGACATACGTGCAAGGCGGCTCATGAACATAATAAATAGTGTTAACCTTTGTTTACTTCCAACGCAGGCCACACACTTCTTTCCAAATTGTACTCCCTCTAAATTGGACTTAATGATTACCTCGTCTGCAGAACACGTTGTCACTCACGGTCAATTTTCAGCAGATGCGTTCTCTTACCATGATCTTATATATTTGTCGTACAAAATCCGCCCTCCAAAAGTTAAGCCCACTGTTGTCATGAGACGTAGTTTTAAGAATTTCAATAATGATTGTTTCATGTCTGATCTTAATAACATTCATTGGGACTCTATTCTTGGTGCTAATACTGCTGACGACAAGATCTCCATTTTTAACTCAATCCTGACCGAACTCTTTGATAAGCACGCTCCCCTTCGTCCAATTAAACTGAAGCATCTCCCTGCGCCATGGTTGACACAAGATATCCGGGCACTGATGGCGAAGCGTAATGCTGCCAAAGCCAAGTACAAACGCAACCCAACTGACAGCTATCTCAATAAATATAAGCATCTGCGTAACCGTTGTAATAAAATCTGCAGGGACGCACAGCGGAGCTATATTTTCTCCTCCGTTGAAAACTGTGGCAGTACTGGGATTTGGAGATTCTTGGAGACACTCGGTTTTGGCCGGCAACGCTTGAGCGCCCCATGTGACCTGGATATTGATGCTCTTAATCGCCATTTCACTTCAATTTCGCCTATGGATCCACAGAATAAATGCAGCACCTTAAGTCATCTTAAGACTCTTTCTCCTTTAAACTGCGCTCCATTTCATTTCTGTCCTATAACTCCGGCTGAGGTAAAAAAACATGTCCTGGCAATTAAGTCCAATGCTACTGGGTGTGACGGAATTAACCGCAAAATGATTTTTCTTCTCCTAGATACTGTGGCGCCAGTACTTTCGCATATTTTTAATTTCTCTTTATCTTCTGGAGAGTTTCCTAAATCTTCGCGTAAAGCTCACATTATTCCTATACCTAAGGCTAAAAATCCAATTTCTTTCTCTCAGTATCGCCCTATCTCCATTCTTCCCTTTTTATCTAAAGTATTGGAGCGCATCGTGCATTTCCAGCTTAACTCTTTCCTGGTCAATAACAATATCCTCAGTCCGTATCAGTCCGGTTTTAGACGCGGCCATAGTACTGTAACTGCTCTTGTTAAAGTTTGTGACGATATACGTGCTAATATGGACAATCAGCTTATTACAATCCTTGCTTTATTAGATTTCAGCAATGCCTTCAACACTGTGGATTTTGATATCCTCCTTGCTATTCTCAAATCCATTAACATCTCAGAGGCAGCTATTGATTGGTTCCATAGCTACTTAAATGGACGTCAGCAATGTGTTTATAGTCAAAATAAATTCTCCTCCTATTCTTCTCTCACTGCTGGTGTTCCTCAAGGTGGCGTCCTCTCCCCTCTTCTATTTGCTATTTTTATAAACACTGTTTCAAAACAACTTTCTTCCAGCTTTCATCTCTATGCCGATGACTTACAAGTTTATATTGGATCCCCCTCACACAGTATTTGTGAGGGCATTGCTGAGGTTAACAATGAACTACTCAGTATCTACACATGGAGTAATTCATATGGGCTACGTGTTAATCCCAATAAGTCACAAGTAATTATTATTGGCAGCCGTCAGCAATTAGCAAAAGTTAATTTTAGCACTCTTCCTTCTGTTCGCTTTAACTCTACTGATTTGCTTCTTAGCACTACAGTAAAGAATCTCGGCCTGCTTATGGATACCACCCTATCCTGGTCACCTCAAGTAGCTGAGGTGAGTCGTAAAGTTTTTGCTTCGATCGGTTATTTAAAACGTTGGAAAAATTTCCTTCCAGTTAAAACGAAAATTTCTCTTGCACAATCTCTTCTTCTTCCGTTACTTGACTACGCTGACTCATGCTATCCTGATCTTACCGAAGAACTGCTGAACAAACTCGAGCGCCTACAAAATTTATGTATCCGGTTTGTTTTTGGACTGCGTAAATTTGACCACATTTCGGAGTACCGGGTTAGACTTAAATGGCTGCCGATCAGATTGCGTCGTGAACTTCATCTCCTCTCATTCTTGTACTCTATCCTAAATAATCCAGTTACACCCTCGTACCTTAAATACCGTTTTCGCTATATTTCTGATTCTGCCTCACATACTGACCTCCGATCTCGGCACGATAACCGCCTGGTACTCCCATTTTGCAAAACCAAGTTCTTCGGTAACTCTTCCACTTTTAAGGCTGTTGTTCTTTGGAATAATTTGCCTGCTGACATCCGTAAAAGTCAATCCCTTCCCATATTTAAATGTCGTCTTAAAGACTACTATCTGTCTTTGAGTGAAGTAATTTGAACAAATATCGTAATTAATGTGTTTTTTTTTTGTATTTTTCTTTTTTCATTATTTAATTATGTATGTATTTATATATATATTTATTATATATGTATTTATATATTTATTTATATTATATGTATGTCTATTTATTGCCGAATATATATGTATATTATATGTAGTATAATTGCACTATCCCGCACTCTTGCAGCTTTTCCTTCTGTCAGAGGTTGCCTGTAAGAGATTGCTTGCAGCAATAAGGCCGCCTTTGCATGCCTACAATTCTTGTTGTTGTTTATTCTATATTTTATGTATATTCTGATGTTTGTGTGCAATAAAGTATTTCTTCTTCTTCTTCTTCTTCTTCTAATTTTGAAGATCTGGACTAACAATACAGTTGGTTGAAACAACCCGTTTTGTTAAAGTATGGGATAATATTATATATCTTACCGTCTAACACGCCACACATGCTTCAACCAGCAACGTCAGCGTATTTAAGCCGCTGAAATAAAAATGGGAAAACACTACAAAGACCTGGCACGCTTATGCAGAAAACGTTAACAAAGCCGTTACAAAATATTTTTTTTCGCGGAATACTGAACGAAACGATGAATTCAATCGATTTGGATGAAAAAATCAAAAATGAATTTATAATCTGTGGGTTTCCAATTAAACGAAGACAAAGTGGATTACACAAAATGTGTAAAAAACACAAGATATCGAAAATTCTAACTTAAATAGAAAAATGCGCTAATGCAAAAGATTTTGATACAACGTCAAAGGTTATATCATTAATTGAGACTTGGCCCTAAATGGCCTTTATCACTAAATGTCTTAAGCCAAACAGACGTATTGTTGCTGGAAAATTCGCAGGGGAGGAAGAATCCTCGAAAGCGTTTAATTGCTTTCCATAATTTGGGTTGCACCTCTGACTCTGCAGTGGGTGGACGTGTCGTGTACGCGGTGCTGGCCGACGGTGCAAGTATTATCAAGTGTAACACATGTAATATAGTGATAAATGAGGTGATGTGTTTCATTCGAGACAAGTTAGACGTTATGAAATATTATGGATACTTCGCGAAAGAAGAGATATTCCGAGCTAAAACATTGCTTCAGCAGGCTGTGCCGTCTACAAAGCGCATGATACTACACCACTACACTGTAAGTAAGTTGGCTTTATTTATGGATGAGAATATGTGGCCTGAGGGAGTATTATTTAAGTGGTATATCTAATTTAGGCATAGGCCCTACAATTTAGCTCAGGCAAATTTGAAGATAATTCCTTAAATATGAAAATTATTAGCTTTAACTGTAAGGGTGTCAAAAAATCTCGTAAACGTGTGAATTCACTTTGTTGGACAGCGGATGTGGTAGCCTTGCAAGAAACTTGGATTATGTCATATGAGATACCAATCCTCGGAGAATAAACAGTGATTTCATGTGTTCAGTGGTAAATCTGCTATGAATCTTTCTGTAGGCCCGAGACGGAGTAGACCGTGCGGTGGTGTGGCATTGCTATGGCGAAAAAGCTTTTTTACTTCAGTGTCTGTTGTTCCATGTGTGAGCAAACGTATTAGTGTGGGTTAATTAATAATCGAGAGTTGTTATTCGTGTGTAATTTTATTAAGTCTATCTTTTATTCATATTGCATCGTTAACAGAAGTATAAAATCAAACCAATAATACTAAACCACAACAAACACGAAGCAAAATTAACACAATAAATAGTTATGTTACCAGCTCCTTGCCTACAAACACCGGCTCCGCGCCTAGAAACGGTGGCGGTTAACTCTTAGGGTGCTCCCTCACCGGGAGCATTCGCGTGTTATGTAACGTTACAGATTTGAGCATTACATCAGTGAAGGAGGAGAACCGAGCATTACAATGCGCACCTTGTAATGATACAAAACGGGCATACATCAGTGAAGGAGGAGAACCGAGCATTACAATGCGCACCTTGTATTGATACAATGTGTAATATCTTGATACAACTTGTAACATCAATGCGCTTCACAGCTTCAGCGGGCGGGCGGGGGGCTTCACTGCCCCTAGCCCCCCGCCCGCCCGCTCAGTAGCCTACGTGACAGTGAAGTGAACGCACGTTGTCATAAAGTGTTTCTGACGCTTCGGAGATTTTTTTGGCGTCACGGACAGTTGTAAATTTAAGTAATGGCTTGGGACAAAGAGAAGACTCTATTATTCATAGAAAAATATAGGGAAATCAGGGAATTATGGGACCCTAAGCATCCTCAACACTTTAATAAAATAATAAAACAAGACGGTTGGGTGAAATTATCGGATCAATTTGGAATAACCGTAGAAGAATGTCAAAAGAAAATCACAAGCCTGTTAGCATCTCTTAGAAGAGAAAAGAGCAAAATGAAAAAAAGTGCTTCAGGAACCGGAAAAGGTGGGTAACATATTTTATTTATGTACCTACATCTACTTTAGTCATGACAATAACTGTGACAAGCAAGGGGTGAGTGTGAGTGGCGGAGAGGTCACATTCCACACGACTCGTGTGTACCTAGGGCATGTTTTGTTTGTTGATGATACCTTCACTATAGGCCATTTGTTTAGAAAAAATGTAAACTTGATTAGAAATGATCTTGATCAATGTTGATTACACTTCAAAACTGGGCATCCGCATACCTAAACAAGTGGACTATAGGTGCCTTCACCATTTATTTATTTATTTATTTATTTATTAATTTATTCAATTCAGTACATATTACATAATCTATATTTCAGGTGCAGAAGAAGTATATACTAGTACCTGGTTCGCATATGCAGCTTTATCATTTATACTGGACAGATATGAACCACGGAAGACAACAGATTCAGTTAGTATATTATGTATATTACATTTAATATCTGTTTACACAGGTTTTAAATATTTTTTAACCTATCAAGGCTAAATAAAGCAGGACATTAATAAACATTAAGCATATTCGTTTTGCCATGGTACTGCTCCTTCTTGCGAACAATAATTACTAATTTCTTCACGTATCTCTTGAGGAACTATTTGTGCTGCTTCTTGTTGTTCATCCAAATCCATTAAACCAGCATTTTCTTCGGTATCAGCCCTCCAAGATCCTGGTGTGATTACTCCTAAATTGTCCCTGTCAAAAGATCCCGGAGGTGTGTACAAATCCCTACTTCGCCGATTTCTTCGTAAGAAGTTATGTAGGTGTGCTATGGCATTAACTACTAAAGTAGCATTTTCTGGTTGCAATAACATGGGTTTCCGCAACACTCGGAAAACTGCTGACATAATGCCAAACACATTTTCGACTACTCTCCGTGCTCTACAAAGTCTGTAATTATAAATTCTCTCCTTTGTTCCTTTACGATGATGTCCTGAATACACTTTCATTATATTTTCTGATAATGCGAAAGCTTCATCCCCAATAAAATAATAAGGAATTTCTTTGTTCCGCATCGGCAATGCTCTTGGCTGTGGTAGATTCAAAGATTTATTCTGCATTTTAGTATACAAATTACAATTATTAAATACTCCTCCATCAGAGATTCTCCCTTGACAGCCACAGTTTATATATATTATATTGTAATTTGAATCCACAGCCGCAAATAGAACTATACTAAAAAAACCTTTAAAATTATAGTAATCGCTTCCACTTCTGTATGGGGCTTGCAGGACTACATGTTTGCCATCTATAGCGCCGACACAATGAGGGAAATTCCACTGGTTATTGAAGTTTTCAGCCAAATTTAGCCAACCATCTGGTATGCTAGGTAACTGAAAAAAAAAACCTTGTTTTAGATTCCTTGTGAACCTGGGACACAAGACTTGCAGGAGACTCGCAACAAGCCACCTGAAAATCCTGATGCACCACAACGGAAAAAAGCGAAGGTGGATGGAAGTGATGAAATAATGCACTCGACTTTCCAAATTTTGCAAGACTTTACTTCTGCTAAATCGGATGAATGCACTACTTTTGGGAAATTTATTACTGAAAAACTCAAGACGTACTCTCAAAATACTAGGGCCTGTGTACAGCACCACATTTCCAATATCTTGTTTAGTGCCGATCGCGGTGAATATGAGTACATGTACCAGCAACATGGATATTGGACTCCTGATTCTCAACTTTCGCGTAATGAATCAAACCATGCTGGACCATCAGGCCTCCAAAGTACACCCTCACCAGCAGCAGTTCCATCCACTGCAGACGCCCAACTTTCTTCGCCTGAAGCCAGTATTAATAGCCAAGAAAGTGAGGGGTTTATGCGTGAATTTGGAGATCTGATTGATTAATAAACTAGATTAATAAACTCACCAGTATATTTTCTTTTAAACATCCAATTATAGCTTCACTCACTTCTTTGATAATACAACTTATAATCTGATTGGACATTCTAAAAGTAACCTGCAAGCTTGAATAAGAATCACCAGATGCGTAAAATCGTAACGTAACAGCTAATCTTTCTTGCACTGTTATTGCTTGTCTATAATTAGTATCTTCTTTTTTAACATATGGTCCAATGAGATTTATTAAGTGTTCAAAATCCGAAGAAGAGATTCTTAAAAACATTTTAAGTTTACTTATGGGTCGGTTGATTCTTTCTAAAATATCCAAACCGCCTGTATTTTGCCGGTTTTGATATAATTCATGACACCAATATCGTTTCTTCTGTGTTTTTTTTTTACGTAAATAACAATGTCGAATTAATATTGCCGCACTCAGCACAACGACCGCTTCGTCTGACATCTTGCTATGAAATGCTGAAAATGCTCAAAGTCGAATCAATATTACATTACACGCAAATACTCGTCAGTCAGGGAGGTAGAATTGTAATGTAATGCTCAAAGACGAATCTATAATGTTACAGTACACGTGAATGCTCCCGGTGAGGGAGCGTCAGGGAGGTAGAATTGTAATGTAATGCTCAAAGACGAATCTATAATGTTACAGTACACGTGAATGCTCCCGGTGAGGGAGCATTCACGTGTACTGTACACAGCATAACTCGCTATCGTTTCTAGGAATGCCTGCCCTCCTGTGAGAGCCAGGGGGCCCGTGACGGGAGAAATTGACTGCAGAGCGCTAATGGGACCATACGTCTCTGGTCGACATCTATGTAACTCTCAGTTTTAATTAAATGTTTTATATCAACTTTCCAACTTAATTTTTGATTTAAAGAACTAACAGTAACTGTATCGCAACGCTCCCCCAAGAACCTTGACTGGCGCAGCCGGTAGGATTGGTTTAAAAAGGGGTACAGCTTTCTCCAGAAATTCTACGTTAGATTCCGTGGAAAGAAAGTAATTAGTGCCTTAGCCAACCTGAACGAAACAAAGAAATAAGTTAAGTGGGTCTACGTGAGCAGAGATGCTGGCAGCCGGTTGGTGAGTACCTTTTCACCTTCCTTACCCTTTTCCGATAATATAGGATAAATCCTCGCCTCGTTATCTGGTTTCTTTTTTTTATTGTATGACAATATTTAATATAACCAAATATAATGACATATAATGAAACAAAATTGAAATAACGAATTATAATAGAAATTATAATTTTTTTTAATTAAAATAACAATTATTAATAAAGAATTTTGAAAAGTTTAGAATAATAATAGGTATTAAGTTTTTAGATTTAATATTAATTTTTGTGTTAAGTGATTTTTATTATTTTGTATGTGTGTGTGTGTGTTTTAATAAGGTAATAAGTTCCATTACTATTAATAACTATTCAAGTTTTTTTCAAAGAATATTATATTAAATCAAATCTTTAATATAATTATTATATTCTCTTTTCTTTAAAATGGAACAAATTACTTTAATTCCCCCACAGATGTTTAAAATTATCCCCGTTTTCGGAGGGGATAAACGACAGTTAAATTTATTTTTAAGACAGTGTGAATATGTGATAAGTAAATTTCAAGGCAGTGAGGAACAAAATGTTTATTTAATGAATAGTATTACAAGTCGCCTAACCGATAGGGCCGCCTCGCTTATCAGCGAGCGAGAGGATGTTATGACTTGGACTGATTTCAAGGAAATTCTCATACAACATTTTGGAGACCCACGTAGTGAGGAATGCATAGCGATAGAATTGGAAAATTTAAAGATTAGAAATGCGGAAAGTTATTTAGATTTCTGCAATAGAATTCAGTCAGTGCGTTCTGTTTGGATATCGAAAGTGAATCAAATTAAAGACGTAAAAATAAAAGAAAGTAAAATAACCATATATAATAATACTTCTTTAAATGTTTTTCTCTACAATTTACCTGAAGATATGGTCAGAGTAGTGCGACTGAAATCCCCCGAAACATTGGAGTCCGCGCTTAGTGTAGTTTTAGAAGAAGTAAATTTCCAAACTCAGTATCGACTACGCAGTGCCGCGCAACCTTCGGTTCAAAAGTTGAACTTTTCCTGATCCTTATAACCAACAATCTACTTTTAAATCTCAAAATAATTTTAACTTCCCAACTAAACCGAGTTGTACGCCTGTGCCAATTTATCAAGCGCCCCCCGTATAAATTCGGAATACCTTAATATCAGAAACCATCCCCACACATGCCTACCGGATTTAAGCCAAATTTAAGTCCATTTAAATACGGAATTCCGAAAGGGCCAATCATACCGCCTCCTAGAGTGAACCACTATTTCGGACATCGACCTGCTGGTCCACAATACGGTCCGAATCCACAAGTTTCTTTTAACAATAATACTAGTAGACGACCCCAGGATGTTCCATGAGGACCGCGCCTCAAAGGCACAATTTTCAAGTAAATGAAACTTATGCCTTCGAGAACCCCTATAATTATTACGAATATGATACCCAATATAACGGAGAGCCGTTAATGTGTTACCCGGATGATAACCTTGAATGTGAATTTGTAGAGGAACAGACAGACGAACTGACAAACGGAAATAACCCTGACCTTGAAGGAAACGATGCGGAAAATTTTCGTACACCAGCCTCGGACAAAGTAGAGAAAGGATAGAGTTAAATTGCGACCCAAAATTAAAGTTACCTTACATATATATACCCGAAATAAATGGTAAATTCATGATAGATACGGGAAGTACTAGATCTTTTGTGAGTCCTAGTATCGCATATACATATTTTAATGCATGTATTTTTCATGAACCATTTGAAGTGACGAGTACCCATGCGTCTAGTTCACATAACGAAGCAATAGAGATTCCGTTAATGCCAACATTTAATTGCAACCGTTCCCAAAAATTCTACGTATATAGTGTAGATCCGAAATACGATGGCTTGATAGGTAACGATCTTTTGAAACAGATAGAAGCAGTAATTGATTTAAAACATAAAGTATTAAAGACCAGAACAGTTTCAATTCCTATTATATACAATGCTACTGAATATATTCTCGATTTACCACCGCGTTCTGAACTAGAGAATCCTTACCAACGAATCAGTATTCTGGTGATGCTATTTTGAACTTTACTGAGTTTTGTAAAGGTGTAAGAATGCCAAGTGCGTTAGTGAGATGTGTGAATGGTTATGCAAAAACGGTAATTCAAAATACCTTGCATCGTGGTGTAACTCTTCAAGTCACAGCTCCATTTGAGGTAACAAAGTATGAAAGTAAAGAGTGTGAGGTTAATTATATGAGTGGAAGAGACGAATTTGAGAATAACCAATTATTATCAGAGAATTTGGAAAGACTTAGACTGGAACACATGAATGAGGAAGAGAAATAAAATTTTTAAATTATGCGAAGAATATAAAGATATATTTTATTGCGAACAGTTACCGTTAACATTTACCAATGAAGTCAAGCATTTTATTAGAACGAAAAATGAAGATCCTATTTACACTAGACCCTACAGACAAGCACCCGCTCAAGCGGAAGAAATAAAGAAACAGGTAGAGAAGCTTTTAGAAAACAATGTAATTCAGGAATCATACTCACCTTGGTGTTCACCAGTTCACCTTGTCCCAAAAAAAATGGATGCCTCCGGTATTCAGAAATTTAGAATGGTAGTAGATTACAGACGACTCAATGAGATAACCATTGACGACAGATACCCTCTTCCCAATATAACAGACTTATTTGACAAATTAGGAAAAAGCACCTATTTCACGACTCTAGACTTAGCAAGTGGCTATCATCAAATTGAAATTAATGAAGCTGACCGTCAGAAAACCGCGTTCAGTACTCAAGCAGGCCACTTTGAATTTCTAAGAATGCCGTTTGGCCTAAAAACCGCCCCGGCGACCTTCCAACGCGCTATGGACAACGTACTTAGAGGACTTTAGGGCATTCACTGTATGGTATATTCAGACGATATCATTATATTTTCGTCAAGTTTAGAGGAACATATTCAAAATCTCAGGACAGTTTTTGACAGATTACGTAAGACTAACCTTAAACTACAACTCGACAAATCAGAATTTCTACGTAAAGAAGTACTTTATCTCGGACATACCATAACTAAAGACGGACTGAAACCTAATAACGATAAGATCAAAGCAGTATTGAATTTTCCTTTACCAAAGACTATAACTGAAACTAAAAGCTTTCTTGGTTTAATAGGATATTACAGACGTTTTATAAAAGATTTTGCACGAGTAACACAACCATTGACATCATGTTTAAAAAAACGTAATAAAATTATAATTAATGAGAAATATATCGAAGCGTTTCAGAAATGTAAGGAATTGTTAACAAATGCACCTTTATTACAATACCCAGACCCTGAAAAACCAGTCGCGTTAGAAGCTGTCTTATCCCAAGGTGCAATTGGTAGTGACCGTCCTATTGCATATGCAAGCAGGACCCTCAGTGACACAGAGTCTCGATATAGCACGATAGAGCGTGAACTACTTGCAATAGTATGGGCAGTGAAACATTTTCGTCCCTATTTATATGGCCACAAATTTAAAATTTATACGGACCATCGTCCACTAGCCTGGTTATATTCTCTTAAGGAGCCTAACAGTAAGCTTACACGTTGGCGTTTACGTTTGCAAGAACATGATTTTGAAGTCGTTTACAAGAAGGGCAAACAAAACACAAATGCAGATGCTCTTTCACGAATAAAATTAAATGCTTTAGGAGCAGGTGAAAACGCTTCCGTAGCAGTTAATATAGACGACCAAGAATCCCGATTTCAAGACTTACGTGACGTAACTGACGATGATAACTCGGACAGGTCCAGAACTCTTACTATTTCTGACATGTCTAGAACAATCTCTATTTCGGACTCTGAAGCGACGATTTCAGCTAGCTCTAATGGTTTAACAGAACCTCAATACCCGGTTCCTTCCATTTCCCATGCTAGTAGCACTCAAAAAGTGCACTCTAACATAGAATGTGACACCTCAGGTATTCCAATATTACACGAAGCTATTGATACTAAACCTAACCAAATTTTAGTATTCACATGGCAAAAAAATGATATACAGGTTAGAGACATTTCAAGGCCAAAAGAAAAAATTATAGAACTGTTCTTACCTTTAAACAATTTAGATTTAATAAAACAATTTCTGAAAAATCATATACAGCCTAAAACTAAATATTTTATATATTTTGAACATCAGGATCATAGGAGAGATTTCGCAAAGCTAATTACAATGTTATTCAAAAAAGACACCATAGACATAAAAGAATGCACGCAAAGAGTAGTTTTTATAGAAGATGAAAATGAACAAAAGGCCGTAATATTAAAGTATCACGAAGGAAAAACCTGTCATCGTGGTATTAAAGAAACTATGACTAAAATTAAACGAAATTTTTTTTGGCACAACATGCAAGAAAGTATTTCAGCAGTGATTAATTCATGCGAGCCCTGTCGTAAAATGAAGTATGATAGGAACCCAATTAAACCAATGTTACAATTAACTCAAACTCAAGATGCCCCATTTCAAGAAATATTCATAGATTTATTCAGTATCGAAGGAAAATACTATCTAACGTTAGTCGATGCATTCAGCAAACTTGGTCAAGCCATAGAGATTAGTAATCGTTCCACACCTGAAGTAGTTCGAGCTCTAATTAAATACTTCTCCTTTTATAGCGTTCCTAGGAAATTAACATCTGACCCTGGATCTGAGTTTAATAATGAATTAATGAGAGAATTAACAGCTATGTATAAAATTGAACTTCACATAACGACCCCTAACAATCCAAATTCCACTGGTATTGTAGAGAGATTTCACTCTACGATAATAGAGATATATAGGCTCGCCAAATACGAGCATAAGTTCACAGACGCTGCATCTGTAATGACGTACTCCTTAGTGGCTTATAATCACACTATCCATAGTGCCACGGGTCTAACACCTTTTGAAGTAGTATTTGGTCATACAGATAGTAACGACGCGTTCAACGCCAATTTTCAAAAAACTTATATGCAAAGTCTATTAAAAGATCATGCTAAACGCACAAAACGTCTCTATGAATACATTTCGGATAAACTTCATAAATATGAAGAAAAGGTAAGAAAAAGAAAAGGTGGTGAGCAAGAAGTAGAGTTAGAAGCAGATAAAGCCATATTTACAAAAGTAGTTAACACCCGTAGAAGTAAAGATAAACCTCCATATCACAAAGCAACTATTAGTGGCGAAATTAGTAGAAATGTAGTACCCATTACCGTGCGTGAGCGTAAAACAAAAGCTCCAATTAAAAATGTGAAACGTCCTCCACAGGTGGTGCTTGGTCACCTTGGTGATGATAATGAAGGACAGCCGACCTCTTCAACTTCAAAAGGTTGAAAATAATCCGGGGTTACTACCCGTCAAACAAGGTCAGGCTTTTAAACAAGAAAACAAATGGATAATCGTTAAGAAATTGGATTTAAGCGCTATTTTTAATGACTTAGATTTTAATATTGTTAGGTATAGTGAGTTTAGTAAGTTAATTAATGTGGATAAGCCTTACGCACATGAGTTCATAAACTTGAAGCTGCAAGTAGAGTACCTAAGAGATAGGGCTATAGAAAAGGTAAAACAAATTTCACCTACGACTAGATTCCGGAGAGGATTGATAAATCCGATAGGCTCTTTCATAAAAGCAATTACCGGTAATTTAGATAATGACGATGCGATTCATTATGAGAATTTGATTAATAGATTATATGCTAAACAAAACTTATTCGAGAGTAAAATTACCCTAGTTTCCAGAATGATGGATGATAATATTAACAGTACAGAAATTTTATATAACAACTCTTTAATCTTAGATGCACGCCTAAAGCGAGTGGAGAAAATGCTGAAAGAAATAGATACGAAAGAAAATAATTCAATTTATTCTACTTATATTTTAGGTTTGTACAGCATGTTCATAAATAATTTCCGATCGATATACATAACAATTAATGAGATTGAAACCGCTTTAGCTTTCAGTAAAATTTCTGTGCTACATCAGTCTATAATAAATTCAACAGAATTATTGTACGAATTGTCATGTATAGAAAAAGTGCATAACCTTATATATCCTGTAATAGAATATAATTTAGTTAAGTTAGAACAAACATTTACTATAAAAGCGTATATAAAAGGAAACCAGATCACGTTCATAATGGAAGTGCCTCTTACAGATAACAATACTTACAACTATTATAAAATGTATTCATTACCTATCTTAGATCAACTTCGTGATGAAACTTCCATTATCATTCCTGAATATCCCTTCCTTATGGTGAAAGGTTCAAAATACTTACCGGTTGCTTCTCCGTGTCTGCAAATCTCCGCCGATGACCAGTACATCTGTAACGAGAATAACGTCGTAACATTTTCAACTCTTACCTGTATGGAGCAGCTGATGCAATTCCAGAGTAACTTGTCCCTTTGCTCTCGACGAGTGGTTCAAATGGAAGAGATGAAGGTCCAGCGTTTGTCATCTGATAGTTGGATTGTGTACTCACGTAATAACGCAGTTATGTCCTACAAATGTGGAGATGATATACCCAAGACCACCATATTGGGAACTTACCTCGTGCGAATTGAACCTGGCTGCGAAATTATACTATTCTTTTAATTATAAATTACTTATTACTATTTTCAACATGCTTTGGAAAATTTCGATTATAAAGTTACGCCTATTTTTGACCTACCTGATGTGAAGAGTAAAGATACGGTTACTACAACAGCGGCTGAGCCAATGGATATAAAAGGATAAACCTGGATGAAATTAAATTCTTATCGGCAGTGCTCAAAACGAAAAGTGGTAGTGAAAGTGAAGGTGAAATAGTAAAAGTTAAAAGCGTTAGCCTAGGCACATTAATTTTATATTTAGTTGTAGTTACTTTATGTCTCTTCTTTGTTTTTAAAATGTTTAAGAAAAGGTTTTATGAGGGTCGAAATCCTCGGATTCCTACATCATCCGATGATTTCGAACTAAAGGAGGGAGGAGTTATGTTACCAGCTCCTTGCCTACAAACACCGGCTCCGCGCCTAGAAACGGTGGCGGTTAACTCTTACACAGCATAACTCGCTATCGTTTCTAGGAATGCCTGCCCTCCTTTGAGAGCCAGAGGGCCCGTGACGGGAGAAATTGACTGCAGAGCGCTAATGAGACCATACGTCTCTGGTCGACATCTATGTAACTCTCAGTTTTAATTAAATTTTTTATATCAACTTTTCAACTTAATTTTTGATTTAAAGAACTAACAGTAACTGTATCGCAACGCTCCCCCAAGAACCTTGACTAAATAGTAATCGAAAGTTAATAAAATATAATCATTATAAACACTCACCTGAATATATCTTACTACTCCGCGACATACAATTTGAAATAGTACAATGTAATGGCTCAGTACAAAAATGAGGATACTCTTACAAACTCTTTTTCAAATCATGTCCTACCCAACACTATAAAGAATTTACTTTCGTCAGCCCTCAAAGTGCCATATAACAAGACAAAGTCTCTTGCAACATGGAGTTTTCGTCGTCGCCGGTTTCTATTTCTTTGGGATAGGTAGTACAAAGCAGCACTAATCAATACTCTCCGCATTTTGGTCGTCGTCTGTCCAGTAAGGTGTTCAGTACGATACTGAAACGAGCCACGCTTAGCCTCAGCGCTGACGAACTATGCGCTGAGCTATGAGCGCTGACGCTGAGCGTGAGACTTAAGGCTGGTTTTAGAGTCACGCTGACCGTCGGCGCTGACAGGCCAATATGTATGATTACTTATGAATCGTTTTAGAATAACACCGACGACTCAGCGCTGAGCCACGCGCGCGCGTACGCGCCACGCGTCGGCGCCGCAGAGCACGCGGCGCCGACGCGCTTCGGACCTCACTTATCGTTACAGTGTTACATAAAACGCACGTGCCGACGGGGACAGACGGGCGCAACAATGAATCACGATATTCATACTGGGCGTGTGATTGAAGAAGTTCGGTTGCGAAAATGTTAATGAGACGCCAGTGACATATTGTATAAAAATAAAGACGCACGATTGAAAGCTTGGAACAACATCGTAATCGCACTGTTTGAGGATGTGCAGGAAAATGAAAAAAACTATTTGGGTAAGTAAGTGCGTTATATATATTTTTGCATTCGTAGTTATGAATAACAATACTCTTATAACTTATAGTTTTATAAAAACACAAGAAATTTTAAACGATCAAAAAGTGAGGTTATGTCAGGGTTATGTTAAAATATGCATGCATCTTGGGAACTCTTCCGATGGGTGTCATAAAATATTGAGCAAACGATTCCCGTGTTACATTTCCCGACCTATTTATGGGTTCATTATTATCTATATCAATCATGCCCTCTATTATCAAAGAATCTTCCACCCTGTAGCCATCTCGAACTCGTATAAAGTTATGCAATATGCAGCATGCCTTACAATATTTGTGGAAACTTTAGCACTAACGGCCAAAGGAATATGGAACACTCTGAATTTGTTAGACATTATGCCAAACGTGGATTCAATGTATTTTCTTGCACGACTTAATCGGTAGTTGAAAACTTTTTTTTTTATGAGTCATGTTGCTTCGTACATATGGTTTCATTACGTGCTTCGATATACCAAACGCCCCATCGCCAATAATGAAATGGTTTACTGGATCATTTGTACCTGGTAAAGGCTTGGGAACTGGCAAATTCAAAGTGTTATTTTCTAGATTTCGAAATAAGGCGCTGTTCTTAAAAATAGATGAATCCGAGTTTTTCCCATGTGCACCAATATTAACATATGTAAAGCAATAATCTGAATCACACATAGCCAGGAGAACTATGGAATAAAAATTCTTATAATTGTAGTACATCGATCCACCTCCCTCTGGATTTATAATTCTTATATGCTTCCCGTCGATTGCTCCGACACAATTAGGAAAGTTGGCATTGTGAAGAAATCCATTGGCTATTTCTTGCCACATCTCTGAGCTTCTGGTTGGCAGACATTCGTCGTGAAGTGTATCCCAGATTAGTGAACATACTTCATTTACAATACAACTAATAGTAGTTACTCCAAGCCTGAATGAATATTGCAGATCTGTAAATGTATTTCCCGTAGCCAAAAATCTGAAAAAAAAAGAAAAAATATTAGTAAGTATTTGCTTTTATATTGTTACAGAAAAACTAATCCTGCAAAGGTGGAAGACTACTAGGGATGCATTCTTTAGATGTAAAGCTTCTACGAAAAAAACTCCTTCAGGGAGCGCTGCAAAGAAGATAAAAACAATGTGTGTATTATGATGAATTATCCTTTTTGAATCCAACCGATGTTAATATAGTTACGGAATCAATGCTAGATCACTCCGACAAATCATCTACCATTACTAATACGGAAGACACCTCTAATATGTCTACATTGGAGAATGCTGAAAACACGCAATCAGAACAAGAACAAGAGCAGGGATCGACGCAAATGCCTTGCATACCAAAAAGAAAGAAACGCCAACCCCTCCAAGAAAATAACAATTTTGAAAAAGAACTGAACAATCGATCGCCAGATAATAACAGTGATGACCTGGCCTTTTTTTCTTCTTTGGGCCCAGTTCTAAAAAGCTTTGATCTTGTACAAAAGTTGCAGTTTCGTTCGAGAGTGTTAGCAGTGGCAATGGATATTCAAAATATGTACCGAAGACCTAACAGTTCATCGACAAATGACACAACGGATAATGAGGCTCAAAGTAACTATGGCACTCAGCCAACATATGATGAAGAATATGTGCCACGAATGTACCAAACAGTGAACTCAGAGTAGCTATCGCACTCAGTCAAGCGCTCAGTCAACATATGAAGAATATGTGCCACGGATGTACCTCAGACAAAATAATTCATCGACGAATGAAAGAATGGATAATGAGACTTATCGCACTCAGCAAACATATGAAGAATATGTGCCACAGTCTGTATCAAGATACGAAACACAAACACGCAACACTAATAATGATGGCAAATAATGTGTCTGAATAATAATAATAAATGTCAAGGTAATAAATAAAAGTGTCAATTTAATTAAAATAAAACATGTTCGACCCGTTGCAAGAAATCTGTAAATAAAAAGATTTTATTATTTCAGGAAAGCTGGTCCAACAAAGGTGGAAAACAGCCCGGGATGCGTTTTTCAGAAAAAAGAACGCTATGAAAAAAACGCCTTCTGGAAGTGCTGCACCAAAGTATAAAACATATATTATGACGAACTAAGCTCCCTTGCTCCAACATTTGAGAATGAAGTTGATGAATCACTGAATGAAACCATACCCTCCCCTCCCCTTCCCTTACCCTCAGTAAATATAGATAATACGGCATCATTGGATAGTATGATGGTATCTTCAGAAAATACTCAAGATTCTGATATGTTAATAACACAGCAAGATTTTTCAAACACTCAACAGGGTGAGCAGAACAACAGTGGTGTTGATTCAGCATCATCACAAAGACCTTGGCTCGAAAAGAGAAAAAGAAGGGCCCCGAAAACAAATACAGAAAGTTCTCCATTTGAAAGAGAATTATTAACTTTATTAATTAAATAAACACCAGATCTTGCCGCTGACGACTTGGCTTTTTTCGCCTCTTTAGGTCCGATTTAAAAAAAAATTGATGTAGGACAAAAGCTAGAGTTTAGATCGAGAGTGTTGCGCGAAGCCATGGTTATTCAAAACTACAACAGATCATATAGCTTAAATAGTTCTTACTCCAATGACCCAAGGTCTACACTCGACTCGTATGCATCATCATACAATTATCAGACTCCTGGTTACCCAGGGTACGAAACCAATGATTCAAATATATCATACTGATAGTAGACTAGTATAATACAAAGTACTAATAAAAAATGTCACCTGCCACCCGTCGAATATGTAAAATTTTTTCTCAGTTATTTATTACAACAAAATTATAATATTTTACACAATTTTAATACAAGAAATCAAATAGTAAACAATAGAAAAAATAATTAATAATGTACAAGATTGAAAAAAATGAGACGCGGTGGTGGCAGAACGAGATGCGCACAACCGAGATCCAAACATGAGTCATCGTCGTCGTCGTCGTCGTCGTCGTTGGATGAATTTAAAACCCCACCAACATCTGCGGGGGATGTGACGCCTCCTCCAGTACGAAGGACATGCAGGGGCGGCACCACGCGACGACATCAATATAAAAAGGACGACGACCATTCAACATCGGCTAGCTTGGAGCAACAGGGGCTACGGGCTCCCGCGAATGCTCCCGTTACCGGTGGTGTAGTGCGTCGCATGAGATGGTCTCAATCCATCAATGAGAGCGTCATGCGTGCGTACTATGGGGCGACAGAGGGGGGAACTAACCTCACTTCGTACCGATCAAGGATGCTGTCTATGTTTCAGGCGCTTCAACCAACAATGACCGTGACTGCCCAACGATTGTCGGATCAGGTGCGGGCTATCCAGTGACGTCACCTGCTGGATGAGGCTCAACTTGAGCGGCTGCGCTTAGCCTTACCACAGATAAATGCCATCCGTAGCTTACCTCAGCAAACAGTGCAAACCAACATCCAAGAGGAGTTACAGGATGGTATCGATCTAGCAGTAAGTACTGACCAGGATGGCATTGCTCTACTGGGATCGAACGATTATCACTGACAGGTATATTACAGCTAATAGACCTGATATAGTGCTAGTCGATCGATCAGTGCGCCGTGCAATAATTGTTGACATAACTATTCCACATGACGATAATCTGGTGAAAGCTGAAAAGGAAAAGGGTATCTAAATACTTGGACCTTGCTCACGAGATTACCGCCATGTGGAATGTTGAGTCGACCGTTGTTGTTCCGATAGTCGTTTCAGTCAATGGTCTTCTCGCGAAAAGCTTCGACCAACATCTCAAGAAGCTTTCGCTTGGTTGTTGGATCAAGGGTCGGATACAGAAGGCAGTACTCCTTGAAACGGCGCGTATTGTGAGGAGGTTACTCACTCTGGAGCCCTGACCACCGGTTGCTTGGGCATTCAAAAGCCCCGCAAGCGGAGGGTGGAAGTTTTTTTTTTATAAATTTTTAATAGTGTTTTTTAATTTATTCTTAAGCATTGTTAATAATTTAAAATAAAAAGAAAAATAATAAATGATAGAAACTTTACACATAAGTGTAGGGTACATAAGTGATAAACTTCCGAGTTGGTTGTTAGAAGATCCAGACATTAAACCTTTTTATACTCCTTATACGGATCACTTTACTTCCGCGTGTTCCATTTCAAGCGATCAAATTGATGTCGTGTTTCCTATGATGGCGTACTGCGTAATGTGTATAAAAATGGTAAATTATTACGAGTGTATTAGTAATGCTATTGTGTTTTAAGGTATGTTATTTGATTTTATAATTTTAATTATTTTCAGATCAAGACAAAGTGGAGGAGGTGGTAAAAAGAAAAATTGCTGTCACAAAATATTCTTCGAGTAAGCGTCCATGTTCTCAAGATCCTTCAACATCTGCTGCGGTGGTAACAACGAACCCAATACAGGAAGAACCAACTACATCTGTAAGTTCTACAAACAATAATACCATCGAATGCCCTAACTGCAAAGTATATGTTAACAGAAAATATTATACCAATCATCTTAAAAGCAAGACTCATAGCAAAAATGTTCTAAGTTTAAATCCCAACATAAATAATGTTCAATTAATAGAAACGGCTTCCGGACGGCGGATAGTAACGTACAGAATCCCCAATTCTACTAAAACAAATTCTATATTCGAAACTCCTGAGCACTTTCTTAACATAATTAAAAATACTGTATACAATTTGCTTGATAATGATTTAAAAGAGAATACCACAATAAAAGTAAATTTTATTACAAGGAGATTTTGTACAACAAAAAATTTTGAAACCGAACTATCTGATGAAGAAATTATGGAAAATATTCAGACAGAGCATCCGTTAGTATCAGTTAAAAGACTTATGAGAAGAAATGATGATGGGAAAGGATGGTCAGCGAGTGAAACGGTACGTCTAGGATTTAAAGGTACGTACTTGCCTGCCTATGTATATGTATATGACGTGAGGGTGAGGATAGAATCTTATATATTTTCGGTTACTCAGTGCTCAAAATGTTGGCGGTTTAGCAAAAATACTATTTGTCCCAAGTGTGGAGGCAATCATGATAACTGTGAAACTACGATATTTAAGTGTGCAAACTGCACCGGTCAACATATGTCTCGTGAGTAAATTATGTCCGATATTTACAAAAGAGAAAACAATCCGAGAAATCATGATGTCACCTACAACAAAGCCGTTACAATGTATGTACCACCGTCTCCTCCGCCCCAAAATAAGTTTTCGAAGGCCACAGCTTGTGAAACTGACCTCTCTGCTTCTGAATCTATGGAATCGATCCCTCGAAGAAGTTATGCTGAAGCTGCCAAAACCAATTAAACAAAGAAAACCAAGACTACATACTCTCATACAGGTGAGTCTAGTAAGAAAAAAAGATAGAAAAGTAAGGACTTTGAGGCAGATTTCGATGGAACTAGAGAACCCAACTCTGAAGATCAACCTTCTCAAAAAGAAGAGAACCAATCAGGAACGAAAGGAACTTGTGCGGAGTTGCTTGATAGAAGAGCTAATATACTATTTATGAAGAAATAATCTTTGAGGAAGAAATTAGAACTACGTGGAGATGGTTTATAACCTTTTTTGAAGATTAATATCCTAGTTTTGCCCTAATTAAACAATTTTTCAATAACAGTGATGGCTAGTACTCAAGATAATTCAATGGAATGCTCAAAGTACTAAGAAGGTAAATCTATTTAAACACTTTTTTATATCAAGAAAAGATTCATATGGCCGTTGTATGCGAAACTTGGTTAGACACAGAAACAAGTTTAAAGATCAGTGCATACAATGTATACCGTAAAGATAGAGGGGATGGTTATGGGGGCATTGCAGTCTTTATGCATTATTCTATTAAAGCTCAAGCAGTTCGAATTGCCAATTACAGTAACACGGGTATTGAGCTCATGCATGTTAGAATGTATAACTGTCCGGATATCAAATATGTTATCGCAGTATATTGTCCTCCTTCTATTCGAACAAGTCAGAGCGATTGGGACTCCATTGTAGATAAAGATAGTCTTACATTAGGCGATTTCAACGGCCACCATTCAAACTGGTCTAATAAGACGGATCATAGGGGTACTCAAATATGTGATGCTTTGTTTGATAGTACTTTTGTTACATTAAATAATAAGTCATCAACTCGCATTAAACTTGTGAACAGTATTGCAGGAGTCGGCTCCTGAGGGAAATAACTATAGTTCCAATCCCTAAGCCAGGCGAGGATCCTAAGTTAAATGCATCCTTTAGACCAATTTCTCTCATATCGTGCTTATGCAAAACGTTTCAGTCAATGCTAAATAGAAGATTAGAATGGTATTTCGAACATAACTATTTTTTTTTCAGAGGCTATAGTCGGATTTCGGAAAGTTAGATCTTGTCAAGATAGTTTAAGTCGGTTGGTGTCTAGCATACAAATTGGATTTTCCAGAAATGAGAGTACTCTCGCTTGCTTTGTTGGTATAAATAATGCCTACAATAACGTCAATATATTAATGCTTTCAAAACTTCTATATGATTTTGGTGTAGGCGCAAAGATATGTGATTACTTATGGAATTTCCTTAATGAACGTCGTCTTAAATTCCTGTTGGGCCCTCAGAAGTATGCAGAATACATCTCTAGGACTAGCACAAGGAGACCCCTTGTCACCTTTGTTGTTTAATGTGGCAACGATACAGATATGTCACGAGATTCAGAATGTAAATTTATCTCAATTTGCGGACGATTTTGTATTCTACTTGTCAGATAAAAATATTACTCTCACTCAAAATGAATTACAAATAGCGTTTAAGTTATTTGATAAATTAGTTAGTAATCTAGGTCTTGATATTTCCCCAACTAAAAGTAAAATATTCTTATTCTCTAAAGGCAAAGCGATGTTCGCGTAAGTGTCAATAATTGTGATCTTCAACTTGTCCAAAATGTGACATACCTTGGGTTGTGGCTGGATCGTTCTCTACGTTGGGGTAAGCATATAAACGAGACTACGCAAAAAGTTCTACAATTTCTAAACATCTTTAAAGTATTAACGGGGTCTAATTGGGGGGTCCATCCTAAACATCTAAGGAGACTTTATATCTCTATCACAAGAAGTAGAATGGATTACAGTAGTTGTCTGTTTAACCTCTGGTATGCCTGAACGTGGATCAGCGCAAAGCAGTTATCTGCCGGAACGTGGATCCACGCTCTCCGACCAGCAGACAATTTTTTATAATTTTCTCTCATAAAAACGATGCAGAAGTGTCAAAATCGCTTGCGTCCTTGAATGAATGAATGTACCAAATTCTCTTATACCTGTCTTTAGTTCAGAAACTTGTTCATTCGTGTCACTGAATACTCGACTTCGTTGAGAACTAAGTGTTTGATTTTTTGTAATTACTGGACACAGTGAGTATATTTTTGTGTTATTTCAATAATTTCTTTCATTTAGAATAGTTTTCAATAAAATCTTATGAGAAATTTATGCAATTACTAAAATAATTAGAAGTAAACGATTTGTCGGTTAGTTTTTTTTTTCAAATTTATTCATAACTATTGTATTTCTTTCATTCTGAGTGCGTGTTATATATAGTTTTGAAGACTTTTTTGTCAAGATCTTCAATTTGCAAAGTGTTTTCGTCCATAATTCATAGTTTATTCAGAATCTTTGTTTTTCGATAGTCTTACCGCATATTGAGCGCGGATCCGCGTTCCGGCTAAGACGTACAGGGTGTTCAAATTTATACCACGCACTTTACTTGTTTATTTACTTTATTGAGTTGTCCAGAAAATATTTTGAGATATCTTGCATTGAACCTAACAATATTTTATTAATTTAATTTCAAGGTTATAAAATAATGGTGGTGTACCTAGATGTTGATAAGTATCTCAACAAAGGAGATTATTGCCTATGTCTTCGTGAAGCTATATGGCCTTGGAAAGAGACTCATTTTATAAAATTAAGTGCTTGTTTCATATGTAAAAAACGCACGAATTCTAAAATGCCTCGACATTTATGTCTTCGGACTGACAAAAAAAGTACTTTTAAAATGATATTACACGCTAAACATTTTTGGTGTCGAAACTGTATGTTTGCCATATATGAACATTACACAAATGACGAATGTAACATTTGTGCTGATTTCTAAATAACAAAAATTTAATTAAGTATTACAATGAGAAGGTTACTGTTATTTGTTTAAAACTAATAAAAAAATTCACATATAATTAGTTTTATTCTTTGACAAAGCAAGACTATACAAAATGTTGTAGAGGTAATTTATTTACATTTCGACTTCATGTCTTACATTATAATTTTACCTCCCAATTTGCTGTTATTTTATTTATTTCTAGATGGAATCAAATGTGAGGAATACTACACCACCTGAGTGGGAAGCAACTCAACCCATTGTGGGTATGGAAATACAGATTTCGCCCAACGGTTCTTTGTATGCACGACCTGATAAAACCGTATATATGGAAAAATCCCTATCCGGATCATTACATGTATGTATTGCACATATGTATGCCATTACTTTTTAAATAGAGGGGATGCTGTTTCATACATTTTGTGTCTATTGAGATGAAACAGCTGATAATTATTTTTTAAGCGGAGACTTCAATGAAGTCGGTTCTTGGTTTTTTATTTAAACCATTTTATTTCGAATCCAGGTGTAAATTTCTACATTACATTAATATTCGTTCGTTGTAGGTACTGAGAACGACAGCCAATGTCGAAGAATCCTCTGAACGACCTCGAATCCGGAGGAGGTTAGATTTAAATTCTTCACCTGATCTTGACGCTCCTGGGCCCTCAAATGAGGTTGGCAGCCAATTACTGAGAACAAAAGCCAATGTCGAAGAATCCTCTGAAGCACCTCGAATTTGGAGGAGGGTAGATTTAAATTTTTCACCTGATCCTGACGTTCCTGGGCCCTCAAATGAGGTTGGTATTGATTTGTACAATTACATTTTATATCCGTTTTTGCACATTTTGTAACATTGTAATTAATCAAACTTTTTTTGCAGCCAGTGCGGAATGTGGCAAGAGAGTCTTACGAGATGCAGCAACT